>NC_030678.2:19012174-19329674 GCF_000004195.4 Xenopus tropicalis
TACAGATTTTTTTAATTAAATAAGGGAAAATAAGACGCAGTTACATACCTGGCACGATAAGATAAGGGCACGGAGACAAGATATCTGGAGTTGGCCGGCGGGAAAAAAAACAAGTGTATAAATTCTTTAAAAATGTCATTCAAACTTGTAAAAAAAAGGAAAACAGTGTTTATGGTGCATGGCTTATTTTAGAAGGAACTGGATTCATGTTCTGAGGCAGTGGATACATATCATTACACAGGTATAGGATCCGTTATCCAGAATGCTCGGGACCAAGGGTATTCCGGATAAGGGGTCTTTCCATAATTTGGATCTCCATACCTTAAGTCTACTAAAAAATCAATAAAACATTAATTAAACCCAATAGGATTGTTTTGCATGTTTTGGATTAATTATATCTTAGTTGGGATCAAGTACGGGTACTGTTTTATTATTACAGAGAAAAGGGAATCATTTAACCATTAAATAAACCCAATAGGGCTGTTCTGCCCCCAATAAGGGGTAATTATATCTTAGTTGGGATCAAGTACAGGTACTGTTTTATTATTACAGAGAAAAGGGAATCATTTAACCATTAAATAAACCCAATAGGACTGTTCTGCCCCCAATAAGGGGTAATTATATCTTAGTTGGGATTAAGTACATGTACTATTTTATTATTACAGAGAAAAGGGAATCATTTAACCATTAAATAAACCCAATAGGACTGTTCTGTCCCCAATAAGAGGTAATTATATCTTAGTTGGCATCAAGTACAGGTACTGTTTTATTATTACAAAGAAAAGGGAATCATTTAACCATTAAATAAACCCAATAGGGCTGTTCTGCCCCCAATAAGGGGTAATTGTATCTTAGTTGGGATCAAGAACAAGGTACTGTTTCATTTCTACAGAGAAAAAGGAAATCAGTTTTAAAATTCTGAATTATTTGATTAAAAATTGAGTCTATGGGAGACGGGCTTTCCATAATTCGGAGCTTTCTGGATAACGGGTTTCCGGATAAGGGATCCCATACATGTATTACTTAAGAGCCATGAATATCTTGTAAATTATATCCTTATAAGTGGAGATTAGTCATTCGATTGGTTATAATCGGTGCTTGGTGATGTCATTTCTGTCACATGAACTCCTCTGTGACTTAAAATATCCCTATATTTTACCATAGGGAACACTTCTCACTACAGTATATTAATAAAATAACCTTTTGTATGTTATAGAATTCCCCATTCCTTGAAACTGTGCTATTGGTTTTCATTATTTTTTTTTTGTATAGTTTTTTTAATTATTTGCCTGCCTATTTCCAGCTTTTAAATGGTGGTCACTGACCCCGGCGGCCAAAACAACTATTGCTCTAGAGACCCCCCCCCTTATCCCCTCAATATGTACCAGCACCATATGTATTCAATAACAACACAGAGACATGGTTATAGTTAAATCTGTTGGAATCACAGGATTTATTAATATCATAGCAATAAATAATAAAATATTGGGCATTCCCTAATGCCAGCTGTGGCTCCCAAACATGGCTCAGCTAAAGGGCAGGGATTGGGTAGTGCGCCCACGAGAAACCTACCTTATCCCTCTCCCTGCCCTTTAGTGTGCAAATATGGCTCTAGCCCCGCCCTAGGGGTGAACCGATACCTTCTGGCTAGGCCTGCACGATGGGAGGAGCCAAAATGATGCCGGGAGCAGCAGCTGGGTTCATGGGATGCACAGAGACCTAAACAGGCGATGATCCAGAGAAAGGCAAAAACCCTTAGCGCTCGGCCAATCTGCACTGAAGGGGAAAATTCCTTTCTGACTCCAAATAGCAATCGGTATTACACCCTGGATCATGGCTACGCACACATCATGCACACACCGGGCACACAAATGCACCCATACACTCAGACCTACACATCATGCACACACCAGGCACACAAATGCACCCATACACTCAGACCTACACATCATGCACATACCAGGCACACAAATGCACATATACACATACTTAATGCAAAACATACAACTATACACACTCAGAAATCCATACATACAGAAAGGCACACACACACATATACATAAACACATGCATAAATAAACACACACACACACACATACATAAACACACACACAGACACACACACACACACACACATACATACATACATACATACACACACATACATATACACACACACAAATGCACACAGACACAGAAGGGATAAAAAACAGGAGGGTCAGGGAGGTGGAGGGTCTCGGAAAAGGGAGATAAAATCCAGAAGGACTCGTCTGGTGGAACGCTGAAAATAAAAGAAGAAACAGGTAAATTTTTAAAAAGAGAATAAATGACAGATATGTAATTTGTTGTTTTGGATATCAAAGACTTATTCTGGGCCTACAGCATATCAGCCATCTGGAATGTCACTGTGAAAATGCCCAGCCTAGTTTGTATTAGAAGGGACAATGACATTAAAACATACCCCTCTGTATAATTTTGTTAATTATTATGGCTGAAAACACAGAATGATATGACTGAGATATTAAAGATGGTTTATGGGAATATGACATTATATGGCCAATGGCAGGTACTGTATAAGGGGTTGTGGCTTCACATTCATCATTTAATGTTTAGTTATAACTATGAAATCCTAAGTGGATTATGTAGTATGATAAAGATGGTCTAAAAGAAAATGACATTAAATAGCTTACCCGAATCCTCTGAAATTTCCTCTTTATGGCTTTTGTAAGCCTCCTCCTGATGCTCAGCCTGGGCACCGCCACCACCACAGGGGGCTCCTCCTCTCGTTGTTCTTCCGATTTGATCCTGTGCAAAAATAAATTAAAATATGAGTCAATGTTGTATTCTGTTTCAAAAGTTTTTAGACCAGAAACACTAATACTTGCAGCATAATATAACGTTTGGACACAAATTTATTGCAATGTAGTTGTTTAGCAAAATGCTGGAGTGACAGCTGACACTCTTTTCATTGTATTCCTATGTGTCAGAATTGAATAGGAAATGTATCACATGTATAATACTTACTTAGCAGCTTCCTCCAGCTCCTTCTGCCTTGCCACGATCTTATTATGCAAGCCTTCGAGTCTAGATCCCACAACCTGTGAGCAAGGGGGTGAGAAAGAAGATACTTTTAAATATGCATTTAACAATGGTGTTAGTAGTTACTGCATTACATTGCAAATTAGAGAATAGGACTTACTCGCCGGGCTTGCTGCGTATCTTCATATTGGTCCAAAATATGTTCCACGTCGTGCTCCTGCTCCTGAGAGACAAGACTCTGCATTAAACTACTGCTGATTTGTAACAGCGGCACAGTATTGGTACTTAGAGGGCATAAAAGTAATAGCATTGATAATATTATTAAGGGCTGTTGCTGGGGATATGGTGAGTAATTAACTCACAAATTATAATAATAGGGTTACAGTTGATACAATAAATAACCTCACTAATAATAACAAATATAATATTAATGATACTTACTTCTGACAAAGCCAGGACTTTATGGATGCCATAAAGCGTGATCTCCAGCTCCTCAAGTTGTTTCTGTAACATAAAGGAAGGTACCAATTTGAGAAAGGGATCTGTACGTCATAGCTGTTCCCCCTGAAATCAGACCTATAAAGCAATTTTGCTTTAGTTTTACACAAGTGGCAATTATTTAAAGGGTGGCTTGGCCTTCTGCATTTTTCAGCTACTCCTGGTTTACAGGACACAGTAGCCAAAACTCACACATTCTTCTTCACACATTTCTTATTAGTTTCTGCTCACCCATATTAACTTTGTACACATTGACACAGGGGTATATTGAAACCCATTATCCTTTAAACTGCATAATGGGAAAAGCTTTAGTTGTGTACAGTGAGGGTCTGGATCTGCTCATGATTTTAATGTAATTTTCCTCATTTCATCATTTAGAGTCACACAAAATATTTGCAATTGAATTTTCTTCTCTGTGTCCTTTGGATTCCTTACCCTATAGGCATCCATTACGATGAATTGGGCCATGTCCCTCAGGTGTTCAACATCATAATCAATATAATACTGATTGATGAAATGATCCCTAAAAAGCAAAATCCCAACAGATGATTAGTGACACTTCCTACCTACTATTTCACTGTATTTATACTGTACGTGCACTTATTCATTTTAACAGATACAATATGGGGCAAAGACAAAATGTGCCACAATGCATTGTAGGGTGCAGAGTGAAATGTCATTTGTGCCTGTTTAGGTGCTGCCTATTCTTTGTAACCAGGTTTGAATGATCCAAAACAGTATAAAAATGAGTACAGGTATGGGATCCCTTATCCAGAAACCTGTTATCCAAAAAGCTCCGAATTACGGAAAGCCTGTCTCCCATAGACTCCATTTTAATCAAATAAATCAGAATTTTTAAACTGATTTCCTTTTTCTCTGTAATAATAAAACAGTACCTTGTAATTAATCCCAACCAAGATATAAATTTATTGGATGAAAAACAATCCTATTGGGTTTAATTAATGTTTTATTGATTTTTTAGTAGCCTAAAGGTATGGAGATCCAAATTATGGAAAGACCCCTTATCCGGAATACCCTTGGTCCCGAGCATTCTGGATAATGCGTCCTATACCTGTATACTGTTAAAATAATAATCAACTAAAAAATAAACATTTTAGGCAAAATAATAGTTTTAGGAATAGATGAAAAAGAAAAATCAAGGCAAAATTAGAGGATTTGCTCCTTTTAATTTTCCGAAAGAGCTTACAATCTAATCTGGGAAAGGTAAGATAATTGATAAGATCATTTTGATGTTACTTACCAGTCGTCGATGTCCGGAAATCTTCGAATGTATTGATGTTCTGCAGGGAAACACATTGCCATTAAACACTGAGCTAACAGAGGGAACCAGTCACATAGAAGAAACCAGCACAGAGGCCTTTGCCAAGGACAGTGGCCATGTTTCCACTTTTCCCAATAAATTTTTGGGTTAAATGAAACCATAGGCTGCTCTGTCATATACTGGTGTTATGTACTGCAGTATTCAGGTAAAGGAGAATTAATCCCCATATTATTGGAGGGATGTGATTTGCGAGATACTACCAGTGACTGTAATCGATAAATAGTGTATAACCTCTCCTTTAATATAGTTGTCCCATCAGCGGTAATAGCATTGTTCTGGTCCCCCTCCCCAAAGTAAAAGAGTCATGGACCTCACCCCCATCCCATGGTCCCCTGGTAATTACACTACCGTGCCCCTTATTGTATACACCAAGTCATCTCACTGTTTGCCAGAGAATTAGCAGCCCTGAAACTGGACAGGGCTTACTAAAAAGTGGGTTGGCTCTACACAGATAAAGGAAAGCATAAGTTTAGCAGAAGAAAAGTTCTGAATATTTACAAGGGAATGTTGGGTGTGACACCTTTATATTTCTGGAGCCAAAAATGCAAAGTTACTGATCTTAAGCGCAATACTTACCATAGTAGCCATAAATGGCCTCATCGAAGGTCTGTTGATGAATGTAGTCCTCCAGGACTGCGAAAAGCACCTGTAGGTAAAAGGACGTTAGGCACTTAATTCTCAATGGATCTATATGCTGCCAGGGAAGAGGCTAAGTATATGCTGCCAGGGAAGAGGCTAAGTATATGCTGCTAGGGAAGAGGACAGTGTATATAGTATGAAGTAATACAAAATAGTCTCAAAGAAAGGGTTTTTCTGTGGCACTTCTGTGGACTGTGGGATGGGTTGTGTATAATATGGCAAGATGGTATAAGCTGTAACATAAATAGTAAGGATAGTAAGTATAGGAGGACTTACTATATATATATATCCTTGATAAAGGTCCTAATGAGGACCGAAACGTTGGTTTTTAAACAATGAGTTTTCAATAAAAATTTTTTGAATTTTAAGGGTGTGCCGGCCATGGAATATTTCATGCTATATATATATATATATATATATATATATATATATATAAAAATTATGCAAGGTGTCAAATCGTGTATAATGAGACCAAGCACTCAAGGAGAATGAATGAGAGAGAAAGAGCACTTCCTTACCTTTACCTCTGGCATCCTGCTGCCTCAAAGTACAGCCACCTAAAGGCAAGTGATACAAAGGGGCATTATATCAGTATTAAATAGTATTCTGGGCAGACTTGCTACATAACAAATGGTTAAAGATCAGTAACATTACCTCTAAAAGATGTGTGCCAGAAGGTGCCGTTGGAACCAGAAGTGCCAGATGTTAAACTCTTCTGGTTCGTATAGTGAGGGGTTCCTCACACTTGAGGACCGGCACAAGGCCGGGGCACCCAAGGGAGACCCTCAGTCGAAAGTGGCTTTCCCCAAGCTCAGACCAGAATAGAATTGATCGAACTAAAGGGGAAGCCAAAAAATCGCTCGGAAATAGCAATCAAAGTCGCACAAACCGCAGGTACAGAAGCTCAGCAGTATAGCAATCTGGATAGAGAGACCATAGAATATAATATAAGAGCAAATAAACTTCAGACAGAATGCATTTAGTAAACTAGAAAGGGAAGTTTGAGAACAAACTTCATGTTGGGTTGAAAAATGTGTCGTCTGTTGTTGGCTCCGTCCACTTTTTCTAACCTTGGACCACAGTTATATAGTAAAAACCACTGTGCAAAGTTTGGGGACCCTGGTTTTAATAGTGTCTGAATGGCAGCAATTTAAATTTCCCCACTGAAAGTCGAGTGACATCTGATTGGCGGTTGGTGGCTCCACCCCCTTTTTCTAACCTGGAACTGCAGTTACCCAGTTACTAACTCTGCAAAGTTTAGGGACCCTAGGAACAGCAGCAGTTTAAATTTAAACCAATAAAAGTCAATAGGTAAATTGTGATTGGTGGTTGGTGGCCCCGCCCACTTTTTCTAACCTTGAGTCAAAGTCGCCCAGTGACAAACAGTGGGCACCCTGGCATAAAAAGTGTAAGAAAGGCAGCATTTTAAATTTAAACCAATAAAATTCAATGGATGAAATCTGATTGGCTGTTAGTGGCCCAACCCACTTTTCCTATTTTTGAACTGCAAAGTTTGGGGACTTTAGTATTAATATGTAAAGAATGGCAGCAGTTAAAATTTCCCCCTGAAAACAATGAAAGAAATGTCATTGGCTTTTGGTGGCCCCTCCCACTTTTTCTAACCTTGAGTACGAAATCACCTAGTGACTGTCTGTGCAAAGTTTGGGAACCCTGGCATCAAACCAATAAAATTCAATAGGTGAATCTGATTGGCTGTTGGTGGCTCCGCCCACTTTTCAAAACAAAAACTGCAGTCTCCTAGTGACCAACTGTGAAAAGTTTGGGGACCCTGGGGTTAATACTGTGAGAATGGCAGCAGGTTGAATTTCCCCATTGAAAGTCAATAGGTAAAATCTGATTGGCTGCTAGTGGCTCCGCCGAGTTTTTAAAAAAAAGTTTGGGAACCCTGCCATCAAACCAATTAAAATCAATAGGTGAAATCTAGTGACCAACTATGAAAAGTTTGGGGACCTTGGGGTTAATACTGTGAGAATGGCAGCAGGTTGGATTTCCACCAAGTCAATAGGTAAAATCTAATTGGCTGTTCACAGCTCCGCCCACTTTTGTGCATCCAACAATCATCATATTTTCATTCAGGCTGACCCCATGACTCTGTGATTCAAGTTTGGGGAGTGTAGCTGTAAGCTGTAAGTGTGGCAGCAGTTTCAATTTCCCCATTAAAGTCAATGGGTGAAATTTGATTGGCAGTTGTTGGTCCCTCCCACTTTGGGGTCGTCCAACAAATGTTGCTGTTTCATTGGGGGTGACCTCATAATTATTTTATTCAAGTTTTGGGGGGTGTAGCTTCAAAGCTGTAAGAGTGGCAGCAGTTTGGGGGAAGGAATCTGCTAAATTAGTATTATGGGGCCCCATCATTACTGATGCCCCGCCCTCAGGGTTGCCCTGCCCCCCAGCCAACCACTTTGGGTTCCCTAAGGAAACTACCCCCCCAGTTTAGAAACCCCTGCGTTGGATTTAACCCCAACTCCAAAACATAGAAGTAGTAAAGCACGCAGTGTTTCCATAGTAACAATGTGACAGTGACAGTTGGAGAGAGGCATAAAGGGGAAATCATTTCTGCTCCTGGATTTATGAACATAGGCGCTAAATTGGATATTCATGGAATAATAACTGAATATTCTAACACTGTGTATTTACCAAGGCTAAATAGTGCAATTCTGCTGGAAATAATAGCCTTTAGCCTACTGCCATTGCTTTGCCTTAGTACCACTTAGTACATCAAAGCAGGGCAGCCATTTGAGGGTACAAGGTGCTAAAATCATCATTTCTAGAACAAAATAAATACTGCCCAGTACAGCACATGGCAACCCAAATGATTATATCAATAATTATACTTTATGGGGGAGTGTGTTTTGCTGCTATCCCCCCCAACTGTCACTATTGGTTGTGTCCCTCAGCCAGAGCCAGCATTAAGGCCATCTCCAAAGCCCATTTTAGACGAATTCTGCCCAAATGAACTAAAATCCAACCCCCACTAGTCTCAGGGGCACAGCACTATCAAAATTTCCACTCTTTTTGGAAGAAAATAAAGTTTTTTTGCCAAATAATCTCTCAGAAGGGAAGATCACTTACCTCTCACTACAATGCCAACCAACTGAATAACTGTCACAGCGCTGATGTCACACAGTGTAAGGCAGGAGCCACTCTTAAAGGGGAAATGTACCCTGTTAATGAGTGAGGTTTATATGCCATTAGTTTGCCCTTATATGAGCAGTACCTACACAGATCATTGTGTACATAGAATATTGCTTTACTGTTCTGTTGGAATGATCCATTAATTCATCAGCCATGGGTTATCTACCTGCTGCTGCTAAATCAGATGTAACCGGGGCTCCTTAGCAGGTAGGGTGTCCCTTCCTTGGCCTGAATAGTGGGCAGAGATGGGGGTTATACTCACCCTCAGGGGTAGGAAGGGGTTTGGCCTCAGCTGGTGAAATGTTATATACAAGTTATGTAATGGGGGGGCAGTTTCCTACTAGTAAGGGTGCCGGTGGGTGTAGGAACAGCGCAGCTCAGTCATTATTCTGGCAATGGCCAGGCTGCTTCATTGTTGGTCATTAAACTACTCAGTAAATATAAACTATTGCATCTTGGGAAACAGGAAGTGTTTCTGCATCCAGAGAGATGTGTCAGTAACATAATATGTCACTTATTTTATAGAACTCCCATAACACTTATGTCAGGGAACCTCCTATACACACTGCCACTAATCTTTACCCACTAATTATATTGACTATATTATACTGTATATATATATACATATATATATATGGCTTGTAAACAGGCACTCACGTCAAAGAAAGAGTAGCGATGCCTGGGTGCAGTCCCAATGGATATAGGAATAATAGCAAGTGAAGATGTCCCGCACTCACAGGTCTTAGGTGAAATAAAGGTGTTTATTCAATCCACATCTAACGTTTCGGCTGCCTCCACAGCCTTTCTCAAATAAATATACATTTGTGGCTGTTTCTCAGTTTTGCTATATGAATAAAAACAAATTCCCCATGTGGATCTATGATTGCCCAAGGGCCACTACCTTTGTCACACAGCATGTTGGTGGGCCGTATTCAGTTAAAATGATAATTTCATATAGTGAAGTCTATGAAGCCCCCGAGCATACTGGGGGTAATAAGAATCATTTGGTCACATCTGACCCATGGGCCTCCAGTTGCACAGCCCTGACATAGACAGCACATATATATATATACATATATATATTCTGTTAACCCTTCCAGAACAATACTGCTATAGACAATGGTGCATATAAAAGTACTATTAAGTGCCAAATATAGGTTGTGGGGCCCCTGGCTGTGTGTTAGGGCACATATAATGTGTGCGTGTGGATCAGGGGACTCATCTAATGAACCTGCAACACAAGTTATAGACCGTGTAGAGGTCTTGATAAAAGGATAAATAATTTTAATTATAATATATAATGCATACAGTATATAGGTATGGGACACTTAAAGTTTTTTTTTGTAATATATGGCTAAAGGTGGCCATACACTGGCAGGTTTTAGCTGACCGCATCAGCTCATTGATGCGGTCTTTGCTCCAATGGCCTGTATCCTTGTTGTTGTGACCCAATGTTGCTCACATCAAAATGGGCATATCGGCGAGAGATCTGCTCATTCGTTCAGTGTATGGCCATGTTTAGCCATATAGATATACCTTTTTATTTATGCCTTACTACGTGTATAGGCATTATGGTTGAACGTGATGGATGTATGTGTGTGTCTGTGTGTGTGTATGTGCGTATGTTTTTTTGGCGGTGACTTTTTTGCACAAAATACATTGGTATCAATGGGTATTTTGTCACCTCGTTTTCCTTGCATTCATTAATGGCACAGAAGGTCTTATTGATTGCGCTTCCACTGTCTCAGGCTAAACATGAGGGGCCAGTTACAATATACTGTAAGCCCAGACTTGCTGATAGACTAAATGAAGCAGACGTTACCTCATAGGCTACAGTGGCATTCTCACAGACAACATTAATTATTTGTTGCCTCTTTTTTATTCTAGATATTTATTAAAGTTAGAGATCTGTAAATGCTTTCACTATGAATATTTGGAGATTGCTAAGGTATAAATCAACTTTTCCTCTTTCATAACAGTATTTTTACAGTTATCACAAGAGATTTCTTATTTAATGTAACTGCTCAAGCTTAACGTCTTCCCATTTCTCTTCCTAATCCCCCAAGTGTAACTAAAAGAAAATACATGTTTAATTTTTAATACATTTATACGCTATAGTTTAATCATCAAAAATCACAGTCATTTTGGACATGCGTCGCTACACACCTTTCTTGTCTGACAGAGGAAAGTAATTTGCCCGGTCTGTCCATATCTCTGATTTGCATTTTATTTTAAATAGGAAAAAAAAAGTGATATTCATTGGATCATATGTGCATTTGAACAAACGCAGCAAATTGGAACTAAAGATTGGAGCTGCAAACAGAACGAGGTAATTATCATTTACCATTTCCAGGGACAGTATTTAACTCAAGAGTTAAGGTAACTGCTCATATGGAAAATGTTATCATTCAAACTCACAGGCTTCTCTTGAGATTCAAGGTGCGCCCACTCGTAATGTTCTTCTTTGTACTTTCATAAACTTGTGAGCCATTCACGACACACAGACCCTTTTCTAATTTGGATTAAGCTGATTTGTCTGAATAAGAGGTGAGTGAGAGATTGTGGATGATTGTGAAGTTCTCAAAATGTTCATATTTCATCACTTGAAACTTTTCAGCCCTCTGTATGAGCAAAAAACACTAACCTGCCTAACCAATATATATAATTAGGACTTTGTTATTAATTATGCCAGGTAGCAATATCTCATTGGCCAAGGTGTGCAGCCCTGAGCTGCTGGGTCTCTTTGGGCTCTTTATGCTGTCTAGTTTTTGGTCTAGGGTTTATTCTGGTAACAAAACAGATTTATTTTTGTTAAGGATACAGCTATCCAATAGGGAATTACCTTTCAAAGTTGTAGCATCATTCTGTGGTGCCGCTTTTCATCAAGAGAGTCTAGGCTTCTTGTTAAAGAACATGTAATGTCACTGGGTGTGCCAAAATGTTAGGTACTCCCTAGTGAAATAGATTGCTAAGCTTTCCCTTGGGCCAGTGCTCCTGTTAGGAGATAACTCTACCAGCCCATACAAAAGCTACTTAAGTGCTGCACTGGCATCTTCTATCCTTTGGTGCTTGGTGTTCTGCACACATGCAGTAGAGTAGGTCTTGGGTTTACTCTACTGTGCAGTTGCAAACACTGATTTTTACAAGGGATGCCTGCGACCTCAGTAGGAAAGGTAAGGAAAATGCTGGTGTAGCACTTATTGAGGTTTGTTTCACAGACTGGCACAGTTTTCTACTAATAGGAGCACTGGCCTGGGGAGAAATCTTAGCAATCTATTTCACTGGGGGGTGCCTATTATTTTAAAACCCCCTAGTGAAATACGCTTTACATGTCCTTTAAAGTAAAAGAAACAATGGATGGTGCAAAATTCCGGTTAAAGTACTGTTAAAGAATGTGTTTGAGTCTGCTAAACATAAAGACTCTCAGAGGAAGCAGGACAGTTACCCCAAACTCAAGGCCAGAGTAACGTTGAAAGCCCTAAAATGACCCAGTCAATGCCTTGATGCCAAGATTTTCTCCAATTGAGAATCTATGGCACAAGCTCCATCCAACTTCATCACAATAAAAATATTTTGCACATTCCAACTAAATCCATTTGAAATCCAGATTGTAACAGGAACAAAACATGCAAAGGTCCAAACAGGTGAATTCAGTGGATACAACTTGATGTTGATCTGTAACAAATTGCTTTAAAACAACGGCTTAGTAGTTTATTACATCAGTAGTTAATTACATCAAATCCTCAGGGTCGGACTGGGCCACTATATACCCAGTACCCACCAGGAGCCCCCCTCCCCCCGGTGGTCGGCGGTCTCCCACCCCCGACACCCTGAAGGTATGTGTGCTTGGGGTTGGGATCAGATGGGTGGTGGGGGCGACTTGGGGGGGGGTGAGATGGCACCGGTGGGAGCCCCTTGGGGGGTGAAGGGTCCCCTAAGGCAGAAGCCTCGCTGGGCCCTGCACCCCCCAGTCTGACCCTGCAAATGCTCAAGAATTGCACTATAGACTAGAATACGTATTCATAAAAAATACATACTGATGCTGATTCACAAATTGTTTATTAAGATATATTTATTTAGAAAAATAATCTACACATAATAAGTACTTGATAGATTTGCTTTAAGCTAGAGCCTTCAGCAGCTGGAATAAAAAGGGCTTTATTTGGACTATCACCATCAATGTGGCTTTGGAAACACCTTAGTATCACTTACAGTAAGTCAATATTAAAGACAATGGGAAATGTGATATGTGAAAGGAAATATCAATATTTTAGCATAGAAATAATAGGCTAAAATTCAGTATTGCTAATAACCCTAATTTGTGACTTTAGTACACTTGCTGTTGCTGCTGTACTCATGCACAAACAAGGATAATAAGTATTGTGAATTTTTACATAATTGGTTTGATGCCAGGTAAAAATGTCTGAGTGCCAGAATGGAAAATGTAATAAGCGAGCTAAACAAAGCAAGTCAATTTTCCTCTCGTAGTTATGGCTTCTATAAATAAAGCAATGAAAAATACAGTTTCTATCTTTGAAAAAAAATTGCATGGTTTTTAAATTTGTATCCATAAGTCAGTGATCCCAAACCCCTTGGATGTTGCACTCAGTGGCCCCAAACCAGGTAGGTATATTTGAATTCCTGACTTTTGGTTGAGTAAAAACAAGATTTACTGCCAAATTAATTCCCCTGTAAGCTGATAGTGTGCATAGAGGCCCCTAATAGCCAATTATAGCTCTTATTTGCACCCCAGTAACTTTTTCCATTGCTTGTGTTGCTCCCCAACACTTTTTCCATTTGAATGTTGCTCGTGGGTATAAAAGGTTGGGGATCCCTGCCATAAGTAAACAGTTGGCCTGTACTTTGTTTATCTTATGGGCTTCTTGTGCTATTATCTTATGGGCTTAACCTACAATACAGGTTGCCTCTAGAAAGAGAACCATATGAAAACCAGAATATATATTGCAATGAATGCAAAAATGCTTTCCTTTGTGTAATCTACTGCTAATAATGGTCAATGATAATTAATTATAGTTAAGAGCAAAGGTCCCCAACCTTTTTTAACTGTGAGCTACATTCTAATGTAAAAGAGTTGGGGAGCAACACAAGCATCAAAGAGTTCTTGGGATGCCAAATAAGGGCTGCGGTTGGCTATTTGGTAGCCCCTATATGACTGGCAGCGTACAGGAGACTCTGATTTTTATGCAACCAAACTTGCCTCCAAGCCAAGAATTAAAAAATGAGCCCCTGCTTTGAGGCCACTGGGTGAAACATCCAAGGGGTTGCTTATGAGCCATTGGTTGGAGATCACTGGTTAAGTTACAATCAGAGAAATTTGGTTTGCTTGTAGTTTTCTCTGTTGGTTGCATATATTGAAAAAAGAATGTACAATTGAAGAAACTCTCTTTTATAATAATAAGTGATTTTATATTTACTACATTTCAAGGTAAGATATATTTACAAATATAGTGATACAGATAGTCTATGGATAGTTTATTGCCTTTTTGGTGTCCCGGAGCAATGAGACATTTCGCACATGGAGGAGGAGGGACCTTCGGTTCCAGGGGGCAATGGTGTACATTCGTGCAGAGAGGCTGACATGCTGCGCACTCACCGATCAGGTCCTGTGCCTGGGTGCTCAGGGTCCCAGGCAGTGCATTTTAGGGAGGCCACATACATGGGGTTTGATTTTTTAATTGTTTATAATAAAGACTTGTATTTTTAATTTTTGATTCTGTTGCAGACTTAATTTTTCAATCTAGCCAGATAAATACAAATATTTTGGTGGCAGCCCTACCATAGTAGGCAATATTATAAAAAAGAAAGCACTCTTTTGCAGGTTTAATAATGAGTGCTTCATCTATCAACATTTTGCTTGCTATGGTTGTTTTGCATGCAATAATAAAAACTTTAAGAAGGCTCTCACTGCATGTCTTGCATTTGAGAAGGTCTCTTCGGTTCCTTTTAGCCCTGAAACCAATATGGTTCTTTTGCTTTGCTGCTTTCCAAGTCCCACCCTTTCAGCCATGCTCCAATATCTTGCACTGATGAGAGCTAAGAAGATTGAAACAGGCTGTCTGCAAGTTTGGATATATGGCTCTGAAGTATTAAGCTGTATTTGTGCTACTAAACCAGTGGTTCTGGATGCAAAGTTGACCAAAGGGACATTGGAATTGTCATGATTTTTTTGCTATACTTTTTATTTCTAAATTACACTGTTTACATAGCAAATAATACACGCTGCCATTTAAAATGTTATTCTTGACCCAACAAATGTATTTTTAGCTGTAATATTGGTGTGTAGGCGCCATCTCAGTGCATTGTGCCTGGGTCTGAGCTTTCACAAGGAGCCAGAGCTACACATTAGAACTGCTTTCAGCTAACCTATTGTTTCTCCTACTCCCATGTAACTGGAGGAGTCCCAAGCCGGACTTGGATTTCTTACTATTGAGTGCTATTCTGATACCTACTGGGAGCTGCTATCTTGCTCCCTTCCCATTGTTCTGCTGATTGGCAGCTGGGAGGGGGGTGATATCACTCCAACTTGCAGCTCAGCAGTAAAGTGTGACTGAAGTTTATCAGCACAGGTCACATTGCTGTGGCACCCTGGGAAATGAAGAATATGGCTAGCCCCAAATTTCAAAATTAAATATTAAAAAAATCTGTTTGCATTTTTGAAAAAAGCAGTATTCAGCTGGAGAAGACCTATTAACTGATGTCTTTTGAAAAAAAACAAACAAACATGTTTTTCTTTAAAGAGTCATTTACATGTCCCCACCTATAATGCCTTAAATGAAGGTCAAATCCTTTAATTTTAGTTTTAAGAAGGCTCTCATCCATTTGAGAGGGGCTCTTGGGCTCCTTTTATCCCATCTCTCCCCAACCACTATGGTTCTTTTGCTTTACACTAATAAAGGCTTTATAAGAGGATTGTAAGTTCTTCAGGATCTTTGAGAAGGTAGGTCGCATGTAAAAAAGCCATCTGCCCGTGACCTGGTGGGGCTCACCCTAGCTTCGGCGAAGGTGGAACTGTTGGCTGATGCCTTGGACACATGAGCATCGGAGTCCATGCCTTCGGGTAGGACTCACTGGCGTTGATTCAATATCATCTGCCTTATGTAGAGAGAATTATACTGGAAGGAAAACCACCGACTCACATTGTACATGCTGCTGTTCATAAGCACAAAAAATAATAAGTATTATGAATAAACGGAATCTTTGTATAATTGGTTTAGTTTGATACCGAAAAGAAAAGAACATTTCTGTCCTGCTAAATAGTCAACAAAAGCTGAGCTCAACAAAGCAAGACGATCCTTGCTTAATTATGACAACTACAAAAAAGCCTTTATCTTAAACTACAGAACACTGAATTGTTCATCTGTGGCCTAGAAGTCCCTTTGTACTCTGCTCATGTCAGGATCTGTTTGGCAATTAAAAATAGTTTCACAGGAACAGTTTATTTGTATGCGAGGGGGAAGCAAAAAGGACATTTTGTAAAAAAAAAATATTAAAAGTTTGTTCATAAATTGCCTATTTTACTGAACCTAGAAATCAAATAGCATTTAGCAAATAGCATTAAGTTCTAATATGGAGAGAGATAGAGTTAATTTAAAAACTATAAAAATAAAGACAATTTGTAAAGATGTTGGTAGTTACAGCTTGGTAAAACATAACCAGTCTGGAATCATTTGTACCAGTGGGTAAAAGTATTGTTTTTATATTACAATTTGCAGTGGGGATAAATGATTCAGAGGGGTGTTAGAGTTCAATGCTTCTGCTAGGCTCCAGCACCCCATAGATTCCTTTCTTCTATACTGATAAATCTTCCCTTTTATCTAAAAGTGAATGCCCCATTTCAAGTACATGATATTCAATAAAGAAAATGAGTGATGAGCGTATTTTTTCGCCAGACATGAATTCTTATCGAATTTCCGCATTTTGCCATTGGAGAATTGTTTCGTGAAACTTTACCGAAAATTAGCCATGAAAAAATTTGTTGCGCATCAAGTAAAGTCATGGTCACGTCAAAATGGGCACCCCCGCGTAGAAATTTTGTTCTGCAAATTTTTCGGCAAACCGAAATGGGACAGATTTGCTCATCACTAAAGAAAATAATTAGGGATCAGCAAATCTTTTTGCCAGGCATGGATTCGCAGAGAATCTCTGCATTTCACCATTGGCGAATTGTTTTCCAAAACTTCCACGAACATAAAAGTTGTGGCACAAACACGTTTCGCAAATTTGCTGCCACTTGACTTTGTCAAAAAATTTGTGAAAAATACATTTTTACACAAAAAATATTTTTTTTCCCATAGGGAAGTACAATAAAATTGCTGTGTACGTCCCCACAGTTCTGTCATGCTTTATGACTTGAATGCTAGACCACATTTCACGTTAGAGTTTTTTTATGCTTAATAAACATCAGTTTGTGTTTTTGAAATCATTATTCATTTTCAAATGACCCCCTCAAGGTATGGAGATCCAAATTTTGTAAAGACTCCCTTATCCAGAAAACCTCAGGTCCCGAGCATTCTGGATAACAGGTCCCAGATGGAGGCCGATACTCCATAAAAAATGTGATACAACTTTCTTAACGACAACGAGTATCCATAAATGTATACTGTATTTTATAGATAGAAATCCATCTGTGCCCATGGCAGTCAAAGTAACATATTTCTGCAACAAAAAAATGTTAATAAATAGGATTTACTGATCACTGTCTTTAAGAAGAAAATTTGCAAAATTGTAAAGAACATTAAATGTTTGTCCTAATGGTGTAGCTGATCATAAAATAGCAACATAATTGTAAAACGATTATAAAAAACCTGACTAATTCTTGCCTGAAAAAAGCACAGAATGTATTTATTTATACCTTTGGTTTCAATGGACTCCAGAAAGTCTAGAGATGCAGAAAATATTTGTATTATTTCTGCATTATTTTGTCATAAAATAATTTAAGATCTTTTATACATTGGCAAAATTGTGCTTTGCACTTGACTAACTATTGGGAATTACCTAAATGTGAAGGTCACTATAATTCTTAGCTCATTGTCTACAACAAAGCCATATAAATAGATGGTCTAATTTACAGTGACTTTTTAGCCATTTTTCAGTACAGGTATTGGAAACCCGTTATCCAGAAAGCTCCGAATTATGGAAAGCCTGTCTCCCATAGACTTCGTTTTAATCAAATAATTCAGAATTTTAAAACTGATTTCCTTTTTCTCTGTAGTAATAAAACAGTACCTTGTAATTGATCCCAACTAAGGTATAATTACCCCTTATTGGGGGCAGAACAGCCCTATTGGGTTTATTTAATGGTTAAATGATTCCCTTTTCTCTGTAATAATAAAACAGTACCTGTACTTGATCCCAACTAAGATATAATTACCCCTTATTGGGGGCAGAACAGCCCTATTGGGTTTATTTAATGGTTAAATGATTCCCTTTTCTCTGTAATAATAAAACAGTACCATGTACTTGATCCCAACTAAGATATAATTACCCCTTATTGGGGACAGAACAGCCCTATTGGGTTTATTTAATGGTTAAATGATTCCCTTTTCTCTGTAATAATAAAACAGTACTGTACTTGATCCCAACTAAGATATAATTACCCCTTATTGGGGGCAGAACAGTCCTATTGGGTTTATTTAATGGTTAAATGATTCCCTTTTCTCTGTAATAATAAAACAGTACCTTGTAATTGATCCCAACTAAGATATAAATAATCCTTATTGGATGCAAAACAATACTATTGGGTTTAATAAATGTTTTATTGATTTTTTAGTAGACTTAAGATAGGAGACCCATATTACGGAAAGACCCCTTATCCGGAATACCCTTGGTCCCAGGCATTCTGGATAACAGGTCCTATACCTGTATTAATTCTTATAAATATTCCCCTAAATTGAGTCACTATATTGTGGGGCCTATTCATTAAACTACAATTGAGTCCGAATGCTAAAAATTCGTATTTTTTCTAATATATAGAACTGTGCGTATTTTTTCGTCAATTTCCGCAACTTTTTCGTACTTTGTGACAATTTGTGCGACAAAATCATATTTGTTGCAACAAGTACGAAAGTTTTTCGCTCCGTTTACGATTGTTCGGATACAAAAATGTCAGAACTTTTGGATCGTACCACAATATTTTCGTACAACCACAATGCGATTTTTCGGCCAATTAACGCACATCAGAAATTTTCGTATTTCATACAAATTTTTCCCAAACGTACTTTTGTGGTACAAAATGTACAAAGTCCAAAATTCGGACTTTGATAAATCAACCCCTGTGTCTCAGCGGGTTGAAGTATAAGTCAAACCCAGCTGAAAAGAAAGGAAAAGGACTGAAACAATAAACAATTTAGTGTATTCATGGCTGAATTGCTCTGCAAGGCATGGTGATTGGAATGAGAACAACGTTCTACAGAAAACATGTTGCAAACAAGTGATTTCAATCAAAAGAGAAAATGGGCCTCTATTTACAAAATATTTGCTCACATATTGATGTATTTTATTCAGTAGAGCAGGTTTTAAGGCCAACAGTCCCCTGACCTGTACAGTTTTACTGGCAATAGAAATTACGGAGCTTAATGAGGCTGCTCTACAGGAAGTCAGATGGATCCTGGCTGGAGATGAGACTGCCACTGCTTTAGAGTTAAGTACTGAAGGCATCTGAGGTAAAACAGATTTTTCATGTCATGGTTCCTCTTGAAAGTTGCCAAATTTCTCTCAGTAGTTGGTGCTTCTTAATTCCATTGCCAGTCTAGGCTACTAGATTAGAAGTTTGCACCTGGTGGTTTTGAAAGTCCCCATGTTTGAAGCTATAATTAAGATTCCAGCACATGGATAATTATGGGAAGGAAACAGAAAAAACATAAACATAAAAATAACATTTCCCTCATCTCACTACTTCTTCATCAGTGAGTGTAAAGAATATATTAAACTCACACATTTCATTACGTTATATTCTCGACAGATATATTACTTGGGTCATGTTGTACAGTGCTTTCGTACCTGTGCAAACTCACATAACTAGGCATGAACAAACTTTTTTACCCAGTACAGTTCTGAGGTTAAATTTTTGCTTTCCGCATTGCTGTACAATTTTGAAAATCCATGCTAAAATGTCACCTTCCATTTAGTTTCGGCAGAAAAAAATGCCGTCTTTTGTGCTGAAAACAAAATTAAAAAACAGCTGATGTAATTAGTTTGCACCCCTTGCTTTCCGCATCAACAAACTGGATCTGAGCCCTCAACCTGTTTATCTAAATAGCTGTCTGGGCAGAACAGCTGTAGCATAGTGGAAATAAGCTTCTCTAACCAAGTAGGACAATGTATGTGCTACTGCAAAAATACTTATATATAAAGGAGAACTAAACCCTAAAAATAAACTTGAGTAGATAAGCCATATGAGCTTATTGCACCAGCCTATAAGTTCAGCATCTCTATTACAGTACTGATCCAAGCCTTCAAAGTTGTCACAGGAGCTCCCCATCTTGATTTTTGTTAGTGGCACAGTCTATTGTGAGTGAGTCCCTAAGCTCAGGTAACTGATAGCAGCACAGAGCATGGGAAGTGAATAAGCAGAAAAGAAGATGGGGGGCTACTGGGGCATGTTTGGGGGCACAGATTGTCTCTGCTAGAGGGTTGTGGGGGCCTTGGGCTGGTACAGAAGGCCGAAACATAATGTACAACATTTCTTCCCTACTTCTTTAGTTAGGCTTTAGTTCTCCTTTAAAACTCCTTAACTCAAAAGTAATTTCAACCTTCGCATTTACCATTTTGCTAATTTTTCCACGGTCTTGAAAAATTTTCAGCGTTACACTGAATGAGCCAATTTATTCATCACTATTCATAACCTTTGTAGCTCTGCTGTAAATACCTAACTAATGGATTGCATAAGATACATAAACATTAGTGATGAGCTAATTTTTTCGGCAGGCATGGATTCACAGCGAATATTCGCATTTCGCCATTGGCAAATTGTTTCGTGAAACTTCCATGAAAATTCGCTGCAGAAAAATTCCCTGCATCAATTAAACTGTGAAAAAGGTGCAGTCGTCTCAAAATGAGTGCGGTCGCGGCAAAATGGGACGGTCGCAGCAAAGTAGGTGCGGTCACGTAGAAAAAAAAATACGCTGGCGACAAAAAAAGAAGATGTGGGCGACAAATATGGTTTTGCCGTTAAGCAAATATTCTTTTTGTTTCATGAATTTTACGGCGAAGCGAAAAGGGACAGATTTTCTCATCACTAATAAACATACATCATTTTACCACTGGTGCTGACAAAGTAAAACAAAAATATACAATAAAGTATATCAGCTCAAATCAAAACTCAAAATATTAAAGAGCTTGGAGATTAAAAATACACCTCATATTAACTCATATGCACTCTCAGAAGGATTTCAATGTTGACAGAAGTTTTAATGAGATACAGCATTTGAAAGCAAAATATAGCAACAGAAAATTGTCCAGATATGTTTAGATCATCCAAATGAAAAATGAAGGGACTTGCCTTAACAATGGCTTTCTAATTTTCTGTGAAGTATAGGGAGAAGAAAGGACAATTCTATCATATAAATGGGCATTGTGATCAGAGAAACAGGTGTTTTATCCTAAATATATTTTATGCATTCTGTGTCTTGTTTGTAACTTTAATTGGGCAATATGTTTCTCGCGAGTCACTGGTTGGGAACACTGCTTTAAGGTAACAAATAAGAAGCTACGAGTTAAGGGAGGGTGGCATTGATAGGGCTAGGAAGGCAGGAAGTGGAGAATTAATTAAGGCGTAGGAAAGTTAGGGGGCATACCTTTCCCGAGGTGTTATTAGCAGGGTCCACTAGAGGTTCTCTCTCTTTTGGTGGACCAACTTGGGAGAAGCATCCTGCCCTTCCACCCTGTATGGTCAAAAAAGAGGGGTTACTATGTTAAGGTAGAAAGTTGTCTTGGGAGATAGGGTTGTGGAGTGAGGTTGTCCTGCCTTCACTTGCCCACTTGTGCCCAGTGGTACAGAGTGGCTTATTGACTCTGGCGGAGTTCTTGCAAGCATCCCTGTGGAGTTGGTTATCTGAAATATTTATTGTGTTAATAAAGTTGTGGCCTTTATAGCCCATCTTGGACTGTCAGTGTGGGGATATGGTTTGGCTAAATTAGTTTGGTACGACCATTGACCTTGACGCTACCCTAGTTTGTAGAAGGAATATTTTCTCTAAACTTCTAGTTATACAATTACTGGTATTTGTTTCTGGTTGGACTTTAATACTTCTTATGTCCTGGCTTTACTGCCTCTACTTTATGGATTCAGCTATATAGTCATTGGCAGTGCATTGTACATCTCCTTGTTTACTTTGATATCTAACTGTTTTACTGTCTTTGGGCAGTTGCACGGCAAGAAATATATTATCTGCTATTATCAAAATATTGAGACAAAGTCAATAAATAATTACAGAGGCAGACAGTCTTTTTGATTCATCTAATTACCCAAATTCCAAAGGACACACAACAAGTTCAATAAATTGAGAGAACTGTCTTTTCAACATTAATCATGCTCACCATGTTCTGTTAGAACACAAATATGTTCCAAAATTATGCTATTAACTGTAATGCTTTCCATTATTTGTGTGTATTTTTTCCATTATTTGTGTTGTCTAATGGAAATATAGATAAATGATTTAATAAGTATTAATTAGTAATAATTATTTCTAAAAAGGAAGTAGTCTAACGCTTTTTTGTACTGTAAGAATCAAGGTCTTGGTACACTGGGTGTGCTCTGCTGAAAAAAAGCATAGCTTCCCATAGAGATATCTTCCCAATGCTCAGATGTTGCAATGACAGGCATGGAAGTGAGTATAGTGACTTCCCAGTGGAAGAGAGTGTGAAGTTTAGAAGTTGGAAATCCACATCTGACCTGAATTAGTGTTGACATCCTCTGTTAATAGCATTGGGATCAAGTACAAGCTACTGCTTTATTATTACAGATATAAAGGAAAACATTTTTTGCATTTTGAATTATTTGATTAAAATGGACTGAACTTGAGTTGAATGGGTTTCTGGATATTGCATCCCATACCTGTACCATCTGAGTTATATTTTGAAGCAGGTACAATATTTCCCATAATAAAAAGTGTAAAGAATTGTGTGATAGTAGTGACATCAATAAACACTGATTATGGTATTAGAAAGCATAATATTATAGGTCAGTGATCCCCAACCAGTGGCTCAGTAGCAAGATGTTGCTCACCAACCCCTTGGATGTTGCTCTAAGTGCCCCCAAACCAGGGAGTTATTTTTGAATTCCTGACTAGGGGGCAAGTTTTTGGTTGAATAAAAACAAGATTTACTAAGAAATAAAGCCCCCTGTAAGCTGATAGTGTGCATAGAGGCTCCTAATAGCCAATCACAGCCCTTATTTGGCACCTCCATGAACTTTTATGGTGCTTGTGTTGCTCTCCAAGTCTTTTTACATTTGACTGTGGCTCACAAGTAAGAAAGGTTGGGAACCCCTGTTCTAGGCTATCCCCAATCTATCTGTCTGTCAGATAAACCATTTGCACAGAAAAACATCTAAGAAGAAATACTATGAACATAGACAAAGGTTTCTGCTCTCACGTCACAATGAATCCCCACAGTGTTTATTTTAGTCATACACATGCTTAGCCAAGATCCAAAGGGAAAAAAAAAACACTTAAAATGGATAGAAGTTTATAATTAGACAGATTCTGGTAAATCACTGTGGTTGAAGATGCATTAAATGAAAGCAGTAAATAAGGGAAAGAAGAGGGAGTTATATTTAGTATGTATAAAAAGCAACCATAATTAATGCAATCTTGGCAGGCCCCCAGAAATGAAACATGCCGTATTTTAATGTCTATGAAAGGCAAATAAAATATAAAAGTCCTATGGCTTTCCAGCCGAGATAACATAGATTTATGCAGCCCGATGTGAATAATGTATAAAACGTATTGTCCTTATGAAAGGTTATAATGAGGACCATATATAACACCCATTTGCATTTAAATCACACTCAACATCTTCTCTGTGAAAAACTTCAAACTCGGGCAAAGAGTCGCGACGGATCAAGTTAAATTAGTTTTTAGACTATTAACATTTTTCTGAAATAGATTTAAATTATGATAATGCACAAATAAAATCTAAGAAAGTGATACTGAGAAAGCAATTTTAATAATTAGATAGCTGCCTTGGAATTTCAAATCAAACGGCGGTGTTTTTAATTGCGCCATACATTAGGAAGTTCAGTAGTGTGGGCACGATATGAGACAAAATGTATTTTATGCAAGCTGGAAAGGGATACATTTAATACTGGATGGCAAAGAGCATTCCTCTGCCCTCTATTCTATTGATACAGGAAAAAATGAGATTAGCGGTCGATTGAATCCTGTCTTCTTTAGGGTACACACGAAACTGACAAATCAGTGTAAAGGATATAAAATATTTTCTGTTAAATGAGATGAAAATGTAAAAACTAAGTAAGTTTTATCAGAAAGGTCTATGTAAATACAGCCATAAACACTCACAGAAAAGCTGCACTGAGTCCTCTATTAAAAGAAACATAGGATTTCTTGTCTCCTTTTTTGTAAACATGTTCTTCTCTCTTAAAAAAAATCCTTCATTCCCAGGGCCAGAGTCTGTGCACCTCTCTCTTCCTTTTCCTGCTCCCCGCTCCCATAAGAATTCAGAAGAATTCACTCTCCTCCCATCTGAATGTGTGATCTATGCTACCAGCCTCTAGAGCTGCAGCAGGAAGCTACTGAGACTAGGCTAAAATGGCAGCTGCTATCTTCAACAAATGGAGAGAGCTTCTAGGGCTCTTTACTCAGGTATGGTAATGCTTTCTGCAGAATAAATATAGTGTTCTAGGTGTCACTAATGTGGCAAATCTATTGGCAGTAAAATGCCAAATGCCCTTTCCTTCTCCTTTAAGGTTTGAGTTTGATTAAATAGCATATATGCAGCACGTAACAACTTCTTAATGTCAGATGAGATAGCTCATTAATCTACTAAATTAGTGCAAAGTTCAAAATATTTCCGTTATACGCCTTGTGTTTATCCACAATGCAACATTTCTCCTAGAATTTTAGTAGCAAAAGCAAAAGGTTTCAAAATTTTGCATCAAATTTAGGAGGCCTGGAGACTTGCGCCATATATAAACCCAATGCATCTGGTCTCAATTGCTTCTGCAACATATGGGGCAACATTAGGCTGGAACATGTTTGAACAACTGCAAAAAGCCCCGTGGCACATAAGGATGCAGCACCTTCCACTACAAGACCATCACATTGGGGAAAGTATAGTTGATGTAATGGAAGACATATAGGATTTTTGTAAGATGAAATTGAAAATATGAATATTTCGGTTTCTTCTATATTGACTTAATAGATATGTAGCATGTATTGGAGTACGTCAAGGGAGAAGAAGGATCAAGAAGCCAATTGACAGTAAAAATGCAAGAATGATATTGGAATAACTAGAGTTTCAACCTTCAGATGGAAAACTATTTACCTGCAACTACTATACTAACATCAGAAAGTCTAGACCTATCAGGGGTTTCTGTTGTAGTTTAACAACATTAGAAAGGGCCATACTGTCCTGACCTACATGTTAGTGGAGAGGCACTTTAGTCACATCCTAACAGTTGAATTGAAGGATAAGAAGGACGTTAAAAACTGGAAACTGTGGCTTAACCCAGGGCACTTTAGCCACGATAAAAGGTGAGAACATTGCTTTAAGCCCCACTTCACAGTGCTAAGTTTAATGGTCTTATTTATCAATTTTAGAGTTTGTGAATTTGAGTTTGTTTTTCTAAATCAAATAAACTTGCATATCAAATGGTCGCTTAGTTATAAAGGAAAACTCATTTGAATAAAAAAACTCGAATACCTCAAAGTTTTCAAGTTTACAAACTTGAAAAATTTGAGTTTGAAAATATAGCTTGACTTGCCTAGGACAGCTCCCATTGACTTCTATAGAAACTCCCAAGCTTTCAGATGCACATTTTTATATTCAAGTTTTATAAGTACCAAACGTTCGAGTTTTAGAACCATAATTCGAATTTGAGTTTATTTAGTGCAAAAAAACTCGAATCGTGAAACGTGAATGTTGATAATTCTCCCTCTGAGATTAGTATTTCTGTACTGTTTGTTGAAAATCTTTCCCTTTAGAAGGCACTGTTGACCAAACAGTTGAAAATGTAACTAGGAAAGCTGCTATTGACTTCTACATGACCTTGCACGCTTTTAGATATCGAAGTTCAATTTTCTGGTTTTTTAGTGCAAAAAAAACCTTGAATCTCAGAAAAAACAAAATACAAATGTTGGTGAATAGTGATGGGCGAAGTGTTTCGCCAGGCATGGATTTGCGGCGAATTTCTGCGTTTTGCCGATGGCGGATTGTTTCGTGAAATGAATGAAGAAATTCGACGAGAAAAAATTTGCCGCGACAAAAGAATAGCCGTGGGCGACAAAACAATAACCGCGTGACAAAACAATAGCCACGGGCGACAAAAGAATAGCCGTGTGACAAAAGAATAGTTGCGGGTGACAGTTTTTTTTGACGTACAACATTTTCACCGTTTCACGAATTTTTTGCCGTTTCGCGAATCTTTTTCGGCAAAGCGAAATGGGACAGATTCACTCATCACTATTGGTGAATAACCACCTTAGCGGAGGAGAGAGGAACTGAGATCTGATGGGCGAATTTATTTGCCATTTTCCGACAATTTTTTTTGACACACTACATTTTCGGCATTTCCAGAATGTTTTGCAGTTTCACAAATCTTTTGAAAAATTTGCAAATTTTTCGGCGAAGCGAAATGGGACAGATTCACTCATCGTAACTCTTTATTAGCAATTCCGCTTCCCCCATCTGAGGTACTGTGAGAGTAAACACAAAGGGGTTGGGGGTGTCTGCATTGGGTCTACTGCCTCAGGCACCCCTTGAGTTCCAACAGTTAAAACCTTAGTTACACTGAGGGAATAAACTGTATTTCTACCTGTATATTGTGTCACTAGGATGCTTGATTGCATTAGTATAATGAATTTCAAAACACTATTGCCATTTTCATCTTTTTTGTTTGTGTTCCGTGGATCTATAATGTAATGTACTTAATCATAAAGTTGTTTCCTCAAGCTTGCTTTCATCAAATATAAACAGATTGTCTTTTTCATCTCAAAGGTTTTCAAGCACCCTATTTTAATTAATTTCCAGCCTTGTCTGTTTTAGCTTTTCCTAATCCCCATTATGTATTGAACCTATGTATGGAAATAGGTGCTATGCGTATATAAATAGGTGCTCGGTTCCCAACATTAAAATTTACACATACAATGAATAAATTGCTCTTTTTACAGTCGTGCAGGAAGCTTTTATTTATCTCTATATACTCAACAACAACAAAACAGCACATACAGCACAACTGCAGGTAACCCATGCAAGGTTTATTGCATAAAATGCATTTTGGGGGCCCGCCTCTTCATCAAGCATACAGAGCCAATGCACAAAATTTACACAAGTATAAAATCAATTATACAATTTAACTCTAAAGGTCTGCACATAAATACACAAATTCAAGCATTAAAACTTGTTGTACAGGCAAAAAAGTCCAATCGCTTTATAAGTGAAGGTGATATCCATAAAAAAAACCATCCAATTACTGTAACAGTGAGAATATTATGAATATATTGACACATTACTATCATATATTCAGTAACAGTAGCAAGTGTAACTGAGAAAATGTAATCTTAGCCTAGTAGGGTGCCCGAGGGTGGTGTCTAGCCCTCCACTAAGAAGCATCAGGTATTGAAAGCCAAGGGTGTGAAGGCGAGAATTTTGCAAATATATACATTTATACATATATAGATTTCTCACCATTCCAGTATATTGTAAATATTGCTATTCATTACATTACAATTCATGACAATACAGATTCTATTATTTTCTGCTCCTGTATTTGTGTTATAATTTTCTCTTCATCCATCATGTCATTATAACATTAGAAGCCAACACTTGCCATATGGTGTCAAGAAAGTCTCCATGGAAGCAGAATATAAAGACTATTCTTGATCCAAATATTTTTTCATCAAACAGTTCAGATATCTTATTCTGCAGTCAGCCTAACATTTGCTGAATCTTTACTGAGCACTTCAGTTCAGTTGGTTGCTTTGCGCATCAGCCAATGAGATGGAAGTTTTCTCCAGCCCTCCCCCTGTCTATCTAAGGAGCTGTCTGGGTGCCATGTTTGGAAGAAATTGACAACACAGGAGCCTTTTGTTTTTATAAAGAACAATTGTACATAGTGAAAAGGACTCTAATAATGTATGGCAATGTATTTGCTATTACAAAGCTAAAAATGCCATAACCACAAAGTAATTTCACCCTCCATTCTCTCCAATGAATGTTGCCAAACTTTTGCTGTTTCACAACATTTTTGGCAATGCTAAAATCCACAAGTTTACTCATCACTACTCATAGCCTCATAAGAAAGGAACTACAAAAATAGTCTGTTTTAGAGTGTTTTATCCATTAATCCATGCTTGCATTTCTTGTATGTGTGCTATCTGGGGAGGGGTGCCAAATGGTAGGCACCCCCCCGTGATTATAATCACTTACCCCTGGGCTGGTGTTTCTGTTAACAGAAAATTGGGGTTCTTCTGAGCAAGGACAATGGAGTGATCTTCTTGCTTCTTCCTTCTTCTCAGACTAATATTAGGGGGAGAGACCCTGTTTCAAATTCCCTGTTCCCATAGAGAATTGACCCCAGCAAATGTCTGCATCTCTGAAAGCTGTCCCCAGCTGTCACTGTGGCAACAAAGCTGCCCCCAGCTAGTTGTTGCTATACCAGGAGAGGAAGAAGGAATAAGTCATCTTCTGACACCTGACCTCGTTCCCTCTATCCTTCAAACTTCTAACGCAAGTTTTTTTGTTGCTGAAGGAAGGAACATCTATAAAATATTTTGGAATTTTTCTGTGGAAATAAATTCAAATATCTGACTGTGATGTTGAGTGGGTATATGACACTGAGGGAGCGGCCAAAAAAGTGGCTGTGGCATAAAAATTTTACACAGTGCACTATGTCTACTGCAGGCCCCTTCCTGTCCCTGGATTTAATCTGGAAATCTGGTAATCTTATTCCTTATTTTATTTACACATAGCTACCTTGGAAAACTGTAGCTCTTTTGTGAATGTTGTTTCACTGCTGTGCAGAGTACTTTAAAGTAATAAAAAAAGCTATATTTTCATCTTTCTCAAGCAGTTCTACAGATAAGACCCTCCAGGGACGTACAACAAAAACAAGAAGACAGAAAGCCAATGGCAGTCGACTGGTAAGATTGCCTACTATTGACCAGACGGCACAGAGGCCACCATTGGCCGTAAATACTCTCTTTAGCGCTGCATATTATATGGGCACTCTATAATTAAACAGTGAAAATACCCGTCAAATTCACACTTCTTTTGTCCAAACAGCATAGGTGAGGCATCTCTGTTCACCCTTGGCCTCATCTTGCCACTGGCATTTAAACACTATCTTATTCTGTTTTCTGGCATACAATTGGGAGATTTTATTTTTTCTGTTGTAGAGATATTAAGTTTCATTATTTCACTAGCAACTTTCAAATGTTTGCGTGACTTTAGAAAAGAGTGGAAGATGTTTGGGTGAGAGACAAGAGGTCAATTGGTCATAAATACATTTCCCTCAACGAACGCGAGCAGGAAAAGGCGAAATTAGTTGACAGCTCCGAAATAAATCTTGTATTACAATAAATTCTGAGGTTGCCGAATGCCCTTGAGATTTTATTTTTCCTGCTCACTGAACATAACCCCCTGTAGCTTTTTAGCTATATATCAAAGAACTTAAGATGTGGCCTAGCATAAACACCAGCAGAATGTATTATTCATTGCATAGTGTTTACTTCTTACACTAGACTGTGCTTGAAAGAAATAAATGGAATGTGTTCTACGTTTGAAAAAAAAAAAAAAATATTTATTACCATTCATTATTAGTCTGGATCCTGCTCATAGTATCTGCAAATTGGAATATGTTTTACACACACACACACATATATATATATTGTATATATATAGAGAGAGAGATGGTAAAGTACTGTGCAACACTATATAATCAGCAGGTAGCTCTGCCTACAGAATCGTTTTTCACAAGAATACGGCCACTCACTGAGCCAAGAAAAGAATCTGAAACATTTTTTTTTTATTTGATGTGCTTACTTATACTTAACTTCATGGTGTAAATTAATGATCAGAACAGACGATCCTGACAATATTATTTTGTTTTGCCTTCAGTGTCTCTCTCTATTTCTCTCGCAGGTTAATTTGTATTTGTAATTTGGAAGAGGGAACATATAGCACTACGTTATGCTACATCTTAGAAAATGAGTATTTTCTTCCATTTGTCATGATCTCGCCGAGATGCATAAATCAACTTCAGGACATGGCCGTTATTCACCGTGGAACAATGAACTGTCTGCTGGAATAACAGATTCCTACTATACCTACTGTAAGTAATGCTTAATCCAAATGTAAAGGAAGAGCGTTATTGGTTAGGGGGAAATGTTAAACCTAATTCCTTCTGTTAAAGATAATTGGAAAGTCTAGTTTTTATTACTGTTTTCTTATTTATATTTTTATATTTATTTATTGACGGCACCTCTGCCTTTGAAATTCTCATTGAATACTGAATTTTAACAATTTAAATATTTCTTCAGCCTTGTTTTTTTTAGATAGGGAATAATGTACAGGTAATGGACCCGTTATCCAGAATGCTCGGGACCAAGGGTATTCCGGATAAGGGGTCTTTCCGTAATTTGGATCTCCATAACTTAAGTCTGCTAAAAAATCAATAAAATATTAATTAAGCCCAACAGGATTGTTTTGCATTCAATAAGGATTATTTATTGGATAAAAAAGGAAAACCATCCATACATGCCACCCGGTTTATTGTATTGGATGAGCCTAGGGTGTGCTGGTTAGCTACTACTAATGCATGAATAACCACCAGGGCTGGAACTACGGGTAGGCAGAAGAGGCAGCTGCCTAGGGTGCAACGATTGGGGGGCGCCAACCCCATGTCTGCTCTTTGTAGTCATTGCCTCCGCCGCTTGTCATTACGTGGTGGGGGCAATGATCCATTGCATCATGAACAACCCCCCCAACCCCCGTGACTGCGTATACACATGCACGCCAAAGCACATGCAGCCGGGCGGGGGGCGAGGTTGTTGACCGGGTTGCCTAGGGCACCCAGTCGGCTTGGCTCGCCCCTGATAACCACAACACTCTTCTCTGCATATTGCTGCTTAGCATCCAAAATCAAAGGAAATGTTCAGCATATGGCAGTAAGCTGGCTGTAAAGGGCCAACATGACTTCAGAATGCTCTTTTTGCAGCATTTATTAAGAGTAAGAAGGTTTTCTATTCTTTTGAATGGGGAGAAGAAGTCTACTTTTTGTATTTATGAAACTCCCCTCTTCACCCATCTTTAGTTGAGTGAGACATATTAAAGATGTATTTGAATATTAATTAAAAAAAACTTTGCAAATAGAGTTATGGGATCCATTATCTGGAAAGCTTTTACCTGGAAGCTCAGAAGTATGGTATTGTCATTTCCTACAGTCATTTTTTCTTATTTAGCTTTTCTGTGTAATAATAAAACAGCATCTTGTACTTGATCCCAACTAAGATATAATTACCCCTTATTGGGGGCAGAACAGCCCTATTGGGTTAATTTAATGGTTAAATGATTCCCTTTTCTCTGTAATAATAAAACAGTACCTGTACTTGATCCCAACTAAGATATAATTACCCCTTATTGGGGGCAGAACAGCCCTATTGGGTTTATTTAATGGTTAAATGATTCCCTTTTCTCTGTAATAATAAAACAGTACCTGTACTTGATCCCAACTAAGATATAATTACCCCTTATTGGGGCAGAACAGCCCTATTGGGTTTATTTAATGGTTAAATGATTCCCTTTTCTCTGTAATAATAAAACAGTACCTGTACTTGATCCCAACTAAGATATAATTACCCCTTATTGGGGGCAGAACAGTCCTATTGTGTTTATTTAATGGTTAAATGATTCCCTTTTCTCTGTAATAATAAAACAGTACCTGTACTTGATCCCAACTAAGATATAATTACCCCTTATTGGGGGCAGAACAGCCCTAGTGGGTTTATTTCATGGTTAAATTATTCCCTTTTCTCTGTAATAATAAAACAGTACATGTACTTGATCCCAACTAAGATATAATTACCCCTTATTGGGGGCAGAACAGTCCTATTGTGTTTATTTAATGGTTAAATGATTCCCTTTTCTCTGTAATAATAAAACAGTACCTGTACTTGATCCCAACTAAGATATAATTACCCCTTATTGGGGACAGAACATTCCTATTGGGTTTATTTAATGGTTAAATGATTCCCTTTTCTCTGTAATAATAAAACAGTACTTGTACTTGATCCCAACTAAGATATAATTACCCCTTATTGGGGGCAGAACAGCCCTATTGGGTTTATTTAATGGTTAAATGATTCCCTTTTCTCTGTAATAATAAAACAGTACTTGTACTTGATCCCAACTAAGATATAATTACCCCTTATTGGGGGCAGAACAGCCCTATTGGGTTTATTTAATGGTTAAATGATTCCCTTTTCTCTGTAATAATAAAACAGTACCTGTACTTGATCCCAACTAAGATATAATTACCCTTATTGGGGGCAGAACAGCCCTATTGGGTTTATTTAATGGTTAAATGATTCCCTTTTCTCTGTAATAATAAAACAGCATCTTGTACTTGATGATAACTAGGCAGCATGAATCCATATTGGTGGAAAAAAACAATCTTGTTAGGTTTTTAATGTATAAATATTTTGTTATAGCCTTGAGAAAGGGAGATCCAAATTATGAAAAAAAAAATTCTGCTCCATCTTTGTATGTATTGCCCCATTCTGCAGTAAAACAGCTAACTGCATTCAGAAAGTTGCTGGAGTTCTCTTCAATAAATATATAAGGATAAAAAAGACTGATAAAAGCTTCTGAAACAAAAAATGTCATATCAACAAAGTCAAAAAAGTAGGTGACAAAAGTATCACATTTCCATATGCACGATTCCAATTTGGATCACGTAAGAGAAGCGACATCCATTAAACTCCCTATTCCCTATGAAGTCATTATGAATTTGTTAACAAGGCATTGCCATAATGATAAATTCTAGCTCTGACTTTTTGACGTGTACAAATAGAAGAAAAGTTATTGCAAATACCCTTGTGCTGTAGATAAAGTACAGTAAGCACACTTTTTCACACCCTATCCTAGAGATAGCATTTTAAAGTCACACATTAGTTACATAATTAAATTGAGCTAAAAAAAGACCTCAAGTCTCAAAGTCAAAGTCTAACAAGTTCAACCCCTCCAAACAAACCCCATATATACACATATATACACACACTCTTACCAACCTATCTATACACTCACATATATAAACTATATATACAAACATTAATACTAACTGTAGATATTAGTATCACAATAGCCTTGGATATTCTGATTGTTCAAGAACTCATCCAGGCCCCTCTTATAGGCATTAACAGAATCTGCCATTACCACATCTCTAGGAAGGGCATTCCCCAACCTCACTGCCCTCCCCGTGAGGAACCCCCTACGCTGCTTCATATGGAAACTCCGTTCCTCTAATCTAAAGGGGTGACCTCTGGTGCGCTGATTGTTTTTATGGGAAAAAAGAACCCCCCCCATCTGCCTATAATCCCCTTTAAAGTACTTGTACAGAGTAATCATGTCCCCTCGCAAGCGCCTCTTTTCCAGAGAAAACAACCCCAACCTCGACAGTCTAACCTCATAGTTTAACCCTTCCATTCCCTTTACCAGTTTAGTTGCACGTCTCTGCACTCTCTCCAGCTCATTAATATGCTTCTTAAGGACTGGATCCCAAAACTGCCCCCCATACTCAAGGTGAGGCCTTACCAGGGACCTATAAAGAGGCAAAATTATGTTTTCATCCCTTGAGTCAATGCCCTTTTTTATACAAGACAGCACTTTATTTGCTTTAGTAGCCACAGAATGACACTGCCTGGAATAAGACAACTTGTTATCTACAAAAATTCTCAAATAACATTGTTACAGACTGTAATGTAGAAGAACTCGTTAACTGCCAGGAGTAACCTCTTAGGTGTAGTAAGAGAGCCCTGCTAACCCCGGTATTTACTGATGCCCTTTTGGGTCCCTGACTTTCTGCGGGGGAGTTGACATGGCCAAGTTAAATCCGAAAATCATGGAATCAAAGGGGTCAGGTGAAGACAAGGTCAAAGTCAGGCAAATGTTCAGTGGCAGGCAACAGAGATTCGTAAAGCAAAAGTCAAAAACCAGCAGAAATCAGAACAACAGCAAAGTCAAAGTACACTAAACCAGCTTGGGCATTGAAACAAGCCAAGGAGTGCTATTTAAGTTTGAATTTTATGTCCGCTGATGTCATGACACAGTACTGGGCCGCACCAGTGTTACTGTGCATGCGTGCCTGCCAGGCGAGAATGCCCGGGTGCACGCTGGGCAAGAATGCACGCTGGAGCACGCCTAAGCAGAGGAGCCCAGGGATCGCCACTCCTAGTGCTCCAAAACCTTCTGTGCGGTACTGTATCAAATGCTTTAGCAAAGTCCAATAACATTCACTGCCATCCCAGAGTCGAGGTTCCTGCTCACCTCCAAGTAAAAGAGGATTATGTTACACATAAAAACATGCTAAATTCATAAGCTAAAATTCATAGTTTATGACTTTCTTTCCAACTGTAATGTCAGCTTATTAAGCACCCCATGAAAACTGTTTCTGCTTGGCTACCTCCTAAATAAGTATATAAATAAAATGAATTATAATAATTCTGTAGCAGAGTGGAGATTCATTAACAAAGAAATAGAATAAAATAAGCAATAAAAATGACCAATAGAGGCCTTTTTTACACTTTCTGATAAACTCCCTCCTTTCAGTTTCCTTCTGGGTAGGCAGAAAAATAATGTTATAAGTATTTCAATAATAAGTAATTAGATTGCTAGCTGCACTATACTCTGGTGACATACATCCATGTTGCTCTTCATGACAAACTATACTTAGAGCTTTTTCATGGATGCTGACTTCTACATTCAGAGATGATACTTAACGCCACAGGCTAAAGGCAGATTGTTTCCAATCCCAATGGGAAGTGGCTGCTTTAGATTATTTTTTCAAGAGGAAGGGAATTATTCTTCTTATTCTAAATGCTCTATTTGCCATTGCCCATAGCATGCAGGGATTTTCTAGATATAAACCAATGTCAAACAAGAATGAAGAAGAGACACCACTCCACCATGGAGAAGGAGACAAGGGTATTGCATTACAAGGTACAATTGGTCCATGTGAAGGTAAAGGAGGTAAGATTGGAGAAAAGCAGAGTGAGGGTTCAAAGTGTGTCATCATCAAATTAAAAATAATTCTGCCTATATCTGTCCTTTTTGTAGCAACTTTTGACATTTGTCATCCACTTTATCAGAATAGTGATTTGTGATACTCTTTGGCTAATTAAAATCTTATGGGGGAAGCCATTTAAATGTTTGAGTGGCAGTTATTTAGGTGGTCCTTTCCTTTTCTCATCTTATAAGGAGACCCCATAAGACACTCAACCTCAATTCACAGCCTTCAGGCCAAGGAACCACATTATCTCTTGACCCTTAAGAGTTTACTGGATACACATGGGAGAATACGCACAGGGAGAATGGACAAACATGCTACTAAGCAGCCAGCATCGCTCGATAGATTCATTTTCACCAATTTCTTTTTTCCTGTGTGGTGACAGATATCATTTGCCTCAAGGGAGTTATCAATTATACCTAAATCAATCATTTTTATAAAGGTAAAAAAGAAAATGTGAGAGCAGAACTTTTGTTTGGTCAAATGAAAAGCTAAATAAAGAAAATATCCTTCGCTCTCCGTTTCCACACGGTGCCCTGTAACCCATCAAATTGCCAAGTGTCGGCTGCCTATCTTAGTGTGAATTCCTGCAAATCGGGGCATGAAGAATCCCTGCTGTTTCAGTGACCGGAACTAATGAAGGTGCTGGCGGGGGTCACTTCACTGGAGGTGTTAATGTGCGTCTCCATTACCTACAAGTACAGATATGACTATATTGTGAAATATCAGAAGTTACTCTATTCAAACTCCTTTTTTTATTTTTAAAGAAAGTTTCTGTTTTTCTCCTGCGATGCCTTATTGTGAAGCTTAGGCACTGAAAAGAACTTTGATTAGCTAAATCTGTTCCTCGCCGTATGTTTGTATGGAGGGATGCAATTTGTCTGTAAAATAACATAAATGTGTCAACACCGGTTCTGTGGCAATTCAAACGCCGTTAATGTTCTCCGTGGGTGCTTTTTCAGTTAAAAACAACCAAATATAGAATTTTTCTGATACCTGTAGAGACAAATGTGAGTATTTGGTTGAATGGAGACCCGTGCTCAGTAAATGCTTCTAGTGCCATGGATAAATTGTAGCCATTCGTAAACGTAAGTGGGATGCTGAGAGCTTTCGGTTTGCCGCAATTGAGGGACTACAGTTGGCCTTTATTTATGTAAATGTTTTTACAAGTTGGGATCCAAGACCTCTAGCCCAGGGTCAGTGAAAACGGGACATTCCGTTCTTGTATTACCTGCAGGCCATAGGAGTCACAGGGTGCCATTTTGGTAAAGTGAAGCACTTTTCCGAATACAATATAAATGCTACATTGGCTGTAGACATTTTGTACTAGCAATGTTTATTAGATTTCCCACTGTAAAGCATAAATGCTAAAGCCGCCATAATAACGGTATATTGTGCTTCTGCCCTGAGACCGAGCTCAACCTGGATAATCTACTGGAGTAATGTAAGGCCGTCCTGAATTCTGGATCCAAAAGTTACTTGTTTTCTACCTATGCTTCTTGCAAACCAACAAGTGTTCAACGTGAGAGAATTCTAATTATGAAAGCATTTTACTGAGCTGTGAATGGGATATTGATTAGGCAGCTGCCCTATTTCCAGTGATTGCATGTGGTGCTGCAGTCTTTCAGTAAAATAACATGTTTGTGGGCTAAAAACTATACCGAGAGAGCAGTAAAGGAGGGGTAATCTGCAGGAAATCCATGGTGGAATCGATAAGGATACAAAAAACATGCAATAGTAGCGGCTGTGTATCCACGATAGGGGGGCAGCGAGCAGAATGTATTTCCTATAAAAATATTTATGCCGTGGAAACAGAGCAACAAAGATTTACTAATCTCCTTAAAAGTTTTGCAATTGGAAAGAAGGGGGGGGGGGGGGAATCAGGAACATCTGGTACTTCTGCCTCCGCTGAGAGAAGGCTGTTCGCTGGGAATGAGGCACAAAAGCTAAACAGTCGAATCAAATAAAAATGATTACAGGTTAAGCACATTCTATTTATTGGTTTGTTTATTCATTATTTAATTCAGGAAGCAAGTAAAGGCGAAAGGAGGGGATTTATTTTAGAGTACAGCTTAATTAGCTATTTGCTTTGTGCTTGGTCTCCTTGGTTTTCCTTGGTTGACTGGCATGTAATTTATTTATAATTATTACTTAACGTACTGGGGCCACTTCACCTGTATGTTGTTTAACAATCTGCTACATTAATCATTAGTTTTCCACTTATTGAATATTAAAGGTATTTGCCATTGGTTTAAAACCCCACAGAGTTTGCCAGAGCTATCATTGGCTACAAGAACAATGGACTGAGAAGGCATTGTACACCTTTTTAAAGATGTGATATTCTAAGGCAATTTGCAAATGGTCTTCATTTTTTATTATTTGTTGTTTGTTTTATTATTTCAGTTTTTTCAGTAACTCTCTCTCTGGTTGCTATGGTTCAAATTACCTTAGCAACGAGGGAGTGGTTTGAATAAGAGACTGTCATACGAATAGGAGAGGGCCAGAATAGAAAGATAATTAATAAAAAGTAACATACCAATGCAATTGTAGTCTCACAGAGCAATAGGTTTTTTTTTGACTGTTGGGGTCAATTCAAAAACTATAAAAAAAGAAAACATGAATACCAATTGAAAAGTTGCTTAGAATAAGCCATTCTATGTCATACTAAATGTTAACTTAAAAGTGAACCACCCCTTTAAAGATTACCATAGATGGTACTGATGGGGTAAATCAGAGACATTAAAAATGATATTCAGAGACTAGTGATGAGCAAATATTTTTGCCAGACATGGATCCGCAGCAAAATTCTGCATTTTGACCTTGGCGAATTGTTTCACAAAACTTTTTGGCCCAAATTTTTCGCAGTTTTCGCAAATTTTTCGGTGAAGAGAAACAGGACAGATTGGCTCATCAGTATCAGAGACACAATACAGTCTACAGAAGAAGCAAAAGTAATGAAGACATGTGTGTTAGGTATGTTAAACCCTAACCTGGCTCCTCACCTTGCCAGTTCCTAAGTCTCTGTACCTGCTGGTCACCCTGAACTTTGTTACTGATACGGGTAGGCATCCTGTCCCTTTACCTGTTTTATTTATCCTTATTCTAAACCCTTTCTGCTAGCATTTGTGCCATTCACAGTACTCTTGCTATCATTGAACCATTCCTCCTGAGTCAGTAAGTTGCTTACTTTTATTAGCCTGCCCTTGTGGCCCTCTAGTGGTCATTCCTATGCGGGGTTTTGGCCATTGTGCGTGATAATTTGGATTTGTTCTCTGTTAAATTGTATGCTGTTACACAATGTATTCCGGTGTACTATGGTGTTCATGAGATATGTGTAGGCTTACTCCATCTACATCTATTATTTAAACAGCAATTAAACCCAATCTAATCTATCTATCTATCTATCTATCTAATCTATATATCTATCTATCTATCTACTGTATCTATCTATCTATTATCTATCATCTATCTATCTAATCTATCTATCTAATCTATCTATCTATCTATCTATCTATCTATCTATCTATCTATCTATCTACTGTATCTATCTATCTATTATCTATCATCTATCTATCTATCTATCTATCTATCTAATCTATCTATCCATCTATCTATCTAATCTATCTATCTACTGTATCTATCTATCTATTATCTATCATCTATCTATCTATCTATCTATCTATCTATCTATCTATCTATCTAATCTATCTATCTATCTATCATCTATCTATCTATCTATCTATCATCTATCATCTCTCTCTCAGACACTCTTTTACTATCTACCTATACCTATCATCTACCATCATATAAGTCTTCTTAGATTGGTGGGTTTGTTAAATTCAAGAAGAGGCCACTCAACCCTATACAGAGTGCTCTGTAGATCACTGGCTGTTGTCAATATGGAATATAGCTGTGGATGATAAATTAGGTACCCTTAGCCATACAGTATATCATCCACAGCTAAATTCCATATTGAGAACAGCCAGTGATCTACAAAGCACTTTGTATAGGGTTGAGACGCCTCTTCTTGAATTTAACAAACCCACCAGGTATAGGTAGTTATTAAAAGAGTGTCTGAGAGAGAGATGATAGATAGATAGATAGATTGATGTAGATGGAGTAAGCTTACACCTATCATCTACCAAAACAATCCTATTGGGTTTAATTGCTGTTTAAATAATTTTATTATCAGACTTGTACCCTGTACCCTGTTTATTCATGCTTTTTTCACTATCTTAACTCCTGATTGCTGCTATACATACCCATACTTACAATGTATCCCTCTTCCTTATATGTGGGGATGCCGGAAGCCATTTCTAATAAGCCGTATCTAGCGCAGCATGGAGAGAGCAGAGTAATTCAGCAGCCCCTACTGTACTGTACAGCTGATTGGCAATGTCTTTGTGCAGATGAATCACACATTGCTGACATGTATGGGTTGAGAAGACATTACAACGATTTAGTGAATATATTAATTCACTCTCCGTTTACCTTTGGTGCCCTCCACTTGTTAGCTGACTTGCTCTGACATCGTTATTAATTACTGTAAGTTGCACGCTGAACAAATTGTCTATTGAAATTATTTTAGAACACTCTTACTCACCTGCTAGAAATGCACAATATTTATATATTAAGGTATGATGAACATTTTACATTTCTGCTGCTAATAAAATAATGAAAGCAAATATGTTATATTACACTGAATTATATTGTCATTTGTGGGATACTAAAACTGTAGTCTGATCTCCTCGGCTTCCAGTTGTTCATCCCTGGCCTAGAACATTCCACATCGATTCACTCATTGCACGGCTCTTCATAGACTATGGCAAGAAGCAATGAGGAAAAGAAAAGTTCTAGAGATATCAATGAAGTCAATGAGCTCTTCTGAACTTTCTGACAACACAAGTCACTTTGTACTGAAGTGGATTAAATAGAACCACCAAACGCAGCTTGACTGAGAAAAGATCAACAAGACCCAATTAGAGTTAATAGATAAAGAATACAAACAAGTTCAACTGCCAAATATTAGCAGAAACATCCAGAGCAATTTAACCTTTCCCTTATGAGATGACCAGTGATTTATGGCTCTTTGGCTGCATTTATGCTGATCCAATGCTTATCATCTGACATTCTGTTATTTTATGGCAGCCCTAATGATTTCCCACAGAGAAAATATAATTGTTACAGATTACCTCTCAGAACTTTCAAAAGTTTGTAGAGCTTAAAAAGAGCAAAATACTCTTAGCTGTTTTGCACTTAATGAGCGTTTTTATTATCTAATTGAGAATTACTGACATGCGTGCATATATTGAAATGCTCCAGGCAGGATAATGGGGGCTGCTTTTTACTTATTAAAATAGGCTAAGTGGATCTTTGGAACAGAGGTGACTCCACCCCTTTGCTTTTACTTTCCCAAATTATACATTTTTTTTCCACACTCTTTCAAATTCTCTTATACAAAGTACTATGAATAACCTGTAACATATGTCAATTGTACTTTGTGATGTTATACACTTGCTTAGGGATGTTTTATTATTTCAAACTTGCGAGTCTATGACCAATAAAAGAGCTTGTGGCTATATGGCAATGGGACGTCTTCTCTGCTGCCAAAACATAGGACACCAGAGGTTCCTGCAAATGAAGAAAAGTGTTTGTTGAAAAGACACCACGGGGTTCACTTACGGTATTAATTGAGGTAGATAGATACAAACAGACACAGTCGCGGATACAGCAGAGCAAGTGACTCCACTGTGGAGATGAAAGGCAGGTATCTGTTGGCCTCGATGCAAATATCCTCAAAGGAGCAGATGTGAGAACATCCATTTAAGGCTACCAGCTAGTGGTATGGGCCCTGCCATAGATATAGTATAGGAAATGATACACTAAGCCCAAATCCCAATTCAGTCCAGTGGTCCCTGCACTTTAGGTCAGTTATGCCTAAAGGAGAGCTACCTCCAGCTATCACTCCTTTGCTGGAGCACAAGGTTGCTCTTTCTATTTATGTCTTACTATGTGACATTCCTGGAATGCTTGATTAAGAGTTTTTCTGCTGAAAGATTTAATGCTGCATCAATATTATATTCATAATGAAATTTAAACCAGTTTAAAGTGGCTGGCCTACTACTTAAATGTCAGGAAGCACTGGGAATCGGTCCTTGGACTGCTTATTGGACTGTTTCTGCACTAACCTTTTGAGTCACTGGTGTTGGGGTTGGTGCTGGTCAGTTATTCTGAGGTCTATCCATTATGTCTCCCTGTTGTCCTCTCTTCTTCACCCATCTCGTTAATCTCATGTGGCTTCAATCCGCAATTAAGAGGCTTCATAAGCCTGCTCCTTGTTGCTTGATCATTAAAGCCTTACAGCCTGATCTAACCTGTGCATCTGTTGTCCCATGATCCTCTTGCCTGGTTCTCTGTTCCATTCCTTGTTTCTCCACTCCAGTTCCCCAAGCCTGCATCTCATTGGATCTCCTAGTATTTTGACCTGTTCTCATTGGATCTCCTAGTATTTTGACCTGTTCTCATTGGATCTCCTAGTATTTTGACCTGTTCTCGTTGGATCTGCTAATATTTTGACCTGTTTAACTGGATCACCCTCTGTCTTCAGCCTGCCCCCAACTTTGGCCTGTTATTAGGACTTGTGATTGTTGCAGCCTGCCCCAGACCTTTGGTGTGGTATAAAGACTTGAGTATTTCTTACATTTACTCGGTTTTCTGGCATCTTCCTGTTTATTGTTAATAAATAGTCATTAACATGACTTCTGTGTCTCATCAAACCCCATTTGAGCATTACTCGCATTACTCTGCATTTAGGCTCCAACCTGCCAGTTACTCACCAGTAAACTCACCTGTAAATATGACTGAACTCTAGTTCTAAGTTCATTTGCAAGATCTCTGTGGATCTTCATTTTTTTCATTACCAATATGTGTTCAGCCATTCTCCCCGTAACAGTGGTTTGAGTTAAAGGGCCTTATACAAAAGTTACGCAACCCCACATGGTACCCTGTTCAGGGTCGGACTGGGGGGTGCAGGGCCCACCGGGGCTCCCGCCCCAGGGGCCCTGCAGGTGCCCCAGCCGCGTCCCCTAACCCCCCCAAGGGCCCCCCTAACCCCCCCGAAGGGCCCCCGCCTGACGTCCTCCCCGAGCGCGTATAAATTGAACGCGTCGGGGAGGAACAGTCAGTAGCGGGGAGCGCCGGCACTGGGCCGCTGGGGCCCACTAGGGCCGGGGCCCACCGGGATTTTTCCCGGTGTCCCAGGGGCCCAGTCCGACCCTGACCCTGTTCCATGCTGAGAGATTTCAGACTTGGTTGCAGCATAAAAGTACAGGTATGGGATCCGTTATCTGGAAACCTGTTATCCAGAAAGCTCTAGATTACGGGAAGGCCAATAAGAATAAGAGTAAGAGTTTCACGTAGATCCTGTAGCGAATGTGCACGGGTGAGAAGCTCTTCTCAGGCCCAAAGTTCAGCATTGGCTTCGCCACTTTAATGCAACAAGGAGCTCTGAGATGACACTGGGGTCAAAATGTAATGGGATGTAGGACCTTTGCCATCCAACACAACAAGCCAACACGACACAAGTGCGAATGCTACATGCTGCGTTCCCATCCGACAAGATAAAATCTGATGGTGTTGGAAATACCTTTTTTGTCTTATAAATACATTGACTGTCAGATGTAAATGCATGAACAAAGAATGATATATTCTCATAAAAAATGGCAGAATGCTGGCTTGAGGTTACAATGCAATAACGTTTGTGCAACCATATTTCAGAAATAAGTGCATCCTTTCCTTATTCAATAAAATAGTTTATGAACTCCTTAAACAAAAAATGATTATAGCATTTAACTTCCCCTTTAATTTCAAAAATATGCTGTGCAGATAAAAAGTTTTTGTTTCTTTTTCATTTAATGTCTTGCAAAGAAAGTGTCCTCCTTTTAGGTGATAAAATGTAAAACTGAATACATCTGACCCTACTGATGGCCCTAGATAGCCCCCAGATTCCCATTTCAGGGCTCGATTATGTCGGAACTTATAGCAACAGAGATTAAAATTTCATAGCAGATATTTTCACTGTTCGCACAGCCTCTGAAATTGCTTCTGCAGTGATTGTATCGCTGGTACAGCTCGTAGTTCATTTTCTCCTAAACAGCTACAAGCCAATAGGTTAGAGTGGCCGGATCCCACAACCCAACCGGACCTGCAGCACTAAAACACATTAAAAACTCCCACTTCTTTTTCCTTTTTTTTTGTTTCAACTGCATCGTTTTATTTCCAAAGAACGTAACTGTGAATGAGAACCACCAGGCTGATGCTGCATCCATAAAAAGGGAAAAAAAAGTGAACAACCCATGGATTTGGCAAAGAATGATTTATCAATGATAAGCAGATCTGGCTACATAATGAAGGAACGGCTATGGGTACCACAATTCAAATCTTCGGCAGCATCGCAGGAGTTATGTCAAATATGCTGCCGTTGTTATGGGAACTAAGATGCAGAGAATCGTAACAGATGAACATTTCCAGCCTGCAGAATATTAACCTGGTGCGCGCCACAACCCTACTGGGCATACACAGCGGGGAATTCTTAGTGAGAACACTTTGCCCCAGATTAAAAGGCAGGTCAGCCAATTCTGAGTTTTAAATTCTAATTAACTCCAGAGCTTCTTTTGCTTTCCTCAAGGGGAAATTGACTGTATAATAACGTGAAGCCGATGCATTCTCTATTTGACTGCCCGTGTTCAGCTGACGCGTGGATTTGTGACTTCCAGATGTGAAGGTCAAATAGCTCCATAGAACACACTGCCTAGAGATGTGGCACATATTAGTATACATGAGACATCATTCTCAAGACTTCATCCATGTGCTAACCTTGCACTTCAATCCTAGTAAAATGGCTGCAGGTTAAGGTGCAGCTATTACCAGCACTGAAGTTTATTTAAAAAAAAAAGAAGAAATGATCTAAGTTGTTTTGCCATAGACCACAGTGAGAAGATGATCAGCTGAGTCATTCCATCGTTTGAAATAGCTTAGATTGTGCGGTTGTTCTAAATGGGAATTGCTTTTGGGAAATAGAGGCAGAGAGAGAGAAACTGAGAGAGACAGACAGCATCTGTGTTTATAAGATCCTGAACAGCCTGAAAGAGAGGAGACACGGGAGAGTAGGAGAGGACTTCTACCACCAGAGGAGTGTGGAAGAGCAAATGGTAGGGTTGAAACCTTTTTAGAAGAAAGTTACCAGCCAGCAGGGGGGTGGTGACAAAGGGGGCAGTCTGTGATGTCAAAGGGGGCTGACTGATGATGTAAGGGAGTGGAGCTATGACGTCACGGATGACTCCAAGAGTAAAGAAAAAGTGTAGGTTTCTGCTAGTGATGAGCAAATCTATCCCGTTTCGCTTCGCTGAAAGATTTGTGAATCGTTCAATAGATTTGCAGAACGGCGAAAAATTCACAAAACAGCAAAAATGTTGCATGTCAAAAGAATTGGTGCACACTTCATTTTTTTGGCACGCACGTCAAAAAAATAATGCTTGCAACAATTTTTTTTTGACGCAGGCGACATTTTTTTGTTGCGCTAAATCTTCCGGCTGTGAATTTTGTCAACTGTTTCGCGGGAAAAAACTACCAATGCCGAAACTCGGAAATTCACCGCAAATCTATGCCTGATGAAAAATTTTGCCCATCATTATTTTCTGCTAGATCAGGGGCTTAAGGGGATGGGCCAGGTGCTGAACTTAAGGATATTGCAAATTTACCAGCTATTACTTTCCGGGTAACTTGGTAATTCCTGCCCTGCCCTTAGCAGGTATAAAGGCCAGATGGCAACACTAGCAAAGGGAGAAAAGTAAGCATTTGTATGAACACATAACAAACCTACACATTTTCCCTGTTCCCTGCAGGTCTTCTGTAGGTGTTACTTGTAGCAATATTCAAAATATTGTGGCCCACATCCGTTTGATGGCCTGAATTTGTGGGCAGGCCACAAAGGCTGGGACCAAGTGTGGTAAAGATTTGGGGAGAGGCATACCACTCACTGGCTACATCTGCACTGGGGACTGTTTGAATATCCCACCTGCCTAGCTCCCAGTGCACCTGATTAGTGATGAGCAAATTTGTCCCGTTTCGCCATAAATTTCACGAAACAACAAGAAAATTCGCGAAGCGGCATGTGTTGCATGTTTTTTTGTCACCCACGTCTTTTTGTCGCCTGCGTCTATTTTTTGTGTCGCCCACCGCTTTTTTGCCGCGACCAATTTGACTCGACCGCACACTTTTTTGACGCACCCAATTTGACATGTGACAAACAAATTTCCTCGCAACAAATTTTTCTACGGCTAATTTTCACGGAAGTTTCGCAAAACAATTCGCCAATGCCGAAATGCGGAAATTCGCTGCGAATCCATGCCTGCCCAAAAAATTTGCTCATCACTACAGCTGATCAGATTGATGGTGTTTTTCCAGCCTAGCCAGTAAAACACTCCCCCCCCCCAAGGCCGGGGCAGGTATGATAAATTTACCAGCAAACATTTTTTGACTATTCCTTCAAATTTAGGTTCAAAATCCATTCAGCATTTGACCATATCCGAAAATAGTAGTTTCGGTGCTTCCCAACTGTGGATACAAGTGCAAGAGCAATAGTGTGCCCTACTTTCTGCCCATAATCAGTTGAGTTGCCAAATGCAGGCAATGCTGTATGCATGGGGCAATCATGGGCAAACACATGGCAGAGTGCGTTGTGGATTGTAAATGACAGAAAATGAAGGGTTATTACAGCCCATTCTGCCCTGACCCTAGGTGGAGGCATGGAATTTTACAATGTACCTGCTCTTCCTTGTAACGGAGATGTCTGTAGCACCACAACAGGATTTCCTTCAGTAGCAGTATAGGGCTACACAATATTGCAATGAGCTCTCAGCTTACTGATATATAACATATTCTGCTATCACCATGGCTGAAAAATGAAGTCACCGCTGCATTCTTAGGGGAAGAATGATTCCCTGAGTGCTTTTGATTCTGTCTCCAAACCCAGCGATTATTCTGCCAGGTGCTGAAACATTATTACATAATCGGAAACATAAATCTGCTGTACAGTAGTAGCTGTTTCAAGGTTAATAACATCATCATGGACATTATGTTGATTCTCTATGCCTGCTCTATTGTACATGGCAGCCCTTATTTTAAACTTTTCAGCAGCATAAGTAGCAGAAAAAGACTATAACCCTGATAGGAAAAAAAAAACTACTTTCCTAACTCTACTTATATTTCTTATTCTACCCATTGGCTCCCAAAAAAATATACTCAGAATACAAGGAACTTTATTACAGAAAATAAACGATTGTAGTCAAATGTTCTAAATGGGATCAACGTCTCTGTATCAGGCAAGAGACTAGGGATGCAGTGAATCAATTATTTTGGGATTTGGCCAAATCCATTGTAAACGATTTGGGGGAATCCTGAACTTAATCCAAATAGAACTTTGTTTATGTGATAAAAAGTCACATTATTTTAAGGAATCGGATTGAGTCCGGCCATTTGGCTGAATCCCGCTGAAAAAGGCAAAATCCTGACTGAATCCCAAGCGGAATCCTGGATTTGGTGCATCTCTAAAAGAGACAGAAGAAAGTTTCGACTGTAAGCACACAAAATACATACGTTATACCACGTAGCAATCAATAAAATGAAAAACTGATAATTGTGATATTTGGGTTATAATACCATAGGCATAAAACCAGTGAACCAATGTGATTTCAGATCTTAATGCAGTATAGCAACAGGCAGCAAGTTACAGGTATGGGATCCCTTATCCAGAAACCCATAATACCGAATTACGGAAAGGCCATCTCCCATAGACTGCATTAAAAACAAATAATTCTAATTTTTAAAAATAGTTTCCTTTTCTCTGTAATAATAAAACAGTACCTGTACTTGATCCCAACTAAGATATAATTACCCCTTATTGGGGGCAGAACAGCCCTATTGGGTTTATTTAATGGTTAAATGATTCCCTTTTCTCTGTAATAATAAAACAGTACCTGTACTTGATCCCAACTAAGATATAATTACCCCTTATTGGGGGCAGAACAGCCCTATTGGGTTTATTTAATGGTTAAATGATTCCCTTTTCTCTGTAATAATAAAACAGTACCTGTACTTGATCCCAACTAAGATATAATTACCCCTTATTGGGGGCAGAACAGCCCTATTGGGTTTATTTAATGGTTAAATGATTCCCTTTTTTCTGTAATAATAAAACAATGCCTGTACTTGATCCCAACTAAGATATAATTACCCCTTATTGGGGGCAGAACAGCCCTATTGGGTTTATTTAATGGTTAAATGATTCCCTTTTCTCTGTAATAATAAAACAGTACCTGCACTTGATCCCAACTAAGATATAATTACCCCTTATTGGGGGCAGAACAGCCCTATTGGGTTTATTTCATGGTTAAATGATTCCCTTTTCTCTGTAATAATAAAACAGTACCTGCGCTAGATTTAAACTGGCAGGTGGGGGTGGTACACAGGCATTTTCCCATTTTGTCCCCTACCCACCCCTCACTTGCTTCTGATTAAGGATTGGGAAAGCCAGTTAGATGACTGGTGAAACATCTTCAAGGAAAAAAATACAGCAAGTCCAGCTGATTTGACTTATTAATATAGATATCTCGCTCTTAGTTTCACCACTTTTCCCCAGGTAAATGACTAATTAATTAAAGCTCAGGCTTCTTCAGGCTGAGTTAACACAACCTCAGTAATTCTCCACATCTGCTGTGTCACATAGAGCATTCTGGGCAAGACATACCTGCCCTCTGGGGTTTTTCAGTCACTGTGCCACACTACCCTCTGAGTGTTTTAAAACTCTGTGGGTAAATTCAGCATATAGGTGGTTTCATTGGTTACTTCGTAAGATTCCTGCCGTTTTGCTTAGAAACAAGGTTGGTGTCTACTAAATACAAATGTACTATTTAATAATAGCCACAAACTTTTTTTGAATGAATTACCTGTGAATGCCATTGAGACAAGCTAATATAGAGCCCATTTCACCTGAAGGTTAATACATTGTCTTTGCAATAACAAAAAACATCCACACATGGGACTTCCTTGTCACCTCTAGTTCATTTATCAGCCTCTTAACTCTGCTTTTGGATGCAGATATCCTTTAGAGGCAATTTAAAAAGAATCCTGTTCTCAGTCTGAAAACTATAGGCCTGTTAGTCTGACATCAGTGGTATGAAAGCTTTTGGAAGAAACAATAAGGGATAAGATACTTACTAAAACTGAGCAATATTAGTCTAGAACATAATATTTGTAATTGGATAGAGAACTGGCTGAAGGATAGAGTACAAAGAGTGGTGGTAAATGGAACATTTTCTAATTGGGCCAGTGTGGTTAGTGGAGTACCGCAGGGGTCAGTCCTTGGTCCTTTGCTTTTTAACTTGTTTATTAATGACCTGGAGGTGGGCATAGAGAGTACTGTTTCTATTTTTGCTGATGACACTAAATTGTGCAAAACTATAAGTTCCATGCAGGATGCTGCCGCTTTGCAGAGCGATTTGGCAAAATTGGAAAACTGGGCAGCAAACTGGAAAATGAGGGTAAATTCTGAAAAATGCAAAGTTATGCAATTTGGTAGAAATATATAATAATATCTAAATGCGAGTTATACACTAAATGGTAGTGTGTTGGGGGATCCTTAATTGAGAGGGATCAGGAGGTTTTGTAGATAACAAGTTGTCTAATTCCAGGCAGTGTCATAATTTTGCCCCTTTATAGGTCCCTGGTAAGGCCTCACCTTGAGTATGGGGGGCAGTTTTGGGCTCCAGTCCTTAAGAAGGATATTAATCAGTTGGAGAAAGTACTAAGATATGCAACTAAACCGGTAAAAGGGATGAGGTTAGACTGTCAAGGTTAGGATAATACTAAAATCTACAATTAGTATTGATGTTAGTTGCTGGCAGTGTAGCCAGTAAAATATCTGCTTTCTTTTCCTGACTAACATCATTTGCAGACAGCCATCTCTCAAATCTTTCCAAAAAAGACTCAAATTCTTCAGCAGATTCTGAAAACTCTGGGACTTTCCCAAGGGCAGACATTGTAGCAAGTTACTCATTGTGCAGAGAAGAAATCATGCAGCCTGTGCAGCCTATTTGCTTTGCAGCTGAGTCTGTTTCTGAGCCGAATACACAAATCCTCGTCGCCACTGTAATAAACTGCTGGCTAGCAGTGGGTTAATACTTCTGCGGTGTTAGTTCAGGTACAGATACACACTGGAACTTTTGGTATATTTATTAGAACATGGCAGCTTAACTGGAAGCACAAAACAGGAATATCATCATCAAGCAATGGCAAAACAGCAAGAATGCCCTTAACCAAAATGTCTACACAAGCAGGTTACTACATTAGTAGATATAGATATTTGTATATATAGATATGTGAGTGTATAGATAGGTCAGTACGAGTGTGTGTATATGTGTGCACTAGGGTTTGTTTGGAGGAGTTGAACTTGATGGATTTGGGGCTTTTTTGACGATATGACTAGTGATGAGCGAATCTGTCCCGTTTCGCTTCACCGAAAAATTTGCGAATCTTTCAAAAGATTTGCGAAACGGCGGAAAATTCGCAAAACGTCGAAAATGTTGCACGTCAAAAAAAATTGTCGCCCGTGGCTATTCTTTGGTCGCGCAGCTATTATTTTGTCGCCCGAGTTTATTATTTGGTCGCGCGGCTATTATTTCCTCGCCCCCGGCTATTATTTTGTCACCCGCGACTATTATTTTGACGCGCCCGACAATTTTTGGACGTGCGGCGAATTTTTCCGCAGCAAATTTTTTCATCCATTTCGCGAAACAATCCGCCAATGGCGAAACGTGGAAATTCTCCGCAAATCCATGCCTGGCGAAACATTTCGCCCATCACTATATATGACTATTCAGTGGCATAGAAATGAGGCACCTAAGCAATCTGACTTATTTTGGGCAGCGGCATAGCAAAGCTCTGCATGTTGTAGACCTGAGAACTGCTGAATCTAAAACACAACATGGAACCGCTCACTGATTGTGTAACAGCTCATCAGTATGGACATGTTTGATGCCACAGAGGAAATGTATAGAAAGTTTATTAGAGAGGATTTTTTTTTGCTGCGAAGGAAAAACTTTATTATGCAGCGAGTTTTCCAATTGCAACATTAAGTTCACATTTGATAGGATCCCTGGGTTGAAACACCACAGGGAAATTAACGCTTGCCAAGCAACTTTGCTGGTAATGTGTCATATCAGATATGCACAGCATCAAATTGGCAACAGAAGGGCTGAGAGAACATCATTAGCACCAGGCAAATGTCTCACTGTGATGCTCAGGATAACACAAAGGCACACCACATTCAAACCTTAAGGAAACAACATGCATAACTCATTTTGCACCTAAACTGGAAAAATGGCAACCGCAAAATCACCCGCTTCTTTCTGTTTCATTATTCAGTTGCTTCCATGCCTTGGTCTCTTGCGTCTCTCCTTTCCTCATTGCAATCAAGTGCTCGCACTTTAAACATCAATTCTTATTTTCTTTCTGTGTCTCGTTGTTCTCTTGAATGGCACAGCAATCTTTCCGTTGTCAAAGTTGTTTCTTCTGTCAGGGAAACTAAAAGGCTGGCCATCAATAAGCAGCATCTACTTTTTGACGAACTAAGAATATAAATGGAATAAGGTAGAATCTAATATGCAAAAGCCAAGGACTGCGGAGAATAATAGAGAAAGCTATAATGGAGTCAAGCTGTGTTGCAACCAAATGAACAGTCTACAGTAACCAGCCTGGATTTCCCAAGCTGTTGTTTAAATTATGGAAGACAGCATCAATATAGGAACTGTTCATGTCATCAAAAGAATCAACAGATGATTATAGGATTTCATACAGCGTTGCATTTAGTAACATGTGCTATAGCATATGTGAAATAAAACGTATATTTATTACCCCATGATGTTTAAAAAAGTATCTTATGTCAAGGGGTGATATAGCCAAAAGTAAAGGTCTTAGCATCTTCTGAGATGGAAAATATAGTAACATTTTAAGTAAGGGAAAAAAGACCCAAGCCCACCAAGTTCAACTCCAGAGGAAGGCAAAAAAAAAATACCAGAACCTTCTGAAGCCTCAGAGAGGTGACAATCAGGCCAGCCTCTTGGTCAACTTGTACTAAGAGCTATCTCCCATAGCCATAATGCCATCCAACCCCTTATTGAAGCTATCTACTGTATTAGCCAGTATGACTGGTTTGGGGAGAGAATTCCACAACTTCACAGCTCTCACTGTAACAAACCCCGTCCAAATATTTAGATGGAAGCTCATTTCTTCTAATTGTAATGGGTGCCCTCGTGTCTGCTGGTAAATAAAGCATTAGATTATTATTAGGGATGCACTAAATTTACTTTTTTGGTTTCGGCCGAACCCCTGAATCCTTCGTAAAGGATTTGACCGAATACTAAACCGAATTTGCATTAGATAATTATGTTCTGGAGGGGTTAAATGTGACAGAAAGTCACGTGATTTTTAGGACTTAGATTTGGTTCGGTCACGAGCATGGATTTGGATGAATTGGAGTCCTGCCAAAAAAGGCTGAATCTTGCCCGAATCCCAAACAAAATCCTGGATTTGGTGCATCCCTAATTATTATATGATCCCCTTATACTGTATATTTGTACATGGTTATCATTTAACCTTTTAAGTGCCTCTTCTCCAGTGTAAACAACCCCAACTTGGCCAGTCTTTCCCCATAACTGAGACTTTCCATGCCCTTTGCCAGCTTCGTTGCCCTTCTCTGGACCCTCTCTAACTCAATAATGTCCCGTTTGAGCACTGGAGACCAAACTGTAAAGTGGAAGAATATCTCCCTCTTCCTGTGAATCTATACCCCTTTTAATACAGCTCAAAACCTTGTTTGCCCTTGCAGCTGCTGCCTGGCATTGCTTGCTACAGCCAAGTTTATTGTCTACAAGGACTCCAAGGTCCTTCTCCATTATGGATTTGCCTAGTGCAGTCCCATTAAGGGTATACGGGGCTTGCATATTTTGACATCCCAGGTGCATGACCTTACATTTATCCATACTGTATCTCATCTGCCACTTAGCCGCCCAGACTGCCAGTTGGTCAAGATCCTGCTGCAAGGATGCCACATCCTGGATAGAATTGACTGGTCTGCAGAGTTTTGTGTCATCCGCAAACACTGATACATTGCTTATAATACCCTCCCCTAAGTCATTTATGAACAAGTTAAACAAAAGTGGACCCAGTACAGAACCCTGAGGGACCCCACTGAGAACCTTACTCCAAGTAGAGAATGAGCCATTAACAACCACCCTCTGTACCCGATCCTGTAGCCAGTCCCCTTTCCATTTACAAAGACATTACTAAGGCAATAGACCTTTTCTTAGAAAGCAGTTTGGCTGGTATCAAACAGTCTATGTAACAGTGAAGGACTGTATTGAGTGGGAAATTGACTCCTTGTCTCCCGTACCCCTGCCCTAGTGGAGAGTTAAGCTGGGAATGAGCTTTGAGACTACAGAAGGGAAGCTGGTCTCTTCTCGCAGATATCCATCAGTACAATTCAACTACCATGCACATTTGTAAAAGGGTAGCTAAACTCATAACAAGCGATTACTGTAGATTGTATGTACTTCTTGTACAGAGGTACAATATCCCCATACAGCATTCACTAGGTACTTCCCAGGGAATATTAAGTGCAGAACAAGATGATTGTGTATAATAGATTGTTGAAGTCAGAAGGAAATTATTATGCAGCGAATACCGTATTATGAAAATATATTGGTTCATCAACGGATAGGCGCCCCATGAGCAAAAGAGATATCATTATTTTTACCAGTACAAAATGTCAACAGCAGGAAAAGTCATTTTTTTTTATTTAACATAATAATAAAGGCTAATAATACTAGGTCACTTGCACTGGAGATAACAATGGAAAAGGAAATAGTAGCATAGGCTGGAATAAAGGCATTTAAGAATGGAGCTCACAATACATTGACAAGAGCTGACACCACTCAAAAATTTATCACGGATAAGTTTAGTTGCACGGAAAGAAATGGATCAGCTGTGCTGTTGGTCATTAAAAGTAAAAAGTCAGAATTATAACATCCAAATGGAAAGTTCGATTTATCTTTGTGCTGGTCTGTTGTTTCAGTGGGAATCTGTACTGAATATGGGAAAAAGTAAGGAAGAGATGATTTATGGGGTTATGTAATAAAAGGCGCTAAGTTTGCCCAGTAGCAGTAACCCAAAACGGAAGCATGGCCATGGAAAAATTAGCCACACGGCAAAAAAAACTGTTGCGCGCATCATTTTACCGACAAGCGCATCAAAAAAACATCGCTCGCGCCAAATAAATGACGTGCAAGACAATTTTTTTGACACATACAACAATTTTTTGGAACGCACTTCATTTTTGCCGTTTCGCTAATTTGTCGTCATTTCGCATTTTTCTGCGAACTTTTTTTTTATTTCCTTACTGGACATTTTTTTTTTTTTTTTGCTGTGGTTTTCTACGAATTTTTTTTTTTTTCATTGCAGTTTTCCCCATCCCAATGGGGAAATGCAGAATTTCACTGCGAATCAATGACTGCTGAAAAAATTCGCTCATCGCTATTGTCAAAATATAATCTCTCCATTATTACAGAGAAAAGGGAATCATTTTACCATTAAATAAACCCAATAGGGCTGTTCTGCCCCCAATAAGGGGTAATTATATCTTAGTTGGGATCAAGTACAGGTACTGTTTTATTATTACAGAGAAAAGGGAATCATTTAACCATGAAATAAACCCAATAGGACTGTTCTGCCCCCAATAAGGGGTAATTATATCTTAGTTGGGATCAAGTACAGGTACTGTTTTATTATTACAGAGAAAAGGGAATCATTTAACCATTAAATAAACCCAATAGGGCTGTTCTGCCCCCAATAAGGGGTAATTATATCTTAGTTGGGATCAAGTACAGATACTGTTTTATTATTACAGAGAAAAGGGAATCATTTAACCATTAAATAAACCCAATAGGGCTGTTCTGCCCCCAATAAGGGGTAATTATATCTTAGTTGGGATCAAGTACAGGTACTGTTTTATTATTACAGAGAAAAGGGAATCATTTAACCATTAAATAAACCCAATAGGGCTGTTCTGCCCCCAATAAGGGGTAATTATATCTTAGTTGGGATCAAGTACAGGTACTGTTTTATTATTACAGAGAAAAGGGAATCATTTAACCATTAAATAAACCCAATAGGGCTGTTCTGCCCCCAATAAGGGGTAATTATATCTTAGTTGGGATCAAGTACAGATACTGTTTTATTATTACAGAGAAAAGGGAATCATTTAACCATTAAATAAACCCAATAGGGCTGTTCTGCCCCCAATAAGGGGTAATTATATCTTAGTTGGGATCAAGTACAGGTACTGCTTTATTATTACAGAGAAAAGGGAATCATTTAACCATTAAATAAACCCAATAGGGCTGTTCTGCCCCCAATAAGGGGTAATTATATCTTAGTTGGGATCAAGTACAAGGTACTGTTTTATTATTACAGAGAAAAGGGAATCATTTAACCATTAAATAAACCCAATAGGGCTGTTCTGCCCCCAATAAGGGGTAATTATATCTTAGTTGGGATCAAGTACAAGGTACTGTTTTATTATTACAGAGAAAAGGGAATCATTTAACCATTAAATAAACCCAATAGGGCTGTTCTGCCCCCAATAAGGGGTAATTATATCTTAGTTGGGATCAAGTACAGGTACTGTTTTATTATTACAGAGAAAAAGGAAAACATTTTTAAAAATTAGAATTATTTACTTATAATGGAATCTATGGGAGATGACCTTTCTGTAATTCGGAACTTTCTGGATAATGGGTTTCCGTATAAGGGATCCCATGCCTGTAATGGCGTTTTTCCCACATATAACCAAATAATGTGAATATTATTGGCTTTTGACTTCTTGTATATGTCAAGGAAGTGAACCAACTACCTTAAGCAACCAAAGTCTCTGGTTATAAATGGCTATGATTTCCGCATTTGCTCATCTCTGTTTATGTTGCCTGAAATATATAGCAGGTCATTTCCTATGCTATTAAGCAGTCGCTGCAGAATAAATATCACACTGGGGCTGATTTTCTCTTACAAACAACACTTATCAATAAAAACTGGGGGTTTACATTTCTCTTGAAGAGATGCTTTAATGAATTACACAGTTAGTCAGTGGAGTAGTTCATTGTTTAGAATGGAATGTAATTTGACCGTTATACTTGAAGCAGCATAATGGTAGGTTGTCATTTTAGGAAACTAATGGCTTTCATTGCAGCCTGAAGAAAAGGAGTTTGATTAAAAGCCTGTGGAGGGATAGAAGCGAATAATATCCAAAAGAAATATAAAATTGTAGCGAAAACACTTGGAAAGTACATAAAACCTTGAGAATATATCTTAGCCTGAAGTCATACTTACGGTTTCCCACTGAATCTATACAAATGAACACAGTCTGAATAATGCCTTCTCTGGAGTCATCGTGTTACCCACTAGGTGGCGCTTCCATTCTATATATACAACTATGGGATCTATTATCTGGAATGCTTGGGACCTGGGGTTTTCTGGATAAGGGGTCTTTCTGTAATTTGCATCTCTACTTTGGAGGGGTTGTTCACATTCCAATTCACTTTTAGTATAATGTAGAGAGTGATATTCCGACAAAATTTGCAATTGGTCTTCATTTTTGAATGATTTAGCTTTTTGTTCAGCAGCTCTCCAGTTTGGAATTTCAGCAGCTATGGAGTTGCTAGGGTCCAAATCAACCTAACAACAAGGCACTGATTTAAATGAGAGACCGGAATATGAATGCAAGAGGGCCTGAATAGAAATGTAAGTAATAAAAATGACAATAATAGTAAAATTCTAGCCTCACAGGGCAATAGTTTATGGGCTGCTGGGATCAGTGACTCCCATTTAGGGTTGCCACCGCCGGTTTTCTTAGCCGGGCAGGGGTGAAGTCACGGGGGGGTGGGAGGCAGGGCTATGATGTCATGGGGCGGGGAAGAGGCGGGACTGTGCAGGGGCAGGGCTATAACGCGGCAATGTTAGTGAGTCCTGCCCCATTTTCCTAATTATGGATACTGGGCAGGAAGTTTTGACCAAGACAGCCCTTCTGAAAACCGGGTCCTGCCTGGGTCAAAACCGGACAGGTGGCAACCCTACCCCCATTTAAAAGCTTGAAAGAATCAGAAGAAGAAGGTAAATAATGAAAGAACTTAAAAAGAAAAGAAAAAGAAGACCAGTTGAAAAGTTGTGAGGTTGTGAGTTGTGACTATTGTATAACATACTAAAAGTGAACTTAAATGTAAACCACCGTTATAAGTCCAATAGAAAAACTTTAAAAAATAGGATTGTTTTGCCTTCAATGTGGATTTAAGCAGCTTTGTTACCAAAAAATACAAAGTATTGTTGGATTATTACAGAGATCGGGGAAATAATTTTTAATAAGAACAAGTACTGTATTGATCAAAATTGCCTCAATGTGAGATGCCTTTCCGGTATTCCTGTAATTCACACATTCCTGTGTTCTGGATAACATACAATTCTATCTCATATTATCTATCTATCTATCATCTATCATCTATCTATCTATCTACCATCTATCTATCTATCTATCTATCTATCTATCTATCTATCTATCTATCTATCTATCTATCTATCTATCTATCTATCTATCATCTATCTATATAGCTTGCTTGTATATATCTATCTATCTAGCATGTATCTATCAGTCTATCTATCTATCATCTATCTATCTATCTATCAAATCATCTATCTATCTATCTATCTATCATCTATCTATCTATCTATCTATCTATCATCTATCTATCATCTATCTATATATCTATCTATCTATATCTATCTATCATCTATCTATATATCTTGCTTGTATATATCTATCTATCTAGCATGTATCTGTCTATCTATCTATCTATCTATCTATCTATCTATCTATCTATCTATCTATCTATCTATATCTATCTATATATCTATCTATCTATATCTATCTATCATCTATCTATATATCTTGCTTGTATATATCTGTCTATCTATCTATCTGTCTGTCTGTCTGTCTATCTAGCATGTATCTATCTATCTAATCTACATCATTATACATCATATATTTTATATATGCTGTATGTATATATATATATATATATATATATATATATTTATTTTTTAATATATATATATATATATATTTTTCTTGTCAATAATGCAATTTTTAAGGTGGCCAAATGGCATCAGCACTGCTGTAATATATAATTTACGTTTTAATTATAATTCGACTTGTATGTAATTTGCACTGGACCTGCCTCATTATGCAAACTAATATGAAAGTTAAAAGAGGCCATGGCTTCCAAGGTACCATTTAATGGGCCACGTTTGACCTCTGTGGCCAAAGCAGGAAGAAGTACCAATTATAAATATAATGTCTTTAAGAATAAATTGAAAAAAAATGCTTTAATATAAAACAACACATTGGATTTTTGTCATTCTGCTTTTCCTCCACTCTACAGCGGCGCGGTGATGTTTTATAGAAAACCTTTTATCCTATTTCTAAATCTAGGGCAGTGCATTCAAGCACCAGAAGATATCCTACAGTACATAGGTTGGGCTTTCTCCTTTCTAACTGTCACATTTGAGCCTTTAATAGGCTCCTCTTCTCGATATGCAATACGGCATTTGTAACAACAAACCACTTGTGTTTTTCATATGAGAAAGAATCAAGGTATAACCCAAAAAGTACATTACAAAGCCGTTATTCAATATTATAGCCTTTCTAAGTGAGTAGCAGTCTATATCAATCAGGATTTAGTACAAGTAGGGAACCTGTTATCCAGAATGTTGAGATCTGGGGTTTTCTAGATAAGGGACCTTTTCATAATTTGGATATCTAATATAGGCTTATTACAAATGAAACAGTGCTCCTATGAAGGACTGTGCCGCCCCCAGCCCAGCGTGACTTAAACAACTGCGGAAGAACCTTTACCCATGTTGGCGGGTCGGCTGGGGTAATTATAACAATGGATAAAATAGATAATCTAGTCTACTGAAAAGTTGTATGAATTCCACAGAGCACAAATGGAATATAAAAGTAAAAACTATGGCTATTGCCAAGAATAGGAATATCAGGGAAGGTTGCTAGAAATGGTTCAATCTAACCAGTCCCCTTTCAATCAAGAGGACATTTCTGGGGTTATGTAATAAAAGGTGCTTATTTGCCATTTCTGCAATGATCTTGCTGGCACATCCGAAGATCATGGAGTGCTCATTGGCCATTTCTGCAATGATCTTACTGGCATATCTAGAGTTCATAGAGTGCTTATTTGCCATTTCTGCAGTGATCTTACTGGCACATCTGAAGTTCATAGAGTGCTTATTTGCCATTTCTGCAGTGATCTTACTGGCACATCTGAAGTTCATAGAGTGCTTATTTGCCATTTCTGCAATGATCTTACTGGCACATCTGAAGTTCATGGAATACTCATTGGCCATTTCTGCAATGATCTTACTGGCATATCTAGAGTTCATAGAGTGCTTATTTGCCATTTCTGCAATGATCTTACTGGCACATCTGAAGTTCATGGAGTACTCATTGGCCATTTCTGCAATGATCTTACTGGCATATCTAAAGTTCATAGAGTGCTTATTTGCCATTTCTGCAATGATCTTGCTGGCACATCTGAAGATCATGGAGTGCTCATTGGCCATTTCTGCAATGATCTTACTGGCATATCTAAAGTTCATAGAGTGCTTATTTGCCATTTCTGCAATGATCTTACTGGCACATCTGAAGTTCATGGAGTACTCATTGGCCATTTCTGCAGTGATTTTACTGGCACATCTGAAGTTCATGGAGTGCTCATTGGCCATTTCTGCAGTGATCTTACTGGCATGAAACACAGGTGCCACAGTGTGTCATGGAATACTTAGGGTCATTTTGTGCTGCATTTCTAATGCTGCCATTGCAAACAAAAAAAAAAGTGTGTTTCTGTAAAACGGTTGTGGTATTTAGGGGTGTGGTCACAAAGTGGATGTGATATTTTTCTGTTTGTAAGTGTTGGAAGGGATTAATGTAATGGGGTACGGGGCCCCGGAACTCTAATTATGCCACAGCTCCCTATCATTTGTGCCAACCATTTCCACCTCTCCAACTGCACCATCCCCATCGCCTGTCATTAAATGGTATCCAGAGTATTCTTGTGCCTCATTTTGTGTCCCTATTATCATTATGCACCCAGCCTGTATAAGTACCATTGATGGCCCTTTTTCCATAATCAACTTGGCTTTATTTTGAAATCCATGGCATAAAGTATCTTCCCATTAAATGGAACGATGTTGTGAATTTCAGTGCATTACATGCAGTTTGTTTCCAGTCTGTAATTTACTTATGCATGAGAATAACTTCATGTACGCCATTAGCTTTGAAAAAGGCAGGAATAATTGCACATCTTCATTGAATATTTCATTATATGACACAACTGCAGAGATACACTTTCTCAGTGATTTATTTAGCCAGAGAGCCACATTATAACACCAGAGCACAATGGTTCACAGCCGGATATAAATCACCGGTTTATACACTGTTGTATGCAATAAAATCTCATTAAAATCCAAACATGACCACTTAAAACCATATAATCTTGTTTTCTTATAATACTGCATAGTGCCTCTTCCCCTTATTAAAAGAACAAAATAAGCTGATATCATCGGCACAGGAGATTCATTTCTGCAAAGAAACCCAAATGGAAGCCAAGCTGTGGTGATTCAGGTTTGTGTGACATTTATTTATATTATATTTATGCTCTGTCTGCTCTTCCCTCACATATTAATCACTGGTGCCATATGCCATTTACTGTTATTAACGCCCTGTTTATACAATGGGCACATTTTCAAAGATCGAAATACATGATTGTTTTTATTCTCAGCGAAGGCGGCTTGAAATTTCTACATTTCCGTTCATCCATTTTCTCCTTTTTAAAAGCTCCAACCTGCCAAGATCCTTTCAGACCCATGGGCTCATCGTTGTTTGAATGGAACTCATTCCTGAGAAATCAAAGGAGCGGTTGAGAGTTCTTGCGTTGCTTTACTGTTGGAGTCTACAGGAACCTTGTGCCACGCTAAAAACATTTACTTAGATGTTATAGTGCTTGAAAATATTTAATTGTTGAAAAAACAATTCCTTTTAGTACAGGTATAGGACCCATTATCCAGAATGCTCGGGACCAAGGGTATTCCAGATAAGGGGTCTATCTGTAATTTGGATCTCCATACCTTAAGTCTACTAAAAAGTCAATAAAACATTAATTACTGTATATACTCGAGTATAAGCCTAGTTTTTCAGCACCCAAAATGTGCTGAAAAAGTCACCCTCGGCTTATACTTGAGTCGGGTGCCATGGGTCCCTCTAGACTAGCACCCTCTGTCCTTTGTGTGCAAATTAGGCCACCTGCAACCAGACCCTCCAGTGCCCTGGCCCGCACCCAGTCGCAATACTTATTTCCCCTTGCATCTCCTCCGGGACTGGGTCTGCTGCCAGTTTGCCAATGTGCAATGAGCGTAGGGGTAGTACTCCACTTACAGAGCTAGTTTACGGTTTTTCTTGGAATTAAATCTTTAAAAACATATACCCCACTGATGCTTCAATTAATGTTATTTTATTGGTATTTATTTTGATTATTGAAACTTAGCAGTAGCTGCTGCATTTCCCACCCTAGGCTTATACTCGAGTCAATAAGTTTTTCCAGTTTTCTTAGGTAAAATTAGGTACCTCGGCTTATATTCGGAACGGCTTATACTCGAGTATATACGGTAAACCCAATAGGGCTGTTCTGCCCCCAAAAGGGGTAATTATATCTTAGTTGGGATCAAGTACAGGTACTGTTTTATTATTACAGAGAAAAGGGAATCATTTAACCATTAAATAAACCCAATAGGGCTGTTCTGCCCCCAATAAGGGGTAATTATATCTTAGTTGGGATCAAGTACAAGTTACTGTTTTATTATTACAGAGAAAAGGGAATCATTTAACCATTAAATAAACCCAATAGGGCTGTTCTGCCCCCAAAAGGGGTAATTATATCTTAGTTGGGATCAAGTACAGGTACTGTTTTATTATTACAGAGAAAAGGGAATCATTTAACCATTAAATAAACCCAATAGGGCTGTTCTGCCCCAATAAGGGGTAATTATATCTTAGTTGGGATCAAGTACAGGTACTGTTTTATTATTACAGAGAAAATGGGAATTATTTTCCAAAATGTAATTTATTTGCTTATATTAAAGTCTATAGGAGATGGCCTTTCCGTAATACAGAAGTTATTGGATAATGGATTTGGACTGTACTAAGTTTGCCCATGAGCAGTAACCCATAGCAACCAATCAGCAGGTAGAATTTACTGGTCACCTGTTTAAAAGCAAGCATCTTTGGGTTACTGCTCCTTGGCAAACTTAGTGCTTTTGTATACTGTATATGGGGAGGAACATTCACAAAAGTGGAGATTGCCCTTTGTTGTAGTAAAAGTGTAAAACTGGTGTAAAGCACTCTCTCTGTATTCACAAACAGAAATTGGCCTAAATTCTGACTCAATCGCCACTTTTCATTTTTGGGTGAAAGAAATACAATTTACAGACGCTTTTGTCAATATGTCATTGAAACTACATAAATATGGTGCAAAAATGACATTTTAAAAATAGAGAAAAGCTCAGTGAATCTCTTCCCGCTGTGCCAGATCAATTCTCTGCTCATCTGTTCAGTTTGCTTCACTTAACCTTCATTTCACACCTCTTGTATGGACACCTTCAAAATGGGTGCATTAGCAGATTAATGGGGACTAGCAGCCTATTGTTAGGGGACAAGTTTTTATTTAACCCTAGAACAATAGGTGCAAAAAGCCTCATTAACACTTTTATAAAAAGAAAAAAAAAACTCATCTCAAACCTCAACTGAGAGATGAGAAATAAACTGAATTTTTTGTTTATAAAGCATGTGTTCTTCCATACTGGCCGGGAATCTCTTCTGCGAGAGGCACAATCATTAGTACAAAGCACGGGTACAGCTGTGAGGCACCTGATGGCAGGCTGATAGGGTTAGGAAGAGCTAAAGACAAATTCACAAAAGTGGAGATAGAGGTTTGTGCAAGGTAAGAGTCCAACAAATCCATCTCAACTTTTATTTTCTTTCAATATCACCACTTTTGTGAATTCTCCCCTATAACTAGAAATCTGCCATAGCATTTCAAAGAGATTTAGGCTTAGGGACATATTTATCAAATTGTGAGAATAAAGCCTGCCTTAGTCTATGAGATGAAACTTTGCCTCTCCCTATTCACCTGTATGGGATTTGTAGGGACATTTATCAAAGCTTCACCTTTAGCTATATATGATAATAGAAACTCCACACAAATTAATAGTGAGTGGTAAAGGGGGCAATGGCTTTCTGGGAAGGGTTTGGGTGGATTGTGTTTTAGCATTATGGGCTGTTACTGGAGTGAATCAGGTTTGCAGTGTTGCATGTACAGACATATTCTATTTTGTAAAATTGGGGCCCCATTCTATTGTTGCTAGGGCCAGGGCCGGAACTAGGGGTAGACAGAAGAGGCAGCTGCCTAGGGCGCAACGATTGAGGGGCGCCAGGCAGGAGCCTCTCCTGCCTACCCCATGTGCTACTTTGTTATTGCCTCCGCCACTTGTCATTAGCGGCGGAGGCAATGACTGATCTAATCCCACCGCCCCCCTCTGCACCTCCTCCTGTGCTTTGGCGTGCATGCGCCGTTCGGGTTGCCTAGGGCGCCCAGTCAGCTTGGCCCGCCCCTGGCTAGGGCCCTTCTCCCAGGGAGCCACGTGACCAATGGGTTAATAATTGGAGCCCTTTAGGGGGTAGGGCCCTATTAACTAGTATGAGACACAGTGATTCCTGATGGTGGATCTGATGGGGCCTACTTGCTAAAGTTCAAATTGTGTCCTTATTAGGGATAAGTGAAATTTGCCAGCAGATTGGCCACTGGTGACTTTTTGTCTGCAAAACTGCAGCAAAAATTTGCCTCAACAACAATTTGCTGAAATTTTACAAAATTCTAATTAGGGGGCAGACATGCACCAAAGAGTAAGCAAGCCACAAAAAGATAAGATAATTGGTTGAAAACTTGAAGAAACAACTCAAACTCAGTGATATCCCATTCTAGCCTTTATTCAGGGCTGTATTTATATATAGGCACCTGAGGGCCAGTGCCGAGGGAGGAAGCTTTAGGGGGGTGCCTATATCATAGGTTAGTTTTCTCCCTGGCACCCACTGGAGACTTTCTGTGTAAATCTGGCAGCAGAAGTGGGGTGGGGGGGGGAGCTGGCACATTGTAGCGTGTCATGGATGGAAGTGACATCATACCCAACTGGAAGTGATGTCACTTCTGCAAGCTAAGCTAAGGGGCACACTTAGATCCAGTGCCTAGGGGGGCACTACATACAGCACTGCTTTGATTTTCAAAGAGCCACATTTCGAATTGGCCTTGAAAATTCCCAATGAAAAATAGTTGACATTATTTAAATAAAATCCCATTGACTTCTACATTCACTTGTTAGACTTATAGAGGCAGATTCATACAAATGTCACATTAGAGCTCACCATTAAAAAAATTCATCCACTTTTTATGCATTCCTATGGGAATTTAAAAAGCATATTTATCATATTTTGAACTCTAACATTTACCCTTTGATACATATGCTTCTGCTTTCAAATAAATTCTTCCTTGCGCTTCATAACATCCAAATATGTATATTTTTTATATATTCTTTATGCATTTAACAGTAGGAGATACAGAAGGAAAGAAGGGAGGGGGGAAATAACAAGTATATTTTACACATAAGTAATAACGGACAACAAGTCGTTGCTGCATTGAAATATTACATACATAAATTACTGTTACTCTAAAATATATATATATATACAGTAAGCGAAAATTCGGCATGGAAAATGCATTGCGTGGAAAAAATTTTGATGCGTAAAAAAAGACGAGGTCGCGGCAAAATTGGGCGCAGTCACATTAAAAAGCGCCGGTGACAAAAAAATAGCTGCAGGCAACAAAAAAGACGCAGGCGACAAATGCGTTTCGCAAATTTTTTGCTGTTACGCTAATTTTCTTGCCGCTTTGCAAATTTTATGGCGAAATGGGACAGATATGCGCGTCACAAAGGGGCACATTTACTAATCCATGAATGTCCGAAAGTGTCCGAATGCGTTTTTTTTGTAATGATCGGCATTTTTGCAATTTTTTTCGTCACCATCGCTATTTTTTCGTATTTGCGCTCGGTGAATTTTTTTTTGATATTTGCGATCATCAGAAATGATCGTATCTAATCTGAATTTTACCCATTTCAGGATTCAAACTCGTACTTTAATGAATCAGCCCCCTAGCGATGAGAGAATCTGTCCTGTTTTGCTTCACTGAAAAATTTGTGAATCATTGAAAAGATTCTTTAAACAGCGAAAATGTTGCACTTATTCTTTTGACGCGCGTTTTTTTTCTGTGCTTGACAATTTTTTTACGTGGACGACAAGCATTAGTTGCGCTGCAAATTTTGCTGCGGCAAATTTTGTCACCCGTTTTTGTGAAAAAATCCGCCAATGGCATAATGGGAAAATTCGGAGCAAAGCCATGGCTGCCGAATTATTTCACCCATCACTAGTGGCTTCAGTAAGAGCCGTGCTGTAACAAATCATTACAAACATTTTATTTTATTTTATGCATTTTATTCTTCGCTTTCTTTGAGTAGTGATGAGTGAATCTGTCCTTTGCGAAACGGTGAAAACGTTGTGCGTCAAAAAAAATTGTCGCCTGCAGCTATTCTTTTGTCGCGCGGCTATTATTTTGTCGCCCGCGGCTATTCGTTTGTCGCCTGCGGCTATTATTTTGTCGCCCGCGGCTATTCGTTTGTCGCCTGCGGCTATTATTTGTCGCGCGGCTATTATTTTTGGGCTCTCGGTGAATTTTTCGCGGCAAATGTTTTCATCCGTTTCGCGAAACAATCCGCCAATAGCGAAACACGGCAATTAGCCGCGAATCCATGCCTGCCAAAACATTTCACCCATCGCTATCTTTGAACATTGTGTACGAAAATATAGCAATGAAAAAATCAGCCATTATTTACCCGATAGTTTGAATCTTTGGTTTTATTATCTGTGTGAATTCTGTGTTTCAATATCCAAGCGTCAAAATGAGAATGAAGTGATTTATCAGAACGCAGGATGAGAAGAAGCAAATACATTATGAATAATAATTTAAGAAAAAAAACACGTTTCTCTAATTTCCTATACATTGTTAAACGCGTTGATGTAAGTAACACATTGTCTCAACTGTCTGTTTGAATCAATTCGCTGCTAATACTGGCAACGCGGCCGATGCTGAAGTGAATGATATTACAGTGTGATGTCTGTGAATCAGAAATAGCATTTACTGGTAGTCTGGGGGCAAACAGCTTATTGACTCGAGTATAAGCCTAGGGCGGGAAATGCAGCCGCTACTGCTAAGTTTTAATAATCAAAATAAATACCAATAAAATTACATTAATTGAGGCATCAGTGGGTTTTATGTTTTTCAATATTTATTTCAAAGAAAAACAGTAAACTAGCTCTGTAATATGAGTACTACCCCACGCTCATTGCACATTGGCAAACTGGCAGCAGACCCGGTCCCGGAGGGATGTAAGGGGAAATAAGTATTGCTAGTGGGAGCCTAGGCCAGGGCACTGGAGGGTCTGGTTGCGGGTGGCCTAAAATCATAATGACCCCTATAGCGTTGATGGAAAGCCCAGTCGAGAGATGTATATTTTTACAGTCCGGTTAGAAAGCACCTGGATACAAATGCTAAAACTCTCTTGGTGTTTTAACAAGTTGCATTATTCATAACATCCAAGATATAAAAAAAGTTATGTCTCCAATCAGCGTTTTTAATGCCGTCCTTCTAGGTGAATACATTATAGCCCGTGATGGCTAAGGGAGTGTGAGTAAAATGATAATTCCCTGATTTATTGTGTTATTTAGAAACAATCATTTTTTTGTGCTTCCAAATAAAATGTTGGAAATGTAAGATGGTCCAGGAGGCTCCCATAAAATTACACTACATATGATTTTTTTTTTTTTACAAGATTCAATAAAAAAGGCATTACAGGCAGCAAATGCATGATTTTCAGAGGGATAATACAGCTGCAGATAAGGCGAGAGATTCTGTTTGCCACTCATAATCGAAATCAGTATAAAAATGGTTCTTTGTATTACAAGTAAGCAATGTAAGCCCCGTGCTGGGCCGGCTCAGAATCGCAAGACTTAGTAATTAGAAAAGCAATATCGATCCTATAAAAACTACAGAATGCAAAAAGAAATCTGTATCAGTAACCAGCTATATAATATATATATATATATATCTACAGGTATCGGACCACTTATCCAGAAACCCATTATCCAGAAAATTCTGAATTGCGGAAAGGCCATCTCCCATAGACTCCATTTTAATCAAATAATTCCAATTTTTTAATTTTTCTCTGTAATAATAAAACAGCACCTGTACTTGATCCCAACTAAGATATAATTACCCCTTATTGGGGGCAGAACAGCCCTATTGGGTTTATTTAATGGTTAAATGATTCCCTTTTCTCTGTAATAATAAAACAGTACCTGTACCTGCATTTCACAGGTTGGTAGGGACATACATGATAATGTAACAAGCAATAGTAGCCATGTTTATATTCAAGCAATGGGTAATAGTATCTGTTATCCAGAAAGGAAAGCCCTGGAGATATAAGCGCAGGGGCTGCATGACAAGGGATCCGAATAACCAGCAGCCACATTACACTGGTTTATGTTTAGAGATTGGCAGAATCAGGTGCAACTGTGATTAGGTGAGAAGGAGTCCCATAGACTCCATTATAAGCAAATAATTCAGAATTTTAAAACTGATTTCCTTTTTTTTTTGTAGAAATAAAACAGAACCTTGTAATTGATCCCAACTAAGATATAAATAATCCTTATTGGATGTAAAACAATCCTATTGGGTTTATTTAATGGTTAAATGATTCCCTTTTCTCTGTAATAATAAAACAGTACCTGTACTTGATCCCAACTAAGATATAATTACCCCTTATTGGGGGCAGAACAGCCCTATTGGGTTTATTTAATGGTTAAATGATTCCCTTTTCTCTGTAATAATAAAACAGTACCTGTACTTGATCCCAACTAAGATATAATTACCCCTTATTGGGGGCAGAACAGTCCTATTGGGTTTATTTAATGGTTAAATGATTCCCTTTTCTCTGTAATAATAAAACAGTACCTGTACTTGATCCCAACTAAGATATAATTACCCCTTATTGGGGGCAGAACAGCCCTATTGGGTTTATTTCATGGTTAAATGATTCCCTTTTCTCTGTAATAATAAAACAGTACCTGTACTTGATCCCAACTAAGATATAATTACCCCTTATTGGGGGCAGAACAGCCCTATTGGGTTTATTTAATGGTTAAATGATTCCCTTTTCTCTGTAATAATAAAACAGTACCTGTACTTGATCCCAACTAAGATATAATTACCCCTTATTGGGGGCAGAACAGCCTTATTGGGTTTATTTAATGGTTAAATGATTCCCTTTTCTCTGTAATAATAAAACAGTACCTGTACTTGATCCCAACTAAGATATAATTACCCCTTATTGGGGGCAGAACAGCCCTATTGGGTTTATTTAATGGTTAAATGATTCCCTTTTCTCTGTAATAATAAAACAGTACCTGTACTTGATCCCAACTAAGATATAATTACCCCTTATTGGGGGCAGAACAGCCCTATTGGGTTTATTTCATGGTTAAATGATTCCCTTTTCTCTGTAATAATAAAACAGTACCTGTACTTGATCCCAACTAAGATATAATCACCCCTTATTGGGGCAGAACAGCCCTATTGGGTTTATTTAATGGTTAAATGATTCCCTTTTCTCTGTAATAATAAAACAGTACCTGTACCTGCATTTCACAGGTTGGTAGGGACATACATGATAATGTAACAAGCAATAGTAGCCATGTTTATATTCAAGCAATGGGTAATAGTATCTGTTATCCAGAAAGGAAAGCCCTGGAGATATAAGCGCAGGGGCTGCATGACAAGGGATCCGAATAACCAGCAGCCACATTACACTGGTTTATGTTTAGAGATTGGCAGAATCAGGTGCAACTGTGATTAGGTGAGAAGGAAAGAGTTAAGGCAGGAGAAGGCTGGCCTGGGGAGGGGCGGAGAAAGAGAGGGATGTAATGTCAGAAAAGCACTCACTTCCTTATCTTCTGAGCAGGTAGAAACATCCCACCCACCCTCCCTCTTTTTGCATATTTTGAGAAATGTCAGAAGTTTCTCTTCTTTTGGTTTTCATATTATCTATTAATAACTGAATGTGGAATTTTACCTGAATGCATTTTTATGTTGTGCTTTCTGTATCTTTATACGGTATAAACTTGAGAGTCAGCATTGTATTTAATTCATGTTAACAACGATTTCTTGATCCAGGGAATGTTTCCGATCGCCCAGGGGGTCAGGAAGGAATTTTTTCCCTCTTGAGGCATAATTGGCACTAGCTTCAGGTTGGGTTTTTTGCCTTCCTCTGGATCAAAATAGTGGATATATGATAATATATTTTAAGTTTTATTTGTCACAGCAGCGGTAGGACCTTGCCAGAGTACTGCACAGGTCATTTTAGCAGAGGGAGAAAGGAGGTTCTCTCCTGTGACTGCACGGTGGATTGATAGATACAGACGCTACTACTGCTTGTGCTAGGTGACAGCCTGCTTGGATTTCCTATCATCGAGACACTGCAGATCCAGGACTGGCAGCAGGGCTGCTGAACTTCTCTCATGGTTGGTGATGCAGCTCCTGGTAGCAGAGTTTGGGGCCATCCACTCTGTAGGTAGAGGCAGTCTAATACTCATTCAAGTCTTCAGCGAGGAACGGCAGAGCATAGTAGCGACCTCTTATGGAATTATGGCTTTAGAATATTGCCTTGGGTTAGGCTGGCAAGGTCCTATTTATTTGATAAAATGTGAATAAATGCTGTGGCCATTTTCTCCACCTCTGTCTCCTGGTGTTTCATTGAGATATGTAACAAGGGGGTTCAGTGGGGTGCCTCAAGGCGAAGGGTCAACTGAGGAGTCCCCTTGTCATGCTTGCCTTGCTTTCTGGGCCCTGCCTGTACTTGTGTTGTGAAAAGTTTTTTCAAATATATAGAAATTCTGACTTCAGAAAATAATGGGTAAATAACAGCTGAGAATGCCCAGTACAATTCCAAAGTTTGATTCATATCCTGTGCCCTAAAGATCCTGCTAAATCATTTTTCAAAATGTTACATACGTTGCTGGCAAGAGCAGAGGGATTGTTATTTACGCCGCGCTATTTATTAAAAAGTGTAAGGACAATACAGAGTTTAATAGAGCGCCCCCAAAGGAAATTCAGATTTTGCTACTTTTAAACTCCTAAATCAAAACATGACAACGAAATAAAATACATTTGAGCTCTAAAATAGAACTGAAAGCAAACGTTTAACAAGGAACCTTTAGCCGTTGAAAACTATTATGTAGAGAAGTGAAAATAGGGAATTCTGTTTTTGTGCCAAAATGTTTCACTTCATCTTGAATAAACGGAAACGTGACTGTATGAGATGGAGCTATCGTATAGAGACTCACCCACATCTCCTACTCATAGGGGTATGTTGAAAACAGAGTTCACCATAGTCCAAGAGATGGGAACTCCATTGGGGGAATGTACTTATACCCCAGGTAAAAGAGCAATAGAGGGGGTTCACTTGCACGTGGGGCACTCAAAACCTCATACCTGTGTGCCAACCCCTGCCCACTGAATTTATCCAGAACGTGCAGGGCCTTCAACTCCATTCTGGTACCTATAGACGCCAAAGTGGTGCAGGTTGCAAAGCATATAAAGCATATAAAATATGGCACATTTCAACTGCACTTTGCACTATTCTTTGCCAGTCATAAATGAGTCCTTGTATCCCCATATTTTTTTGTACATGACTTGTAAGATCATATTTATCAAATAATGAAAATAGAGTTTGATATATAACAATATATAACTATATATATATATATATATATATATATGATAACAGATGATAACATTTGATAACTATGCCCCCAAAAAATCCTATACAGGTGAATAGAGAGGTGTAGCATGCCATAGACCTTAGGGTGTTTGACTAATGGCTTTGTGGGAATGCTGGTTATTATCCTAAACTGATTAGCACTGCACTCAATGGGCCAAGTTCTAATGTTTCAGTCTTTCTCAAGGATAGCAATATATATATATATATATAGCGAACCCAGGGTGGCACTCTACTTCAGCTCTTACCTCGGGTGCAAGGTAAATGATTTAAATATCCAAAAAAAGACCAGCAACACTGAGTTATATTCCAAAAAGATCAATTGTGTATTAAAAACGCAGGGTTGTTCATGTGTTTTTAATACATGATCTATTTGGAATATAACTTGGTGTTGCTGGTCTTTTTATATATATATATATATATATATGTATATATATATATATATATATATATATATATATATATATATATATATATATATATATATATATATATATATATATGCTATAGTTTATACAGGAGCAGTGGCCAGCTCCACTTGTAGCTCCCACCCTTCCCAGCTACAGTCAGGTGATCTGAGTGGAACCAATAAAAGGGCAGCCATTTGGAGTTTTATCCTTGAAAGCAAGTAAGTTGCAGGTAAAACTCAGTCCCTGTGTATATTGAAACAGTAGAATGTATTCTTAATAAAGCAGATGAAAGTGAGTGTAGGACTGCCAAGACCAGGGATGACTTTGATGTAGTTGGCCAGCTTGTATATATTGCAAAGGGGAGGGCATGTTTACTAGCTTAATGCATGCCATATATATATACAGTATATTGATAATGGGTGAGTGAGTGACAAATATATCCTGGTATGGTTGGTCTTTTTGTGACATCTATACCTAAGAAATTTTTAAAGCAGGGTTCCTCACTTTATAGCTAGTGTCCCTAGCTCTTGCCACCCCTGTGCATCATGAGTAGCGATGAGTGAATTTTTTCTCCAGGCATGGATTCGCAGCTAATTTCTGCATTTCACCATTGGCAAATTGTTTCGCACAAAAATTTGTCACTCAAAAATTTGTTGTGCTTCAAAAAAAAGTTGTGTTCATGTCAAATTGGTTTGCGTCAAAATGGCCGTGGTTGCATCAAAATGGGCACAGTCACGTAAAAAAAAAAAAAAAAGATGCAAACGACAAAAAAATGCAGGTGACAAAAAAAAAGTGGGTGACAAAAAAGTTGTGCGACAAACGCGTTTTGCAGATTTTTCACTGTGATGCAAATTTTCTGGTTGCTTCGCGAATTTTATGGCAAAGCAAAATGGGACAGATTCGCTCATCACTTATTATGAGTACTGTGGCCTGACCGTAGTTGTTGCTACTTCTTTTTTGTTTATTTCAGCAAAAGGGGACAAATTCGCTCGTCATTAGTACCACAGTCTGTCCCACCATGCTCCTGCATTTTGCTCCAAACTATCCTTTTTTATGCCTATTCCATACTTTCTAGACTTTTGCTGAGAGATTCACATTGCCCTATTTTGCTATTGAGCCTAGTAATAAGGGAATGTATGCTAAGTAAGCCCAGAGGAAAGGGAGCTTGCCATTAGTATATGAAGGGTTCCTTATTGTGAAACATTCATTGATTTCCCTTCTACCATGGTGAGCAATTAATTGTTTGCCATTCAAGCAAGAAAAGACAGAAGTAATTATGATTATAAAATTTAAAAAAAAGTTAATTGCACAAGCTCATTTAGGGACCTAGAAGAAATTCCCCTACTTTCCTTCTGCTGGATGATCATTAGCAAAGTTGTGCAAAGCTTGAATGTGACGGAATTATGTTACAATACAGGACCCAATAGACTGGGAGAAACAGGTTAAGGCTTAATATGATTTTCCTCCATCAAATACCATCTTCTTAGCCTAAAGAACGAGGCTGGGTAGGAACTGAAGCCCATATCTGCTCATAAAGGCATTAAGAATAACAGAGTGGAAGGGGAAAGAATTAACCCATGATGAACTTGTTATAATTATATATATATAAAGGTCCTTTGGACCTTTTTTTCAAATAAACTTTTCATTTTTTGCAAAGTCCTGGTGTGTGCGGCTCACTGTCTGTATACTATTATTATTTTTGCCAGCACCCTGGGCGTTTGAGCCTTTATAGGGTGTGCTCTGTTTGTTTCTTGTATATATATATATATATATATATATATATATATATATATATATATATATATATATATGTATATACTGTATATAAATAATGTACTCCCTATTGTAAAAGAGGGGGTAAGAATATTATGAGTAGTGATGAGTGAATCTGTCCCGTTTCGCTTTGCTGAACAATTTGCGAAACTTTGAAAAAATTTGTGAATCAAATAGTGTCATTTGACAAATTCTTTTGACGCGCTGTGAATTTTTGTGCCTATTTTCACAAAACAACAATCCGCCAATGGCGAAACGCAGAAATCCGCAGCAAATCCATGTCTGGCAAAAATAAACGTTGTGCGCATCAAAAAAAGTTGTGTAGTAGCTTCATTTCATGACTGTTTCGCAAATTTATCAGCAGGTTTGCAAATTTTTCGGTGAAGTGAAACAGGACAGATTTGCTCATCACTGATATCATGATTAGTGATGGGCGAAATGTTTTGGCAGGCATGGATTCAAGCCGCGTCCAAAAATTGTCGCAAGAATAGTCGCGGGTCAAAGGAATAGTTGCGCGTCCAAAAATTGTCGCAAGAATAGTCGCGGGCGTCAAAAAAATAGTCATGGGTGACAATTTTTTTTGCCGCACAACATTTTCGCTGTTTCGCAAATCTTTTGAAAGATTCATGAATTTTTCGCGAAGCGAAATGGGACAGATTCACTCATCACTAATCGTGATATTATACAATCGGGATACATGATTTATTTTACACAAATGCACAAGTTTCAGTGAGTCATGTGACAGAAATTACATCACTAAGCACTGATTATAACAGATGGCATCACTAACCACAGTTTATAAGGATATTATTTACAGGATATTCATGGCTGTTGTTTATTATATTGCTATCAGCTTTCCTAAATATACAGGTACTGGATCTATTATCCAGAATGCTCTGGACCTGGGGTTTTCTGGATAACAGATCTTTCTGTAATTTGATCGCCAGACCTTAAGTCTGCTAAAAATAATTTAAACATGAAATAAACACAGTAGAATAGTTTTGCCACCGATATGGATTCATGCAGCTTAATACCATCAAGTACAAGGTACTGATTTATTATTACAGAGAAAAGGGAATCATTTAACCATTAAATAAACCCAATAGGACTGTTCTGCCCCCAATAAGGGGTAATTATATCTTAGTTGGGATCAAGTACAGGTACTGTTTTATTATTACAGAGAAAAGGGAATCATTTAACCATGAAATAAACCCAATAGGGCTGTTCTGCCCCCAATAAGGGGTAATTATATCTTAGTTGGGATCAAGTACAGGTACTGTTTTATTATTACAGAGAAAAGGGAATCATTTAACCATGAAATAAACCCAATAGGGCTGTTCTGCCCCCAATAAGGGGTAATTATATCTTAGTTGGGATCAAGTACAGGTACTGTTTTATTATTACAGAGAAAAAGAAAATCATTTTTAAACATTTGAATTATCTGATGAAAATGGAGTATACGGGAGATGTCCTTCCCATAATTTGGAGCTTTCCGGATAATGGGTTTCCGGGTAACAGATCCCAAATATAAATATTTTCTAATATTACATTGCATTTTCTGTATACAGTTTCCAGTGATTTGATTAATTACCCAGCCTGTAAAAAGTGCACAAAAAGTATGAAAGTTCCCAAAACTCGTTGAAACCCGCTCAGAGGAACACTTCTTTGTGTTGCGAATGTGTTTTTTGTTCATTTTTTTATTACTTTCCACCCATTAATAACCAGAAACTTTGCTTCATGCAAGGTATCTTACTACACTTTGATCTCATTCGATGCTGTTTCTGTTTGAAACCATTTATCGCGACTCTGAAAGTGTCGTTTTTCATTCTGTGTAACTCTGTATCAAAGTCATTTACCATGCAGCAGCGCAGCGGCGTTCAAGCTGCCATGTTCATCCGTTTTTACACGAATCTGGGCAGCCGGTCCTCATGAGTAATCATGTCAATTCTAGGCGCTCTCCCTACGGGCTGGAAGGAATAATGTGACTGCCACTTTGGCCATAGGGCTCCACCATGGTGTAAATTTGAATTATTGTTGCAGGTGTATTCAGTTTATATCTTTGTATCAAGATAATTGGCCAAGTGTTTCCTGATTTCAGTATAAATATGATATTGGTAAACTGGGAATGCAGAATAAAAAACGTAATTTTATTAAGTGAGAAATACTGCTGTTAATCATAGTAACCACAACCACAGAGCCATATTTCATCTTTGACATGTAAGGGACAGAGGGCTCTGTCATAAGGTTGTAGCAGGCTAAGCCCCCTTCCATTATAGGAAAGGTTAAGGGAATAAAGCAATATTTCAGCTCCAGTTGTTATTGCGATGACTTGATATCCACAAAGAGAGCATTTGTAATGGTTTATTAAAATGCATTGCAGAGGAATGGATATCCTATTCCTGGGGGGGGGGTTATTAACATTCAGATAATCGTGAATCTATAGGTTTTTGAAAACAACTAGCAAAAAATTAAAATATAAAAAGCACAAATGAAAAAAAGTCATGAAAAAAAAACACAAAAACCACAACTTTTTTGGTTTGTCACACAAAAACCGTGAGATTTTGTATTGTCGCACAAAAGCCAGCATCGAAAACCCCTAAAACAATGAAGCAAAGAAAGATCTTCCAGTTGTAAAAGGGACATCAGCCATTGACTTCTACACAATCTCGAGAGGATTTAGACGGGGTATTTTTGCTCTCTGATCTATTGTGGTTTTGTCACATAATAAATCTGGAAAAGATCATGTTTTATTCCCACGCCAAAATTGTATTTTGGCATAAAAAACCTAAACTGTAAAATAAAATAGAGCGCTAGTAAATGCCCCCTAAGTATGTATGCGTGTGCATTTCTGATTGATACATTTTCCTAATCCAGTTTATTCTGAAACGAAATAACATAATAATCTAGAACAAACTCAATTCAGTTTTTTCCACAAGCAAATCATTTTTTAAACTCAAAAACTTCAAACTGGAAAATACAAAGTTGTACACAAAAAAAATCAAGTTTGTAAAACTTAAAGTCGAGATTAATTGGGGTTTTTATTTTTGTGATTAGCTAACATTGTGGTTAAAAAAATGCAATTTTAGACTTTTAGACAATATTAGATTGGGCTAGTGATAAGAGAATCTGTCCCGTTTCACTTTGGCCAAAAATTTGGGAAACAGCGAAAAATTTGTGAAGTGCATTGAAGTCAATAGGCATTTTTTTTGCAGCTACTGTGCAACTTTTTTTACATGCAAAACTTTCTTCTCATTCCAAAATGCATTATAATTAGTGATGAGCGAATTTTTTCGGCAGGCATGGATTCGCCATTGTCAAATTGTTTCTCTAAACTTCTGAAAACTTTGCGGCAGAAAAATTTGTCGCACATAAAAAAAAGTCACAGTTGCGTCAAATTGGGCTCGGGCACGTCAAATTGGGCATGGACATGGTAAAAAAAGGACATACACAACAAAGTCGTGTGCGGCAAAAAAAAAGGCGCGGGTGAAAAAAAATTTGTGCGCGCCAAAAAAAAAAAGGTGCGGTGACAAAAAATCATGCAACAAATGCATTTCGCGGATTTTTTGCCGTTTCACTAATTTTCCTGTTTCCTGAATATTTTGGGCAAAGCGAAATGGGACAGATTCTCTCATCATTAATTAAAATCAATGGATGTTTTTTCTCACTTCAAATGCAGTCAGTGGGTGTGGTTTTTTTTGCAGAATTTTCCTCATGTTTTTCAGAGAATTTTTTGGCACAGTTTCATGAAAAAAATCTCCAATGGCGAAATGTGGAATTTCACTGCTAATCCATGCCTGGTGAATATATCACTCATCACTTGTCAAGGCTAATAGAGCCCTCATTGGCATTAGGGACACTTTTTTTTATAATTGCCCCCCTGCAGTGGGAGTGGGAGCGCCTGGGGCAGGCAGCCATGTTGTGGCCACCTACAAAGAATCGTACCACAACTTTCGCTTGTTACACGCATGCATGTGATGCATACAATGAGGGCGCTGTAATAAGTGATCATTATGTGCATGCACACCACTAAACCTGAACCAGGAGGTGAACTATTGTTCCTCCCAAATGGACTGTGGGCTCTACTGGCCAGCAACTGGTGTGACAGGTGCCTTTTAACCACATACACATACATACTGTAGATGGGAAGACCAAATGTCATATGTATACACACACACACACATGCACTAGGGTGTTACTAGACCCACCACTAGTGATAAACGAATCTGTCCCATTTCGCTTTGCCTTAAAATTTGCGAAACTACAAGAAAATTCGCGAAACGGCACAAAATCCGTGAAACGTGTTTGTCGCACTACTTTTTTGTCGCCCTCGTCTTTTTTTGTGGCCTGCACTTTTTTTACGCGCCCGCGCCCATTTTGCCATGACAACACCCAATTTGACACAACCACAAATTTTTTTGATGCGCAACACATTTTTCCGCTGCATATTTTCGCTGAATTTTGCTGTGAATCCATGCCTAGCAAAAAAATTCACTCATCACTACCCACCACCAAAAACCAGAACAAAAATATTGTACTCACAATACTCAACATAATGTTCTATCCCTCTACTTTGAGAGAAAAGTTCCAGTTACTGAAATCAACTGGGGAGGGCACCTCCAACAAAAGAATCAGTAATGCTCAAAATAACGAACCCAAAGCAAAAAACGTTAGGGGCATTTACCCTTGGGTTTTATTTCTCTTGTCCCCAGGATTCTTTTTCCTTTTCATAGCAGTCAGATCCTACTGTCTCAGGAGAAGATTAAAGGCTGCAAATGAAGATGTAATGTGTGTTTTAGCAAGTCACGCTGACTGGAAATCTTTAATATTGTCAAATGGAAAAAATGTTCCTGCTCAATAAGATCTGGATTGCAATCAACCCCAATTCATCATAAATGTTCAATTAGATTTCAGCAAAAAAAAAGTGAACATAAATAATTACCGGTTACAGATTCAGTTAAACTGTTCTGGATACTATTAAGACCTGAGGGTGAAATACAAATGAATCATCTTAAATATTTAATTTTTTTGGGGCTTTCAAAAAAACTTAATACATGATTTTAAAAGGCTGTTAATAAAAAAATGTAGAATGAAAAAAAGACTTCGTCCAGAAACCTTCTTTACAGAATGGCTGAAGATAGATAGATACGGTACTGACTGAACCAAAATTGACCGTGGAACAGAAATAATGTTGAGAATGACAGGAGGAAATGTCAGTGCTCATTGCTCTCCCGCTGGGTATCAGTATGGGAATCGGCTGCAGGAACTTTTATATAAAAATACATTCAACTAGTGATGAGAGAAATTTTTCATCAGGCATGGAACCTGGGGATGGGGCGGGAGGTAATTAATATGTCCAATATCTGCAATGTACCAGCTCTAAGTATGTTGTCAAGGGAATCATGTATATACTATAGGGCAGGGGTGGGCAAGCTCAGGGGCCACATTAACTTTCAAATTTTGACAGGCAGGCCGGGCCAGTGCTTACATGCAGTCTTAACGCCAAGTCTCGCGTGATGAGACTTGCGGAGTCGGGACAAAGCGAGACACACCAATCCTTGGTGGGCCGGATTAAAAAGACCAACGGGCTGGACGTGGCCTGCAGGCTGTAGTTTGCCCACCCCTGCTATAGGGCTTTCTTTTTGCCATAATTGCAGTTACACAAAAATGGACACACTAGTTGCACATCTTGGTACCACGTATTCTGTTACTTGTGTCTTAACATTCTCCTCGTATCGGTGTGACAAGGGCCATTGTGCCAGCACAGGATGTTCTGGTGAATTGCACAAGTGTTTCCATTGATGAAAGGGAACCTTGGAACTACCACCACCCAGAAGGCCAATGACAGACGAGTAGATTAGTCGTCCAGCAATTAATCTCCTATAGCGGTGGTGACTAATCTCCTCAAATGTTTTTCTACTGGCGGAAATATAAATCATCATTTGGAAAACTTATGTGCCGCTTCAGCTTTCCAAAGTTGGGCGAAGTTTCCTCGCAAAGCGACTAATCTCCACGTGTGTTATCAGGCTAAAACCATAAATTTCACAAGCCTCAATCTAAACATTTTACACTTAAAAAATGCTTAAAAATACACCAGCGTAATTGTCCTAAAATGATAAGTTCCACACAGAATGCTGCCACTTTGCAAAGTGATTTGACAAAACTGGGCAGCAAACTGGAAAATGAGGTTCAATGTTGCTAATAGCAAAGTTATGCACTTTGGTAGAAATAATATAAATGTGAGTTATACACTGAATGGTAGTGTGTTGGGGGATCCTTAATTAAGGAGGATCTGGGGTGTTTTGTTGATAACAAGTTGTCCAATTCCAGGCAGTGTCATTCTGTGGCTACTAAAGCAAATAAAGTGCTGTCTTGTATAAAAAAGGGCATTGACTCAAGGGATGAAAACATAATTTTGCCGCTTTATATGTCCCTGGTAAGGCCTCACCTTGAGTATGCGGTGCATGGGAAAACAAAGGCAAAGTCACTTGGGGGTGCCAAAATGTTAGGTACCCCCAAGTGACTTAAATCGCTTACCTTGTACCCCAGGCTGGTGCCCCTGTTAGGAGAAAACAGTACCAGTCTGGGGTACCTGGAGTGCAGCTCTTCCTCCTTCCGGCTTTGTTCTTGGAACGACTAAGGACAGGGGCACGCGCAGTAGAGTGAAAAGCCGACTTTTCTGTTAAAGTTCCACTATTCACCCTACTGTGCATGCGCGCGGCAAGACAGGAAGTAGGAAGCGCTGCAGGTACCCCCGGGCTGGTGCTGATCTCTCTGTACAGGGGCACAGGCTGGGGTAGAAGGTAGGCGATTAAAGTCACTTGGGGGTGCCTTGTGAAATTTCACATGGGGCTTTTTCATTTCCCAGGGTGCCTCAGCCATGTGACCTGGGCTCTGATAAACTTCAGTCACACTTTACTTCTGCGCTGCAAGTTGGAATGATATCCCACCCCCAGCAGCCGATCAGCAGAACAATGGGAAGGGAGCAAGATAGCAGCTCCCAGTAGGTATCACAATAGCACTCAATAGTAAGAAATCCAAGTCCGGCTTGGGACTCCTCCAGTTACATGGGAGTAGGAGAAACAATAGGTTAGCTGAAAGCAGTTCTAATGTGTAGCGCTGGCTCCTTCTGAAAGCTCAGACTCAGGCACAATGCACTGAGATGGCGCCTACACACCAATATTACAGCTAAAAAAATACATTTGTTGGTTCAAGAATAACATTTTAAATGGCAGAGTGAATTATTTGCAATGTAAACAGTGTAATTTAGAAATGAAAAGTATGCCATAAACATCATGACAGAATCCCTTTAAGAAAGAGATTAATGAGCTGGAGAGAGAGCAGAGACTGCAACTAAACTGGTAAAGGGGATGGAAGGGTTAAACTATGAGGTTAGGCTGTCAGGGTTGGGGTTGTTTTCTCTGGAAAAGAGGCGCTTGCGAGGGGACATGATTACTCTGTACAAGTACATTAGAGGGGATTATAGGCAGATGGGGGGTGTTCCTTTTTCCCATAGAAAGGTTCTAGTTAGTGTCGATGTTGTTATATACATAGTTTATGTATGTAAGTGTATAAATAGGTAAGTAAGAGTGTGTGTATATACTGTATACTGTATATATATGCACAGGAGTTTACTTGGAAAGGTTAAACTTGATGCATTTTGGATCTTTCACTTTAACCCTGGACAATAGGAAACAAGCCTGTATATATTCAATGTATTGTTCCTAATCCGATTCTGCTATAGGGTATACATCATTCTCTAAACTAGCAAGAACCACGTGAAGCTTCCTGAAAACATCTTCAGCGTTTGTAGGATTTTCCGAGGTTTCCTGCCAAGCTGTATGCCAGTGTTTGATAACTATGAAAGCCTTTATGCTGCACTGAACAAATGCCTCTTCTCCTAGGAATATTGCCAGAAAGTCTGACAAGGGTGTCATTGTATTTTTATGAAGAAATGACATTTTTATCGAGACGTATGAAACAGGAAGCTTACTGCTGCAAATTGGCTCGCACCTTAAAGGTTCTGAGCAAGTAAATAGAAGAGCACTCAGAGTTTTTAAAGGTGTCTAATATTAAGGGAAGCTCCGGGAGTCCTGCACTAAGTCCGTTTGTATCTCCCAGCAACCTACAGCATTAATATCCCATAGAGACTGCTGGCGTGATTACAGAAGTTTAATTATAAACTTTAATTTGTTTAATGATGTAGGACAAGTGTTGGAGGAAGATACACGTTTCTTTTACTCCACAGGCATATATATCAGCATCTCCGCCATCCGCGTTCCAGGAAAAGTTGTTTTTTTCTTTCTGCCGAAATCACTAATTATAAGAAATGACTCACATTAACTATCTAAAAAATATGTTTTTCATTAAACTAAAACATATTCAAGAAAAAAAACATGTGCCCTTAATTAGGCAAAATTACTTACCAAATTAAATCAATTTATTTATTAATATTACTTACATTTTATTTACAACATATTTCTTTCACTACCTGGCATGATTTCTGTAATGTCTAGAAGCTTATGCTGTTTGTTTTACATGATGACTGTTGGGTTGGGACTAACTCAGAAAGATATCCCAAAAGTAGTGATGGGCAAAATGTTTCGCCAGGTATGGAGTCGTAGCGAATTTCCGCGTTTCGCCATTGGCAGATTGTTTCGCAAAATGGCTGAAAAAATTTGCGGCAGAAAGATTCACTGTGCGTCCAAAAATTGTCACGGGCGTCAAAAGAATAGCTGTGCGACAAAGAATAGCCGCGGGCGACAAAATAATAGCCGCGAGACGAAATAGCCGGCAACAAAATATAGTCGCAGGTGACAAGTTTTTTTTGAAGCGCAACATTTTCGCCGTTTAGCGAATTTTTGCTGTTTCGCGAATATTTTGAAAGATTCGCAAATTTTTCGGCGAAGCGAAACGGCACAGATTTGCTCATCACTACCCATAAGGTTAATTTCCAGCTTTTCTGCATCCTTGTCCTAAAGGTGACCATACAGGCACTGATATTATCGTATGAAATTTAGTTTTGTATAATAATTGGTACGTGCAATGACGGAAGACGAGGTGGCCTATATTGGTAAAAGCCTTGGATATTGGTTGTTTTGCCAATCTTGCTGCATGGAAAATTATGATTGGGGGCCTTTGAAAGCACCCAGGCACCGGCAAACGTTTAGTGCTGAATCATTAGATAGGGGTAGAATTCTTTTGTTTCTGCCTGCGTATCTGAAGATTCAGCTCTGAATATTAGTGGAGTGTACGAATGATCTTTCCTGCCGCCATTGGTAACGAGTATAACCACCATAAGGGGCCAATGTATCATTATACATGTGACATATCCACTACTGATGTGTACAGTATACCAGTAGTGATGAGCAAATTTTTTTGCCAGGCATGGATTCGTAGGGACTTTCCACATTTCGCCATTGGCGAATTGTTTTGAGAAACTTGGAGCCGTGGAATAATTCGTCACGTGGAATTTTTTTAGTCGTGCATCAGATTGGCCGCAGTTGCGGCAAAAAAGGGCTCGGTCGCGTAAAAAAGGGCGGACAACAAAAAAATAGACATTGGTAACAAAGAATAGACGCGGGCGGCAAAAAAGACGTGGGTCACAAAAAAGACGAGGGTGACAAAAGAAATCACGCGACAAATGTGTTTCGCAAATTTTTCGCCGTTTTGCAAATTTTATGGCAAAGCAAACGGGACAGATTCAGAATCATTAGTATTGAGTGTTACTGTCCCATTTGGCTTTGCTGAAAAATTCATGAAACTACCAGAAAATTTGCGGAACGGCGAAAAATCAGCAAAATGCGTTTGTTGTTTTTTACCCGACAGTGCCTATTTTGCCATGCCCTCGCCCAATTTGAAGCGACTGTGAAACAATTTGCCAATGGCGAAATGCAAAAATTTCACTCATCACTATATACTGTATATCACAGGTTGGGAAACCTGCAGGACAGAAGACCTAACCAATAACTTCATTATGCTGCTGGGTATAAAGGGGCTCTGATTTAAAGTAAAGGAAATAATTATACTTTAATGAAAGACTGAATCAACCAATCAATTAATAATGGCAACATACCATAAGTTTCTCTGCTTGAATTCCATTTTTTTTTTCTGTTTCTGAAAATAACTTTTATCCGCACTCTTATTTGCAAGTAAGTTCTATCTTTTAAAGTGTCCATCCTCAAGCTGCCAATTGCATGTTGCCCTCAGGAGTCTCATCGCTTGGAAACCTGGAATTATCTGATTGCAGAGTTAGACTCCCTAGTGATTTTTTTTGCCATTCAGTAAGTATGTTATTTTCAAGCAAACACAATATAGATAATTTCTGCCCTCGTCCCTTGTATAAGGCATTCGTTGGAAACACTGGTGCTGGGAAGCTCCACACTCCAGCCACGGTGATAACTCCATCCAAGATATGAGGCAGGCATTCAGACATAATAACGTACAAAACTATATTATGTGGTTCTGAACAATGTAATGCAAATCCCCATCAATTCACTTTTATACAGAATGGCTACAGTTACTTCTACTTTTATTGAAATTATTGGTCTTTTCTACTGGTAACACTTAAGTATTCTGAAATGTAAGAGGATTTCCCCAATTCATCCATTTAGTTTTCCCAAAAAAACTATAGATGTGGTCATATAATGTTGTAAAGTGGGCCTGTTTGGGACATGCTTACAGACCATTGCTTCATTGTAAGAAATGTTTCGCCCTGGCATGGATTTGTGGAAAACTTTGCCGCGCGTCCAAAAATTGTCGCCGGCGTCAAAAAAGAATAGTCGCGGGCATCAAAAAAATAGCCGAGGGTGACGAAATAATAGCCCCGGGCGATGAAATAATAGGCGCGTGCCGAAATAATAGCCGCAGGCGACAAAATAATAGCCGCGGGCGACAAAATAATAGCGGCGGGCTACAAAATAATAGCCGCACGACAAAATAATAGCCGCAGGCAACAAAATAATAGCTGCGGGCTACAAAATAATAGCTGCGGCCGACAAAATAATAGCCGCAGGCAACAAAATAATAGCCGCACGACAAAATAATAGCCGTGGGCGACAATTTTTTTGTTGCACAGCATTTTCGCCGTTTCACGAACAGATTCGCTCATCACTATAAGAGACCATTTTGTGTTCCTTTTGGATCACAATCCATCTGCCAGAAAATATGATCTGGCAGTGCCTGCTATTGGGGTTCAAGGGTCAGGTGTGTCCCCTATCAAAGGAAACACAGGATTTCTTGTCTCTTTTTTTTGTAAACATGTTCTTCGGTATCAGACTCCCTCTCTCAGAAAAATCCTTCATTCCCTGGACCAGAGTCTGTGCAGCTCTCCTGCTCCCCCTCCCATAAGAATTTATAAAACTCACTACCCCTACCCTTAGGAATGTGTGATCTGAGCTATAACGGCTAGAGCTGCAGCAGGAAGCTATGAAGACCAAGCTAAAATGGCAGCTGCTATCTTAAACAAACAGAGGGAGCTTCTAGGGCTCTTTGGTAAAACATTCTGCAGAATAAATATATTGTTCTAGGTGGCGAATCTATTGGCAGTAAAATGCCAAAATGGCTTTCCTTCTCCTTTAAATAAACACAGTAAATATCCCTGACATGTCTATGCCTTGTTATTTAAATAAATCCTTGATACAAGCAATCATATTGAGACGTATAACAGTTCTTCATCCAATGTATTTAATGATCCAACATACTTTCAGCATTAGTAAGCCTTTGTTTTGCATTTATCTCTTTTCATCTCAGAAGTAGAAGCAACAAATAAGCAAGATAATTAGTTTGATGTTTGATTTGGTTTTGTTTCTCTTTTATTTCAGTAGCTAATATATCCATCCATTGTGCCTATTGTTTTAAAAACATATCTCTCCTGCCATCCCCTCTTTGACAGAACAACCTCTTTTAGTTTTTTTTTTAACATTAATAACATGTTCCTTTCTTCTACTTTCATTCAGTTTGATTTAAATCTGCCTAGAAGTCTGCTCCATGTTGAATGCTCATATTATTAAAACCAAAAATCTATTCTTATTTTGCAGCTCCTTTGATCATTTAAACTAACAAATGTTTTTCTCTGTTTTATCCGTCCTTCTCTTTGTTCTCATTTAAAGAAGAGCTGCCAAACCTCTCATTCTAGATATGTTTCAGGCATTTTTACTAGGCAATTTTAAATTTAAAAGGCACTTTGTTCTAAATTTTGTAAAACAACAACAAATATATACAGTGGTGTAAGCACAATATGGCATACCCCTTGGTCAGTGGGGTGCCCGGCCCTCTGGGCCTGCTGTATAGTAGTCCTCTCAGTAGGCACCGTGTGTGCCGCTGGCTCCCAAATATATATATATATGGCAAAAAACAGGTATTTTTGGGAGTAAATTCTTCCCAACATTAAGGTCGCAGGAACACAGTTCTTCAGCAGTTTCAACAAAAGTATTCAATTCTTGTCCCTTCTCTGGGACTCTCACCATCCAGGGTCACTTCCACACTCTGAATCTTTTCCAGGTTTCTCACCAAGCCCGGCCGACTTTCCCTCAGGGATTCCAGCTCACCAATCTCTGGAACACTCTGGCTTTTCTCAGCTCTCATACACTTGGTCACGGCTCCCTCTGCTCCTTGCTAGTGATGATCAAATCTGTCCCGTTACGCTTCGCCATAAAATTCAGGCCCAGGGTTTTCCGGATAAGGGATCACTTCTTAATTTGGATCTCCATACCTTAAGTCTACAAAAAAAAATAACTTAAACATTAATATGACCCAATAGGATTGTTCTGCCCCCAATAAGGGGTAATTATATCTTAGTTGGGATCAAGTACAGGTACTGTTTTATTATTACAGAGAAAAGGGAATCATTTAACCATGAAATAAACCCAATAGGGCTGTTCTGCCCCCAATAAGGGGTAATTATATCTTAGTTGGGATCAAGTACAGGTACTGTTTTTTTTATTACAGAGAAAAGGGAATCATTTAACCATTAAATAAACCCAATAGGGCTGTTCTGCCCCAATAAGGGGTAATTATATCTTAGTTGGGATCAAGTACAGGTACTGTTTTATTATTACAGAGAAAAGGGAATCATTTAACCATTAAATAAACCCAATAGGACTGTTCTGCCCCCAATAAGGGGTAATTATATCTTAGTTGGGATCAAGTACAGGTATTGTTTTATTATTACAGAGAAAAGGGAATCATTTAACCATTAAATAAACCCAATAGGGCTGTTCTGCCCCAATAAGGGGTAATTATATCTTAGTTGGGATCAAGTACAGGTACTGTTTTATTATTACAGAGAAAAGGGAATCATTTAACCATTAAATAAACCCAATAGGGCTGTTCTGCCCCAATAAGGGGTAATTATATCTTAGTTGGGATCAAGTACAGGTACTGTTTTATTATTACAGAGAAAAGGGAATCATTTAACCATTAAATAAACCCAATAGGGCTGTTCTACCCCCAATAAGGGGTAATTATATCTTAGTTGGGATCAAGTACAGGTACTGTTTTATTATTACAGAGAAAAGGGAATCATTTAACCATTAAATAAACCCAATAGGACTGTTCTGCCCCCAATAAGGGGTAATTATATCTTAGTTGGGATCAAGTACAAAGTACTGTTTTATTATTACAGAGAAAATTTGCTTATAATGGAGTCTATGGGAGATGGCCTTCTCATAATTTAGAGCTTTCTGGATAACAGGCCTCCGGATAACAGATCCTATACCTGTATGTATATACAGTATATATAACTGCAAAACAGTTCTTCTCTTTCTTCATCGTTTGAAATCCTGGCAGGGGAGGAGGGACTAAAAGTTACAAATTGTAACAACGTCTCCACAGCTTACAGACAGCATGCAGTAACTACATAGCCCACAATGCATTGCACTGTGATGTTCCTTTCCTTATTTTCCTTAACATCACGTGTGCAGGGTATTGTGGGATTGGGAGCAGGCAGGCTGAGGACAGGCGACTATTGTTACATTTTATTTGAGCCTCAAAGTAGTCAGCCAGATCAGCAGGGGAACAGGGGGCGGGGCTTAGACAACCAAACCATATTATTACATTAAACATTATGAAAAGCTGCATATTTTTTTTTAATGATGTAAATTGCAAAGTTGATGAAATTATGTGTACTTTTCAAAAAAACTCAAGATGTGTTTGGGTGGAGTTCCCCTTTAAAATGCCTGTAGGGGCCTGATGTCAGAATGTATTACATGGTAAGGTTAACCAAACATTCCACTTTTTTATGACATTTGGCCACCCTTATCTTATTCTTATAGTCAATTTTGTGGTTGAATTTTCAGTGCTTGCTGTGTAAGGAACAGTATGGCATTGCTGATGTCACAACAAAGGCTACAAATGTAGATGTTCAATGGTATATACACAGGTATGAATGATCAGTCTTATTCAATTTGATTTCGGAGAGTTATGGCGCCATTACTTTCTTATAGTATCATAAGGATTTTATGAAATTTACCCAATGGGACTATATTTTCCATGTTTTGTATCATAAGTGATGTTTCCTCGATTTTCCTAATCTCTTCAACGTTGGCTAACCATTCAGAGTGGGAGGGACGGGATATTGATTCCCATTTCTTAGGTATCAAAGATTTTGTCGTTCGCACTAGGTGGAGGGTTAACGGATCGGAGAGGATGATATGTTTCTTGGGTAGGATGTATAATAAAATTAGTGGAGAATTTTCAAGCTTAATAGACATATTTGTAATTGTGTTTATGGTATTCAAAACCTCTCGCCAATAAGATTGTAGTGATGGACATGTGAGCCAAGTGTGCGTATGAGTTCCCTCCACCTCCAGCAGAGCTCAGAGCTGTTAGGGTACATTTTGTGTAGTTTGGCTGGGGTGTAGTGCCATCTTGTGGTCAGTTTATAGGAAGCTTCACATGTTCTAGATGCCCTGGAGGACTTGTGTACCAGGTTAAATATTCTACCCCAAAGAGCTTCTGATATAGTAATGTTTAACTCTTTCTCCCTTGCACTACAGAAGGGTTTGGGGGATTATATCAGAGTGTTGATCAAAAGTTTATATAATTTTGATAGGAGCTTGTCAATCACCAAATTTTTGTCTAGTAATTTCTCCCAGTCTGTAAATTGCCTGCTCCAATGTCCCCTTTTCTTGGCAGTACTTTTATGATCATAACTTTGTAACTAAAAACCCCTGATTTGGAAAATGTATTCATTTACACAGAATGCAAATAAAACAGGGGACCAGGGTATGTGCATTATTTTGCATGTATTGGCAGAAAATGGACAATTTAATGAGAAAGGGTTTCAGTCTATAGTTCTGTAGAGAACCATGAATGGCATTTAACTTCTGTTAACTTAATGTGTAAGAACTTAACTCTTTGTATTCTACAGAGATAATCCATTAGCTGCTGTTTAACTTGCACCTTTTGGCCCTATCTGAATGACTGGCCAAAGGCCACACAGCAGCTGCTTTGTATAAACTGTAGTACAGCTTCTGAAGAAAACTCAATTTTTTTTTTTCCATTGCAGCACATTATACAGTGTATATAAAACAATGTTTTAGTGTTACTGTTCCTTTCATTGAACATTTATGGACAAATAAAAACTAATGTAAGTTCCACAAAAAAAAAATATACTCGTTGAGTGATGTTTACATAACAAAAAAAAAAAGGGAAAAGTTAAAGTACGCTTGTAGAATATACTTTGGTGGTTAGACAGTCTGTAGAACCTTTGATGCAACTGTATCATTTATTTGTATTCATTATTGTACAATAGGTTGTTATGTCCCCGTTTGTATTATTTAGTTTGGTATCTGTACATTGTAGATATAATAATATATCAGAGAAAGCTTAAGAACATTAAAACATCCTAAGCACCAATTGGGCCTGTTCTGACCAATAAGGATATTACTCAGAGGGGTTCTGTGCCCCCCATATAAAGGCACAAGGCTGCAGGCTGAGTTATACAGGGAACTCTGAGTATCACTCATGTATTATAAGGGATAATGTACCCCTACTGTAAATGATAAGGATATTAGCAGTCACTGAGGGGTTCTGTGCCCCCCATATAAAGGCACAAGGCTGCAGGCTGAGTTATACAGGGAACTCTGAGTATCACTCATGTATTATAAGGGATAATGTACCCCCTACTGTAAATGATAAGGATATTAGCAGTCACTGAGGGGTTCTGTGCCCATATAAAGGCACAAGGCTGCAGGCTGAGTTATACAGGGAACTCTGAGTATCACTCATGTATTATAAGGGATAATGTACCCCCTACTGTAAATGATAAGGATATTAGCAGTCACTGAGGGGTTCTGTGCCCATATAAAGGCACAAGGCTGCAGGCTGAGTTATACAGGGAACTCTGAGTATCACTCATGTATTATATGGGATAATGTACCCCCTACTGTAAATGATAAGGATATTAGCAGTCACTGAGGGGTTCTGTGCCCATATAAAGGCACAAGGCTGCAGGCTGAGTTATACAGGGAACTCTGAGTATCACTCATGTATTATATGGGATAATGTACCCCCTACTGTAAATGATAAGGATATTAGCAGTCACTGAGGGGTTCTGTGCCCATATAAAGGCACAAGGCTGCAGGCTGAGTTATACAGGGAACTCTGAGTATCACTCATGTATTATAAGGGATAATGTACCCCCTACTGTAAATGATAAGGATATTAGCAGTCACTGAGGGGTTCTGTGCCCATATAAAGGCACAAGGCTGCAGGCTGAGTTATACAGGGAACTCTGAGTATCACTCATGTATTATAAGGGATAATGTACCCCCTACTGTAAATGATAAGGATATTAGCAGTCACTGAGGGGTTCTGTGCCCATATAAAGGCACAAGGCTGCAGGCTGAGTTATACAGGGAACTCTGAGTATCACTCATGTATTATAAGGGATAATGTACCCCCTACTGTAAATGATAAGGATATTAGCAGTCACTGAGGGGTTCTGTGCCCATATAAAGGCACAAGGCTGCAGGCTGAGTTATACAGGGAACTCTGCAGAGATCTGCAGATAGGAGTAAAGACAGAAGGCTTTCAGATAAGAGGTCTCAAATGTCAGTTACTATTCCCCCTCTTCATCTCCCAAAGCACGGCTTTCTTTTAGCCCCTGTGCAAACCACAGGACACCATGACTGCCCCAAGGCACCATGTTTGGAATCTGTGCCCATTCTCCTGAAACTGAGAACAAAATAGCTATGACTGCTGTTTTCTACACAGGGGAATTATATATAATCCATGTAAAGTGCTTTGTAAATTTGTTTTGTTGTTGTAGAGATAATCCTTCTAGAATTGAAGTTGCAATTTTTGCACAAAAAATAGAACTTACAATGGCAGTTACAGGTATGTACTGTATAACAAAAGTTTGAAAATAACTTCAATGAGATCAGCCATCATTCCAAATCATAAAGAGTATCCAGATAATGGAAGAAAAGGCTGTCAACATGTCACCTCCTGGGGTCCGGGTTGGAGGAGCTGAATTCTATGGGAGAAGACTTGTTTTGCCTCTAGGACCAGCTTGTTGCCTCTTTGGAGTTCTGTATCAAACTATCTAGTATATTGGAAGGTTAAGATGGTGAGTTGTAGGGTTTGTGGAGGGAAGTATAAAAATCATCCAGGTATAAAAAAAAAATATATATATATATAAGTTTATATGTCTCTTTGTTTAACATCATTTCCAATGAATGCACATAGAATAAATAGTGGAGCTTCCATTTGATTAGAGGTATGTGGATTAAAGGTATTATTATCATAACATGTTGGTGTTGTGAGAAAAATAAGCCAAAGTATCACTCTCACAGCTGCGCAAGGCTCCCCCCATGAAAACATTTTGGACAGGCCCGACTTCAGTAACTCACCTGCCCCCATATCTCGCTGCCTCCCTGCGAAGTATGAGAAACAAGTGATAAAGAAGATGGCAGACAGTAATGGGACCTGTATATGGGACCGGTTTTCTGGATAAGGGATCTGTCTGTAATTTGGATCTCCATAACTTAAATCTGCTAAAAATCTTTTAAATATTGAATAAACCCAATAGGCTTGTTTGCCTCCAATAAGGATTAATTATATCTTAGTTGGGATCAAGTACAGGTACTGTTTTATTATTACAGAGAAAAGGGAATCATTTAACCATTAAATAAACCCAATCGGGCTGTTCTGCCCCCAATAAGGGGTAATTATATCTTAGTTGGGATCAAGTACAGGTACTGTTTTATTATTATAGAGAAAAGGGAATCATTTAACCATTAAATAAACCCAATAGGGCTGTTCTGCCCCCAATAAGGGGTAATTATATCTTAGTTGGGATCAAGTACAGGTACTGTTTTATTATTACAGAGAAAAGGGAATCATTTAACCATTAAATAAACCCAATAGGGCTGTTCTGCCCCCAATAAGGGGTAATTATATCTTAGTTGGGATCAAGTACAGGTACTGTTTTATTATTACAGAGAAAAAGGAAATCATTTTTAAAAATTAGAATTATTTGCTTATAATGGAGTCTATAGGAGACGGCCTTTCCATAATTCAGAACTTTCTGCATAATGGGTTTCCGGATAAGGGATCCCATACCTGTACCATGATAAAATTCGTTTTTAGAGTTAGTAAAGGGTAAAAGGTTTTACATCCCTGCCCTTAAATGGTCACTTACAATAACAGCTAAAATGTTGAAACTGTATTAATAGTTTCACTGTGGGGAATATATTATCTAAATCATGAAACATCTATTATATTAAATAGTCCCAACAATGTATTCATGCTCTGCATTGTTCATCCCACACAGGCCTGTCATCATTTTCTACTGACAGCTACACTTTATTGCATTTATTGTCAAAAGACCCACAAAGACCAATATGGCTTATAAGTAATACAAAAAAACCGAGCGCTTTTCTTTTTTTTTTTTGTAATGCAGAACTTTTTCCCATTTCATTTTCAGCTACATGCCATGTCATTTTTATGTCTTTGACTATGACCATCTGTTCTCCGGTTTGAATGGTGACTGACCCATAGTTGAACAACTAGAGAAATGTGAGTGGGAGGTGAAATGAAGTCCTATATGAGTCCCTAATGAGGGAATAGAACAAGTGCTTGTCATAGTATTTCTTATATTCCAGGCTATTCCAGCTCTACGGCATATCAATTTGAAAACAAAAATGGTCCCGAATCAGAGTCCCAGAAATAAATTGTCTTATGTGTCTGGGATTGAAATTTCTCTGTCTGTTTAATGCCACTATAGTAAAATACTGGCAGTTGAATTTTAATTGTGTTTTTATGCTGAAAATGTGATTGTCAGACACCTGTTATTACAAAACACTACAGTTTAATTGCATATCTTACAAGTATAAAATATCATGGAAAACTGGAACTTCTTTAACCAACAAAGCTGCTTTTTCTCAGCTTGACACCAAAATGTATATGAATTTTGTACAATAATGAGTGTCAAAAATATATCATTTCTATGCAGGGTATTGAGTATTGTATTCAAGTCTATAAAAGGCAACTGATTAGTGATGAGCGAATTTGTTCACCAGGCATGGATTCAGAGTGAATTTCCGCATTTCGCCATTGGCGAATTGTTCAGTGAAACTTCCGTGTAAATTTGGTAAATTTTGCCACGCGTCAAATTGGGCGCTGTTGCGTCAAAAAGGACATGGTCATGTCAAAAAAGGCATAGGAGCGTAAAAAAAAAAAGACACGGGGCAACCAAAAAAAGTGGGTGACAAAAAAATCGAGCAACAAAGCGTTTCACGAATTTTACGTCGTTTTGCGAATTTTATGGCGAAGCAAAATGGGACAGATTTGCTCATCACTACAGGTGATCCCACAGGTTTTTTTTTCCTTTTTGGACTCCACTTCCACATGGAGGTAGATGTTGCTAGAAAGCCTGAGGCAAGAAGCTTTAGTGAAGAGAAGCCTTGACCTTGGCTTCTGGAGGACACTTTAGGGGACATCAGGAAAAGGACCCTGTGGAGACTTGTTGTTGGTGTGAGACTAGCTTGAAAAAAGACACACATCCATCACGTTCAACCATAATGCCTATATATAACCTGCCTAACTGCTAGTTGATCCAGAGGAAGGCAAAAAACCCATCTGAAGCCTCTCTAATTTGCTGCAGAGGGGGAAAAATTCCTTCCTGACTCCAAGATGGCAATCGGACCAGTCCCTGGATCAACTGGTACTAAGAGCCATCTCCCATAACCCTGTATTCCCTCACTTGCTAAGAAGCCACCCAGCCCCTTCTTAAAGCTATGGTACGCTCTGGGAGTGTGAGATAGCCGGTTCTGCTAGTATGCTCCACTGAGGAGGGACAGTGTGGGGTTAGTTCTCCAGGGGACACTTGCTGGTGTTCGGTGTGTAGATACTCAGGGTAGACTTCATTCTATTTGAGGCACCACAGGACATGCAGTAAACTGTCATGGGTCCCAGTTATTTTTTACCTTTTTGGACAGCACTTCCACATGGAGGTAGATGTTGCTAGAAAGCCTGAGGCAAGAACTTTAGTGAAGAGAAGCCTTGACTTTGGCTTCTGGAGGACACCTTAGGGGATGTCATGAAAAGGACCCTATGAGGACTTGTTGGTGTATGACTAGCCTCAGTCATGGTACGCTCTGGGAGTGTGAGATAGCCTGGCTCTGCCAGTATCCTCCAGTGAGGAGGGAAAGTGTGGGGTTAAATCTCCAGGTGACACTTGCTGGGATAGGTAGGTATGGAGATACTCAGAGTAAAGTACATTCTGTTTGAGGCACCGCAAGACATTCAGTAAACTGTGGCTGATATCTATAGTGAGATTATCCTATGAAGGAAAACAGTCATGAATCTCCACTGTATAGTAATCAGTATATTTAAACTATATGTGTGATATGTTGAAGGTATGTCAGTGTACTGAATAAAGTACTGTACCTTGATTTATTTTTGTTCTTTTTCAATGAATTAGTTTTGAAAGTGTTAGAAACCCTTTACCTCCACTATTATGTGAGGGCTCAGCGGACAGATTGAGTGGCATAAAGCAGCACTCTTATCTTGAGAGCAGCAGGATTTAATTCAACCCCTCTTCCAATGTGCTACATATGTACTGTATATATATATATATATGCATATAATCATCTAGTAAAGGTGCACTCCAGGGATACTGTTCATAAAAATGTATTATTCAATCCATTAAAGAATGAACAGGCCACTCTAATGGATTGGATAAAGTATAGTTTTATGAACATTTCCAGGAGTGCGCCTTTACTGGGTGACTGTATCGGATGGACTATTGACAGCACACAGGTTAAGAACATTATTGGTTGTAATAAACCTTTCTTTTTTTGCATTTACATTTGTGTGTTTTCCCTAGCTGTTCTGTTCTGTATATAAATATGTGTGCGTAACTGGAAAAAGGCACGGAGGGAAGGTATAGCTCTCCTGGGATGTTTGATAAAACAAAGCCAATGTCTATTAAAACAAGTGCTTGTTTAGGTCTTTGGGTCTTTAAAGGGGTGGGCACTGGCAGTAAGCTCTCTACGAGCTTGGAGTGAAACAAATCAAGATTATGCAGTGTAAAAGGGCAGGAAGGAACACAGCAGTGAAGTTGTTGGTTAGGCTTAAAGGAGAAGGAAAGGTAAAAACTAAGTAAGCTTTATCTATGTAAATACAACCATAAGCACACAGAAATGCTGCACTGAGTCCTCTGTCAAAAGATTTGTCGTGTCTGTTTCCCTCTGCCAGAGACACGCAGCTCTCTCCTCTATCCCCTCCAGTGTCGGACTGGGGGGTGCAGGGCCCCCAGGGGCCCTGCAGGTGCTCCAGCCGTGTCCCCTAACCCCCCAGGGGCCCCCCTAACCCCCCCCGTAGGGCCCCTGCCTGACGTCCTCCGCGAGCGCGTATAAATTGAACACGTCAGGGGAGGAACAGTCAGTAGGGGGAGCGCCGGCAAAGGTCGGACTGGGCCGCCGGGGGCCCACTGGGATTTTTCCCGGTGTCCCGGCGGCCCAGTCCGACCCTGCTCCCCTCTCCTGCTCCCCCCTCCCTCAAGAATGCTAAGACCTCACTCCCCCCCCTTAGGAATGTGGATCTGAGCCAATCAGCAGGAAGCTTCCTCATAGTCTTATTAACTGAGCATGTTTACTGGTCTTGGTCTTGGTGCAGGAGTGAGGCATTATGGGGACTTTCTTTACACAGCTCAGCATTTTTTCTTCCTGTTTGGCTTCTGATCATCTGAACAGATGAAATATGGGGAGACTTAAGGGCACTGTTGAGAGAACTGAAGGTATGCCTGCAGCTTGAGATTAACTCTTTATTAGCCTTTCCTTCTCCTTTAAATCAGTTCAGTGTGAACTATAGAATGAATACTACCGTGTCCTTCTATTACCTTTCAATTATCTACCTGCTTTTGAGCTCCTAACTGAATTAGTGGCATCTTGCATTTACAGTGTTGGGCATAAGGAAAGGCTTCCTAAACTAGATCTTCTTTGGTGTAAACAGAAGACAAGAAGCTAATCAAAACCTTTTCTTTCCGCTTCATAACTGAGTTTAAAACTGTAGTAGGCATATAGTATGTTCTAAAAGCAAGCAATAGACCCAATATCACCCAGTGTCAGCGGAGAGAGCTGGTCTAGTAAAGGCCAAAACCACTTCCTTCCTTCCTGAGTGCCAACTGAAAAGTTAGTGGATAATGGTCTCAGGATTCTTTTTTAATGGTTTTTGCTTTATTCTCCTTTATTCGCCTTCTCCTGGCTTCAGTTTTGGGATGCCCCTTTCTGGCTTTAGCACAACAATACCCCCATACACAAAGCAATTTGCAGAGTTGGATTGATGAGATGAGAGTACCCTAACTGAACTCCTGTGAGGTTAATTGAAACCCTGATTATGAACCAGACCTTATTGCCCTACAGTAGTGATCGGCCTCTATAATGCTGTTGTAGCTAAATGGAACCAAATCCTACTAACATTTTTTGCAACATGAACTGGAAAACCTTCCAAGAGTAACAGAAGAGAGGAGCCAAACTTAATATCCTTGGTTTTATAATAAATTGTTGGATAGGGTGGTGCTAAGCATCCCTACTGCAGAAGTACCTATTTATGTATTTAAAGTCACAGCAGCATAAGGACATACTTTCTGGCATGAATTTATAATAAAAAACCAACATAAAGGCTTCAATGTCCTTATGAATTTAAATGGGGGTTGTTTAACTGTTAGTTTTGCCTGCACTAGAATTCTTTCATTCTACTATACCTCACGGGTATCAATTATTTTATACTTATTCTACTATATCTCATGGGTATCAATTATTTTATACTTATTCTACTATACCTCGCAGATATCGATTCTCTGTATACTAATTTTAGCTTTATTCCAGCAAGTGGCCAAAGTGATGACCTTTAAGGTAATGCTACATGGGTCCCTTTGTTGCTCAAACAAATATGGCCTCTTAGATGGTTGAAGAGCAGGGGGCTCACTGTATCCCTGCCCGTGCATAGGCTTTAGTACTTGAGCATGCTTACTTCTGTATGTCCCCTAATAAGGATAGAGAAATTCCAATGAAATGAAATAGTATTTTCAGGAGTTTTGTCACCCAACCCAGAAGCAATTTTATGTGGGTGACAATGCTCTATGTGCCATTACATTAAAAATCAATTTTCAAATGGTGTTTGTGCTTATTGGTGATGGAGGTTTGGTAGGGTTTGGGCTATGAGTTTTTATGTGGGTGGAATTTGTTGGTGGTGGGAAATGTGATGAGCGAATCTGTCCCTTTTCGCTGAAAAATGAGTGAAAACGCATGAAACAGTGAAAAATTCATAAACCACTGGTGTTGCGCGACTTTTTTGTCGCGCGTAGCTTTTTTTGTACGCCCATTTCAGCACAACCTCACCTATTTTGATGTGACCACTAATTCATGCCAAATTTTCGGCAAAGTTACGTGAAACAATTCGCCAATGGCAAAAAAATCCTCTCATCACTAGAGGGAAAACAATACTGATGAGTGAATCTGTCCTGTTTCACTTCGCTGAAAAATTCGCTAGATGGCCAAAATGGTGCGCATCCTGTGTCATTTTTTTTATGAGTGCCCAAAAAAAAGGCGCACGCGACAATTTGTTTTGATGCATGACATTTTTTTTTTGCCGTGGGCGACCAAATTTTGGTCGTCCACTGAATTTTTCTGTGGCGAATTTTGACATCCATTTCGCCAAACAATCCGCCAATGGCGACACACAGAAATTCTCTGTGAATCCATGCCTGCCAAATTATTTTGCCCAACACTAGAAAACAATGCAAATGTTTGTAAAGGTGGCCATACACGGGCAGATCCGCTCGCTTGGCGATGTCGCGATCTTCACCCGATATCCCCACCTACGGGTGGCGATATCGGGGAGGCATGTCGGTGAATTCGATCAGATTCGATTCAGATTCTGCAAGCGGCAATGGGGCAGTTGGTTCGGGGACCGCATCAACAAGCCGATGCGGTCCCTGATCCGACGGGATTTTCTAACCTGGCCGACCGATATCTGCCCAATTTCAGGCCAGATATCGGTCGGCCAGTCCGATCGTTTCTGCCCCTACACGGGCCGATAAGCTGCCAAGTCGGTCCAAGGGACCGATATCGGCAGCTTCTATCGGCCCGTGTATGGGGACCTTTAGACTTACAAAAAGATAAAAAGCACCTGGCACTAAATATTTCTTTTGAAGTATCTGATTGGCTACCTAGCTGTTTACTTGTTTGTTTTTAAACTAATAACACTAACTTGCCCTAAATACTATTAGTTACGCCGATCATTGCGTACACAAAGTATTATGAGTAATAATGGAACATAAACATCACACAGAAATATATTTTAAGCTACCATAACTGTCAACAGCCTTGTAACTGTCGTAACATACGCTGTTTTACCCAGTGAAACATCAGTGCTTCTGGTTCTGCACTCACTTACTAATGAGCTCCACGGAGAGCGGCTTTCAGCTTTCTAACTAGACAGTGATTTTTGGGAATTATTGGTATGCAGAAGAAATCTGTGCCACTGAGAAATGCACTGTTCTGAACCCATGGCAAAAATAGTCTGAATGGAAAAAACAGGATTTTTTCATGTAATATCATCCTCGTCTAATATTTCTTTAACTGTGGACCACAACAGAAATAAAAGAATATTAAACCTCACATTTATTAAATGTCCAATAGACTCCAATGTTTAACAGGGGTATTATTTCAGAACAAGTAAAACATTGTTTTCCATGAAGCCGTAGACCTGTTTTACGACGCCGAGTTCTCCCAATGTTCTATTGTCTGACATTTTTAGCTGTTGCACAAACACCCACCTCTGTTTGCAGTTAAGTATTAGATAATACATATTCATGTAATGGCTTCGTAGAGATGAAGCAGTTGTTACAAGTAACTATAAAAAAGAGATGAAAGCAGAGCCCACTGTATTAAATTCTGAAGATAAAAAAAAAATGCAAAAAAAAGTGAGAGATTAAAGAAAAGGTTTTTTAGAAAGTGCAGACAAAGAGATAAAAAAAAGCATATTAAACATTTGATTTTTTTAAGGGGGTGGCACTAACACTTTTTAAATATAAATGCAAATGACTGAACATGATCTGCATGCAAAAAAGAAACTTTGCCCTTAACTGTATGTCAAAAATATACATTACATAGTTACATAGGGTTGAAAAAAGACCATCAAGAGTCCATCAAGTTCAACCCTTCCAAATAAACCCAGCACCCACAAACCCATACTGACCTATCTATCCACTCACATACAGACCCATACTGACCTATCTATCCACTCACATACAGACCCATACTGACCTATCTATCCACTCACATACAGACCCACACTGACCTATCTATCCACTCACATACAGACCCATACTGACCTATCTATCCACTCACATACAGACCCACACTGACCTATCTATACACTCACATACAGACCCATACTGACCTATCTATACACTCACATACAGACCCATACTGACCTATCTATACACTCACATACAGACCCATACTGACCTATCTATACACTCACATACAGACCCATACTGACCTATCTATACACTCACATACAGACCCATACTGACCTATCTATACACTCACATACAGACCCATACTGACCTATCTATACACTCACATACAGACCCACACTGACCTATCTATCCACTCACATACAGACCCCACACTGACCTATCTATCCACTCACATACAGACCCATACTGACCTATCTATCCACTCACATACAGACCCACACTGACCTATCTATCCACTCACATACAGACCATACTGACCTCTCCACTCACATACAGACCCACACTGACCTATCTATCCACTCACATACAGACCCATACTGACCTATCTATCCACTCACATACAGACCCACACTGACCTCTCCACTCACATACAGACCCACACTGACCTATCTATCCACTCACATACAGACCCATACTGACCTATCTATCCACTCACATACAGACCCACACTGACCTATCTATCCACTCACATACAGACCCATACTGACCTCTCCACTCACATACAGACCCACACTGACCTATCTATCCACTCACATACAGACCCATACTGACCTATCTATCCACTCACATACAGACCCATACTGACCTCTCCACTCACATACAGACCCACACTGACCTATCTATCCACTCACATACAGACCCATACTGACCTCTCCACTCACATACAGACCCACACTGACCTATCTATCCACTCACATACAGACCCATACTGACCTATACACTCACATACAGACCCACACTGACCTATCTATACCCTCACATACAGTCTAAGCTCATAGTTTAACCCTTCCATCCCCTTTACCAGTTTAGTTGTAGTCTCTGCACTTTCTCCAGCTCATTAATATCCTTCTTAAGGACTGGAGCCCAAACTGCACTGCATACTCAAGGTGAGGCCTTACCAGGGACCTATAAAGAGGCAAAATTATGTTCTCATCCCTCGAGTCAATGTCCTTTTTTATACAAGACAGCACATTATAATCACATATCACAGTGATGCATTTTGTAGAGTACTGATGTAGGTCAAGCTAAAAATCCATGGGAGGTCAACCACTGGTTTCCTTTGTATTGTGTAGAGAAACAAACAAAACACATAATTATTATATATACTGAAACACTTCTGATATGTAATTTCTTTCCTTGCTAAATGTATAATGATACGTTTTTTACAAACAAAAAATGATGTTGTCATTTAGCATTAATTTGCTATAATTTAACAGTATGATGAATTGCGGAAAATGTTTACTTTTAGACTAGTGGCAAGCAAAATTGTACATACGCAATATATAAACAATGACATAACCTGCTATTTGGTAATGTCGAGTCATGGAACCAAGCATTTAAGGATCATGATCCAACATAAAAATAGCAGAAGGCTGTTTGTTTTGAGTATTAACTTGTTCATGTATAGAGCTGTGATTTTCTGTTGAATGGTTGTTTCTAGGATGCGTTTGGATATTAGTATTAATTAGCTTGAAATAAGTTGGGAGATAAAAGTGAGAGACCTAGGAATTACACCTTTAAACCACACTTTTATAAAAATGTGAATTATTTAATTAAAATGGAGTCTATGGGAGATGGCTTTTCTGTAATTCGGAACTTTCTGGATAATGGGTTTCCAGATAAGGGGTCCGATACCTGTACTGGGAAAAATCCTGGTGGGTTCCAACCACTTTGGGCACTGCCACTATGGAACGCACAGCCATCTTGAATTTTTTTTTCCCCTGGAGATAAGGTGGAGCAAAGCCAAGGGGTCCAGGGTACCCCAGCTTGACTCTGAATAAGGCTGCTACAACTGTATTGGGGTGTCCCTATACATAAATGACCGCCATTTTAATACAGAAGAAAAAAGAAGAAACTAATTCCTCAAGTAGTAATGCATTGTCCAAATCAATATTTGTTGTGAATTAATCATCTAGAAAAGTGTACAAAAACCATAACCCATAAAAACAAAGGAATCTCTCTTATGGAGGGGTCTATTATTCTTATATCATTTGATACAGGTATGGGACCTGTTATCCAGAATGCTCGGGACCTGGGGTTTTCCATATAAGGGGTCTTTTCGTAATTTGGATCTCCATAACTTAAGTCTGCTAATAATCATTTAAACATTGAATAAACCCAATAGGGCTGTTCTGCCCCCAATAAGGGGTAATTATATCTTAGTTCGGATCAAGTACAGGTACTGTTTTATTATTACAGAGAAAAGGGAATCATTTAACTATTAAATAAACCCAATAGGGCTGTTCTGCCCCCAATAAGGGGTAATTATATCTTAGTTGGGATCAAGTACAGGTACTGTTTTATTATTACAGAGAAAAGGGAATCATTTAACCATTAAATAAACCCAATAGGGCTGTTCTGCCCCAATAAGGGGTAATTATATCTTAGTTGGGATCAAGTACAGGTACTGTTTTATTATTACAGAGAAAAGGGAATCATTTAACCATTAAATAAACCCAATAGGACTGTTCTGCCCCCAATAAGGGGTAATTATATCTTAGTTGGGATCAAGTACAGGTACTGTTTTATTATTACAGAGAAAAGGGAATAATTTAACCAATAAATAAACCCAATAGGGCTGTTCTGCCCCCAATAAGGGGTAATTATATCTTAGTTGGGATCAAGTACAGGTACTGTTTTATTATTACAGAGAAAAGGGAATCATTTAACCATGAAATAAACCCAATAGGGCTGTTCTGCCCCCAATAAGGGGTAATTATATCTTAGTTGGGATCAAGTACAGGTACTGTTTTATTATTACAGAGAAAAAGGAAGTCATTTTTAAAAATTCGAATTATTTGCTTATAATGGAGTCTATGGGAGACGGCCTTTCCGTAATTCGGAACTTTGTGGATAACGGATTTCCGGATAAGGGATCCCATACCTGTACAAGGATAGTTTAACAACAGTCACTGTAGAAGGACTGTGTAGGAATACTTATATATACATATTTATATATACATGTTGCTGGGGGTAATTTGAAATTTATCGACTATAGTCTTTTTTTTTCAACCAAATGCAACTTCATTGGTAAGAGTATGTGGACTGGCTAAATAGTCTATAAAAGGGCTGTCCAACTAGAGGCCCACAAGCTGGATGCAGCCCTCCAAACGATTTTTTGGCTCCTAGTCTGCTCAGAGGCTCCATAGATTTCAATAAATTCCATCATCATTTTAATTCAGCCTAGCCCTCCAACATGCTGTATGCCATATAATTGGCCCGCTACACTTACTAAATTGGACAGCGCTGGTCTATAATGCGGTATACTGACCTCTCGTCCAGCTGTGATTGTTATTTGATCTTGGTCAGTCTACTGAGAGAAGACCAGGCAAAACAATTTTGAATGTTAAATGAAATATAATGCCATGTCTGCAATAAATAACAGGTAATGTAATTTTCTAAAGAAGCAATTACTAGAATAAATAGATTTATTTGAAATTGTACTGTATCAGAAAGTATTTTGTTTTCAGCTCATTGCTTTCAGTCATTTCAGAATGCTGAGGTCCCTAGGTTATTGGCAGCGGGCGAGTAATGCAAAATTATTAGTGCGAAGGAAATGTCGCACGTGACAAGATGCATTTATTCCTTTTTATGAGTTTTCTTTCTGTACAATAGAGATTAAAATAATGTTTTAAAGCTTGGTGTTTTTTTCTTTCACCTTTGTTAAAATAAAAAAAAAAGCTGAGTATTTAGAATTCAACTGAAAGCCGAACCTAATTGAATTTGGGTAACAGTCAGGACAGACAATCAGTACAATGATATTACTTTGTATTTAGGTTTTCCATATTGTAATGAGAATACATTGTCCAGGTTCATGCCCCCCTGTATCACTTTAATTGGGAAAGAACAATAGGATGCTCACTCAATCACATGTTTATTGTCACTTCAGAGTAAAATGTCTATGAAGATTCTCATTCATCCAGGCCATGATATACAGTATCTAGTAGAATTAAGTCTAAAGGTGGCCATACACGCACCGATATTATCGTACGAAACCTCGTTTCGTACGATAATCGGTGCGTGTATGGTATATCGGCGAGTCGACCGATATCGCAGGAAGCTGCTGATATCATCCGACTCACCGATCGGACCAGTTTGAAAATTTTTGATCGGGCGCCATAGAAGGCGCCCGACCAAAATCTCCCTTCAGATCTGAATCGGCAGAAGGAGGTAGAAATCCTATTGTTTCTACCTCCTTACCTGCCGATTCAGCCCTGAATGGTGTGTGGCGGATCTGACGATGTTTCGTGCGACCGATGGTCGTACGAAACATCGTCAGATCGCCACGTGTATGGCCAGCTTAAGTCTAGACATGTAGACATGTTAATATGTGTTGATTAGAAATGAAAATAAATGACAAGAAGACCCATTTGTTTTGAAATATATATTTCAAATATTTGTTTCAAATAGTAACTGCAATTTGAGCTTTGTACTTACGAAAAACATATAAAATTGGAAGAGAACGCAATCGCATTTTGAAAACATCTGAAAATACTTGTTTTTGAAGAAAAAGCACAAGAAGAACAAGACTATTCACCAGTATTGCAAACCTTTTGGCATATGCTTTCAAGTGTTGTTTCTATTACTTTGACAGATTGTTTTATGGTTGCCAACAGCATTTTGCATTTTTTTATATCTTCCACAACATTGGGATTGTTAGGATCTGGGCCTTGGTTGGTTTCTGTATTGGAAATGTCCTTTGCAGTCTCAAGGTCTGGCTGTTCCGCAATACAAAGGTACAACACATTTTGAGCTGACACAAATACTCAGCGAGGAAGAATGTTACATCACTTCATGTTACATCACTTCCTGTTTCCTGTAAATACCGCTTCCGCCACGACATTGGATCGTACGTAGATGTACGATCGTACGTATTTTACGATAATGATACGATGAAATCTTTTGCAAATTATCGTTGCCCGTGGATGGCATATCGTATGGAAACCAGATCGCCATACGATCGTTTGTCGATATAATCGTTCGTCGCACAACGAGTGAAATCGCCTCGTGTATGGGGACCTTAAAACAAGGACTTTTCTGTGTTTTTCTTGAAAATGTTTCACCACTCATCCGAGTGGCTTCTTTATTCAAATAACTGGTAGGGAATTCGCTGGCATTTAAACCCTTGAGGGTAGTACAGTCACAGACATCCAATCACAATGGTTCCATTAAGTAAAACCCATAATAAACCAATCCATTAATTCACCATGGTGTCAAATATTGAGATTCTAGGTAGTAACGTAACTAGTCATCCCTATGTGCAGGGCATGCAGCCGGACCCCCCATCCCTTGGACTAGTGATGAGCAAATTTTTCTATCAGGCATGGGTTCGTAGTGAATTTCTGCATTTTGCCATCGGCGAATTGTTTTGGGAAACTTCCGCAAACCTTCGCTGTGGAAAAATTTGTTGTCTGTCGCGTTGCTCGAATTTTCCAGCCATTTTGAGAATTGTTCCGCAAAGCAGAATGGGACAGATTCACTCATCACTGCTCTTGGCACATTTTTTGTGCAGAATTTGCACCGGTGCAAGCGACCCGTGAGCCCTGAGGGGGTGTGGGCCGGGTGCACCCTCTGCACCCCCGGTAGTTCTGCCACTGATTCTAGGTACATTCTTTTAAAATTATTTAAAAACAAACAAAAACTATGCCACTAGAATGAATACTTAACCAGCAGATAGTTTATATCATATTAAGTGGCCTATAGTGATGAGCGTATTTTTTCGCCAGGCATAGATTTGCAACAAATTTCCACATTTTACCATTGTCGGAAATCCATGTGTTATGTCGAAAAAGGGCATGGTCGAGTATAAAAGGGTGCAGTGGCATAAAAAAGGCGTGGTTATGGCAAAAAGGGCACAGGCATGTAAAAAAACCTGGCAAAACGCACAGCAAAAAAAGCCGTTTCACGAATACTTCCATAGTTATGTGACTTTTTTTTGGTGAATCTAAACAGGGCAGATTTTCTCATCACTAGTGACCTATTAACAATTCTTACCAATCTGGAATATATATATCAGTAAATATTGCCCTTTTACATCCTTTCCCTTGAGCCGCCATTTAGTCATGGGCTGTGTGCTCCCTCAGAGATCAGCTGACAGGAAGTGATGCAGCTCTAACTGTGGAAGGAGTGTGGGAATAACAGACAAAACTCTCTTCTTATGGCTTATGTGACCTAACTGTTTGTGTGCACCGTAAATGGTCGGATCCCAGGGGGCGGCCCTTGGTACTTAAAATGGAGTTTTCTATTTAAGCTTTCCCAATAGCACATACTACTAAAAAAGGATTTTATGAAAATGGTTTATTTAGCTGAAACAGGGTTTTACATATGAGCTGCTTTATGCAAGATTTTATTTATAGAGACCTACATTGTTCAGGAGTATAGTTTTCCTTAAATGAATAGCATTATTCTAGCTATTATTCTCCAAGCACAGAGTGGGCAGACAAAACTGCAATGACTGACACGTTCCCCAACTGCCTGAAATTGCTGAACATGCCGTCAGTTTCACTTTATTCCAGTTTCCGTTTAATAGACTGCTGTTTGTCATTAGAGGCTTACATGCTCCTAAATACATTGCTAGGACTTGTCAAGCCACTGAGCAAGACCTGGGAAATCAACTAAACCTATACATGTGCACTGTAATTAATTTCTATTTAACTATATATTGGATCTGAAATGTAACTATACCCAGTACTGAGAACCATAGAAACAAAACTGACAAATGCAAATTACCCTGGCCAACTCTACCTTGTATTTTTGTAGCATATTTCAAATATTGCAGTCATAATTCCAACTTTTCCTCTATAACCTATAAGAAAAACAATTTCCAGCTACAGTCAGGTGATCCCAGTGAGTGTGTAGAGAAGTTAAGTGATCATTTTGGTAGTTTTGAAAATTTCCCAGCATATCCAAAAATTGTCGCTGGCGTTAAAAAAGAATAGTCGCGGGCGTCAAAAGAATAGGCGCGCAACGAAATAATAGCTACGCGACAAAATAATAGCCGCGGGCGACAAAAGAATAGCCGCGCAACAAAATAATAGCCGCAGGCGACAAAAGAATAGCCGTGGACGACAAAAGAATAGCCACGGGCGACAAAAGAATAGCCACGGGCGACAAAAGAATAGTCACGGGCGACAATTTTTTTTTGCCGCACAACATTTTCGCGAATCACTATTTATAAGTCAATGAACTACTGGTTTCAAGTTATGATAATCAATTAGCACTGATGTAGACACTCAATGTCAGTTTAGTAGGGGTGTGAGTTCAATTAGATGGATAAATAAGATGGATAAAGAGTTATCTGTAGGTCCAGCCATTGGTTAGAACTGTTGTTGAATTTCAAAAGACAGGAGATCCCTGGAGGTAGAATTGAAGTTTATTGACGCGGCATGTGGATTCTGAACAGAAGATAGTCAGAATAACGCACAAAAGGATTGGGAGGGTTTTTATATCCTCTTACAAACATAGTTGTACCAGGCCCTGTAGAAGGGAGATTTATGGAGTTAACCGTGGGGTAAAACAAAGCCTTGAGAACCAAAATGGAGTTTTAGGACTGTGTCCTTGCAGCTGGGCTGTATGACGGTAAATCAGTACACAACAACTGATAAGACCAGCGGTTCTCAACCTGTGGGTCGGGACCCCTTTGGGGTTGGAACGACCCTTTCGCAGGGGCCCCCTAAGACCATGGGAAACACATATTTCCGATGGTCTTAGGAATAATTTTATGGTTGGGGGTCACCACAACATGAGGAACTGTATTAAAGGGTTGCGGCATTAGGAAGGTTGAGAACCACTGGATAAGACCCATGCACTGTGGAATGCAGGGTACCTTAAAATTGCTCATGAAGTATGTCATGGGCAGCTTGAAACCATACTAGCCACTGAATGGATGCACAACTATGCAGGTTAACCCCTGCTGTACTGGCTCACCCATAACAGTACCTTCCTTTGCTCAGATATAGGTAAAGTAAGTTCACACTAAATGGCCTTCAGACTTGGCCACCTTGGGGCCAGATCCACACTTAGGGGGTCATTGTTTCCCCCTGTGGCTACCATTTTTTTATTTTCAAATGTGAGTATGTACAGAATAAATAACACTTGAAAGAGTTCCTGTTCTTTTACATCTTGTGTGAACACTCTTCAACCCATTTGATCAGTCTCTATAATAACATCTCCAATACATAATCCTATTATATATGAAACCTTCTTTCAGTCTTTAAATGTTCAGAGATGATGCAACAGAGCGAACGATTTTTGTGTTATCCTGCCCTCTAAAACACGTTAAACCATATCCTCCTTTAGAGGTCGTTATATACAGTAAATGGTATCTACTTTACATCAGACAGAAAATGATGGCGATAACATTTATCTCCTTCAAGGCATTCTTCTCCTAAATGTACCTATATTTATTATGATTAAAATCAAAGTCAAGAACATGAAAGGAACTTATAATATGCAATGAAAAGTGACAATTTCTAAACACTGGAGACATTAACGCGAGATTCAATGGCACCCAGGGTGTGCATGATTGCTTATACGAATGCAAATCCCCACGATGCATTGTGATTAATATAAATGATATTAGGAGTGTGTGTCCCTATGTCATTAGCTTTGTAATGCCGTTGCAGACAGCTTGCTCGGAGGGAAACCAGACAGAACACTGGAAGCAAAACAGCTTTCTTGTGAAGGAGGAATTTCACATTTGGCTTCAAAGTATGTCGTTTCAATGGAGGATCTATAAACTAGCGCTAAACAACACGAAGCACAGCTAGGGACCTTTTAATTAGAAAATAAGCTCAAGTTTTTATATAATGTTCAATAAAGTAAAAAACAAGTTAGATTCCAGGCTAGATATGAATCATTTCAAATGATTTGTTTTTCTTTCCAGACTAGTGATGAGTCAAATTTTTCGGCAGGTCCATACCTGCCGAAAAATTTGACTTATCATTAGTCTGGATTCGTATTGAATTCGTATTGAATTTCCACAATTCGCCATCGAAAATTTGTTGTGCATCAAACAAAGTTGCATTAAAATGGGTGCAGTTGCATCAAAATAAGTGTCGCCACATCAAATTGTGTTGTGGCAGAAAAAGACGCGCGTGCCAAAAAAAAAGACGAGAAAATTCTGAAAAAGGCGAAAAATCCACGGAACACAACTTTTTTTCATCCTCGTCTTTTTTGTCTTTTTTTTTGCTGTGATGCGCCTATTTGGATGTGCCCGTGCCTGATTTGACGCGACCACAACTTTTTTTGACACACACAACAAATTTTTCTGCTGAATTTTCCTGTTGTGCGCTCTAATATCAATCTCAAAATATCCCCCTACACATCTAAACTAAAGCAGCAACGTTCTATATTGGTTTATTAACAGCCCTGGATTCCATGGAGCACAACTTTACCTTTACAACACAGTAGGGCATTTTATAGCTGGAAAAGCAATGGCTGAATATATAAATGCAGCAATCTTAAACAACCACATGGGGGGGTCATGTAAATAAGTTGTGTATCACTTGCACCTAGTAACTAAAGATTCATATCTGTTGCCTATGGGCTGATACATATGCATTTGTTGTAAGGCATAAGATTATTGATGAGTGAATCTGTCCTGTTTTGCTTCAGCGAAAAATTTGGGAATCTTTCAAAAGAGTCGCAAAACGGTGAAAATGTAGTCAAATAAACAATAATTGTGGTGCGCAACAATTCCTTTGATAAGTGAGACAATTCCTTTGATGAGAGAGACAATTCTTTTGACGCAGGAGACAATTTTTGTATGCGCAGCAAATTTTGTTGCCCATTTGATGAAAAAATCTGCTAATGGCACAGAAATTCACTGTGAATCCATGCCTGGCAAATTTTGCAACAAGACTTCCGTACTATTACAATACCTCAAGTGAGGAATAGGAGGTTTGGGAAGTCCACACAGTCCAGTTAACTAGGTAGTATGTTAGTACTGTTGAAAGCACAATCCCAGTGTTTAGCGTATTTGGGTGCTTTAACCTAATACCATTCATTACTCCCTATTGTCCATTACTCATCTGTCTATATAACCCGGCACTCTATCTTGTTGCACAATAAATTCAGGCATACAATCCTGATCTATTATACAGAGGTGCCTCGGCATGATGCGGTAAGTATGCACTATTAATTCTACATGGGTCTCCCAGAGAATTAAAGCCGCAGTCCCAAATGAGAGTACAAACAGGTATCTCCACATATTTATAGTTAATACCCCATAACAATTGGACTCAGAATACCAGCATTCAATGCTCTCTGCTTAGAAAAAGCCCACAATCACGATTTTAAAAGGATGTCTCTATCGCATAACATATTAGGTAAGCATCAATTATAAGTGACTATCGGCACTCAGTGCCTCTAACTTGGAATCAAAACTAGGCGGTCACGGTTTCTGGTAAGTGTCACTAACGCTGAACATCCACTGTAAGAGATTGTCTGCGCTCGGTGCCTTTAGTTTGAGATCCAAATAAACAAAATAACGGTCCCAATTTCTATTGTATATAAATATAAAGATTTTGAGAGGTTGGGTACTCAATGTCAATGGTAGACAAAAAATATCCGCACTCAGTGCCTTTAACCAAAAATTTAGACGCCTCCCACCAGCTAATGATTGGTTATACCAAATATAATAAGAACGAAACCCCGCACTACAGCTCTAATATAGGGTGCTCAATGTGTAGTGAGAGTATAGGGTAGTTTGAAAAAGACACATGTAAAGAACTGGCACACCTATAGCTAATAAAATTTAATCTTTATTATAAATTTAAAAACTTGTGTTAAAAGGATAGAAAAGCAAGAAAAAAAGAAATTCTAAAAACCAATACCCTAAGCCTGAATTTGGACTTCAACTGACTTATTTGTGAGAGGTATCACAAGCGCTGCTCCATAGAGATTGTAGCAAGTATGTGGCAAATGTATCAATTATAAGCAGCTCTACTAAAAGTATCAACTTAAAACCTTCACTGTGTTTTATTAGTTGTATCTAATTCGTGTGGATCGCAGAAACAAGGATACAAGGTAAGTTTAGATTTCCTATAGTTCTGTAATTCAAATTTCGGATCTCCTCAGATGTTTTTTATTATTAAAAGGAAAGTATTGACAACTCTTAGGGGCTGATTTACTAACCCACGAATCCGACCCGAATTGGAAAAGTTCCGACTTGAAAACGAACATTTTGCGACTTTTTCGTATGTTTTGCGATTTTTTTCGGATTCTTTACGAATTTTTCGTTACCAATACGATTTTTGCGTAAAAACGCGAGTTTTTCGTATCCATTACGAAAGTTGCGTAAAAAGTTGCGCATTTTTCGTAGCGTTAAAACTTACGCGAAAAGTCGCGCATTTTTTGTAGCGTTAAAACTTCCATTCGACCCGTTCGTGGGTAAGTAAATCAGCCCCTTATTGTGTTTGCATTTTTTATTTTTTATTTCTTTATTGTTTATCGGTATGTTTATTTTTATTTTTCTTTGTGTCGGATGCAATTACGTGCAGTCTGGCGTGTTCACCATAAAGGGTTCTATAAGAGCATTAGGTTTATGCACGATTGCTATTGTGCTTTATTTTGAACAAATTTCAGGCTAAAACTTGAAGCGCAGACTGTGCCCACCAGTACAAGTCGGGTTATAGCCAGCACAAGTATTTGAGTGGCTATCCTAACAACACTAAGATGCAGTCAGGTAGAATTTTAAAGTAAGCATCCGTTATCTTGAACTATAACTCGCATACAGTGCGTTACATGTAAGTAGCCTGGTAAGTACTTAATCCATCTGTAATAGGGACTGACTTCAAAGCCAATTGTAGCTTACATACTGCTACTTAACATCAGTTTAGGACAATTAAATGCGTCCTTATTTAGTACCAAGCCTTTGGAGTTGTTATCTCACACCTGACTCGTACTGGTTGCAAGAGCCGATCGTTACTGAGTTCCCTTGCCTAGCCTCGTTAGAGCAAAGCAAGGGGCTATTATTCAATCCTATGACTTTCCCTTCATAGTTCTCAAGAACGTTATTCAGTACGGTTGGTTGTTACCTTTACAAATATCGCCAGTGCCAAAGCATGTGATCAGGACATAAGTATATCACCCATCAAACAGGGCACCAGGCAGGGCTCCCAGTCCCCAGTCCCAATCACAACCCCGCGTCCGCAAATATATAAAATTTACCCCGGCACAAAAATCAACTCTACACAGTTCAAGTGCCCAGCCGCACCCAGAGCAATAACCAGGATCTCGGAGCCGATGGCGCTTTCAAATAGCAACAGCGAGTGAATAAAATACCCTGTGCCTACAACTCGATTTTCTTAACCTCGGCACAGGGATTTTAGAGGTAAGGAGTATATACCTCGTCCTATTACAGATTCACATTCAAACGGCGGGAGTTCGGAGATCAAAAAGATTTCTGTGCCTACAAACCACTATTTTTTACCTCGGCACAGAAATTACTAGTATTGAGATAACACTTCTGCTCATAACACAAGTCTCAAAGCCAGTTGCAATAGCCACTTTCAAATTTAAATTAATCCTGTGCCTACAACTCCGTAACTGTTTACCTCGGCACAGGAATTACTGATATTTTAATAGCACATCCGCTCACAACGCAAACCTTAAAACCAGTTATAATAATCAATTCCACATTTGAGTTAATCCTGTGCCTACAACTCCGTAGCTGTTTACCTCGGCACAGGAGAAAATACCGACGGGGTCTACATTACACCCCGTCGCGGATACAACTACAACAACAGCCGATATTTTAAGCAAATAAAGTTTTAAGCTTTTCTTAGGTCAGTGAACGTCCTTGTGCCTACAACTTATTAATATTTTACCTCGGCACAAGGGTCAAAGGCATAGGGTATGTATACCAAATATCTCCGGCGCCGTGTGTCCACCACCAGCAAATCTACCCACTTCTACAAGACTTTGATGTTACAGTTCAAACACGCATCAGACCGTGGATTCCCCGCCTCTTTCACAAAGTTAGAGGCTCCCCAATAGTGTACTAATCAAATTTAATTAAGGATTGAGGATTACATACAATGAATATCTATGTTGTATCTATCCTGTAAGCTGATAGTGTGCATAGAGGCCCCTAATAGCCAATCTTAGCCCTTATTTGGCTCCTCCATGAACTTTTATGGTGCTTGTGTTGCTCTCCAAGTCTTTTTATATTTGACTGTGGCTCACGAGTAAGAAAGGTTGAGGGATAAAGTAACATTTTGGTAAATGTTTTAATATAGTGAGACAATGAATCAACACAGCTCAGAAAATTCCCTCTTTTAACTGCCCTATTGTCAGCCAGAATCGTTCTCTTCCTTCGTCACAGTCCTGCTGTTCCTTTCTCATTCTAGTTCAAATCTCCCTTTTCCAAGTCCCGATGTATTCCTGCTATATCCTTTCTTACCCCAAATTACCCCCAAGTTTGCCTTGCTGTAAATGATATTACAAAATGAAACTTGAGAAGTTTGCTCATCTCTGATTGGAAATGAAATTTCCCATTGCTTTTTAATATTTTATGACTTTTAGCGTGGAACTAAAATGTTGTCTGTGTATCCGTCTCAAGCTCTGTATTAATGTTCTCATTTTCTTGCACAGTTTATTGTTAATAAAGTCAATTTCCATCTAAGTTCTATCTTCTTTTACTCTGTCGCAACAAAAGCTATTGATCCTCAAACTACAATTTCTCAAGGTCATTCTGAGACGAAGGGGAGGAAACGGCATTGAGTTCGGTGCATTACAGTTTGTCAAATATATATATTTTTTTCATTGCATTCCAAAACACAATTGGAACTATTGGCATTCAAATTCTTTGCAAGCACCTAATGAAAAAATGTTTCCCGTATCGGCATAGGATGGTGCCAAGCTATTTCTTTACATAAGCAAGGGCTTTGAAGCCTTTTATAAACTGAAGAGATTATTCAGGCTTCCTCTGGAAAAAAAAAAACTTCATTATTTTAAGTTATTTCACAGGCAGAAAGCATGGGATATTTTTAAAGAAATGAGATTCTTGTAGTTCATCCATCTCAGTAGTACAGGCCAGCAGCGTAAATTGCAGCGCTCGGCTTCCTTTCATAAAAAGAATATGCCTGAGAAGTTGCGGAGTGCCAAGTGAAGTCATGTTTTGTGTTTCTTTTAATGTACTTTGCTGTAGAAAAAAAAAAAAAAAATGAAAGAATCTTGTCCTCTGGCAGAGACCCTTAAACTGCCAAAACCATTAAAGTTTTCTCAACTGAGTAATGCAGTTAAACTTAGTTCAGCAGCTTCGGAATTTAATTTGCCAACTTTCTGTATGATGTCTTCCCTTTGGACGGAATTAAAAAAAAAATGGTTTTCATGCTTGATTTTTCGTTTGCAAAGAAAATGCTTGTGCTTTTTCAATCTCTTTTTTTTTTTTTTTAACTTCCCAGGAACCTTTTATTATTTATTGTAGAAAAAAAAAGAAAAAATGTAGAAAATTGAAACCGAACTGTATTTTTTTGTGTTATCATACATATTAGTTCTAGCATTGTGTAACAACTTGATCACGGTCTCCTATCATGTATAGGCAAGTGCTTTGCAGAAGATATGTACATCATAGTAGGTCCATCAAGTTCAACCATAATGCCTATATATAACCTACCTAACTGCTAGTTGATCCAGAGGAAGGCAAATACCCCATCTAAGGCCTCTCTAATTTGCCGCAGAAGGGGAAAAATTCCTTCCTGATGAGCAGATCATCTCCTGATTTCACCACCTGCGGGTTGGTCGGTTTTTTGGCCCTGTGGCCAAATGTTCGAATTAGAATGGCAGGTATAGAAGCCCGTTGGTTCGAGGACCGCATCAATGAGCCGATGTGGTCCCCGATCTGATGAAAACCTGCCTGATTGAGATCTGCCCAATTTTTAGGCCAGATGTGCAGGCCACACTGTTCGGGAGTAATGGAGGCAGTAACAAAAGCTCAACGCGTTTCGCGTGCTACACGGAGAACATAGATAGTGTAATACAGTTTACTAAGACAAAAAACCCTGCATTGTGCAGGGTTTTTTTTGTCTTACACTTACACTATCTATGATTTCTTCTCTTCTATTTAACCCACTGAGAATCGGGCAATGACTGCAATCAATATTTGATCTGGGTTTCTATGGGCTTCTTTATCCTACCTACTTTAGAGTAATGGAGGGCACTCCAGGCTAGAATATTCTTGCCTTTCAACAATAAAAACATATACAAATATAAATAAACAAAGTATGAAATATCCAGGTGCTAGGGTTTCAATAATCCCCCCATAAGAGGACTTTATATATATATATTATATCAATATAAAATGCCTTTTTAATTATAAATACCTCCCTGGGGAAGTTTTTTCTGGTGTGCAGGGTTTGTATGGGGATTTCTTTATCCTACATACATCTGGTGAGCATTTTAATTGACAGATTGTGTGTGCACTGATATACAACAAAACATTTTTGTTGGAATCCTAACGTAGTTCACTAGATTGCGTTTTATTTATTTTATTTTACATGTGCTTCCACGATTACCATTGTGCACACTTTTGAGGCCCATCCTAAGGGGGGCTTGTTCTAAGAGGGAGCAGCAGATCACCGTTCATCTACACAGCATTGAAGGTCACTCTTACACATTCAACCACCAGGAAGCGCTGAGTAACTTTGAAAAACCATTTGGTTTTTTCTTTTTTGTTTTAAGAATGGCTTTGCAGGTGTTGAGAAAGTGGATTCGGTGTGACATGAATGTATTTGAGTGCATGTGTGACAAGGATAAACAATCCTAGTTATTCCAAAGTTCACTTTAGTCCCTCTACCACTGAGAGAAGATTAAGGTTCAAAAGACTCTTAAAACCCCAAAGCATCAATTGAACAAAATGGAACATAGTTTGAAAAATGCCGGGATCTAATTGCTCAGGCTCAGGTTGTGACTGTGTTCCTAATTCCGGTGATGTTGTTCATAGCAGCCAATCAGATGCTTTGCTTTTCTAATAGTTGAAATCTAATTGCTGATTGGTTTCCCTGGGCAATATCACTGACAATGCTTCACCCAGGCACCCAGGATAAATAAACCTTCTACTTTCCTAGTCAGAGACTCTGATCCTAACTTTAGTGATGAGCAAATTTTTTCACCATGCATCGATTCGCAGCAATTTTTCCCATTTCGCATTTCATTGGCGAATGGTTTTGCAATAACTTCAGCAAAAATTTGCCAAGGAAAAATATGTTGCCCTTCAAAAAAAATTGGGTGTGGTCACGGAAAAATAGACGTCACGCCAAAAAAACACATGGGTCGACAAAAAAAAAGACGCGGGCGACAAAAAAAAGACATGGGTTGACAAAAAAAAGACACGGGCGACAAAAAAAAGACATGGGCCGACAAAAAAAGACATGGGTCGACAAAAAAAGACAAAAATTTTAGGGCAAAACGGGACAGATTTGCTCATCACTACCTATCTCTTAGAGCGAGCCGTTACACAACTATCCTCCCTACGTTCCCTACATTTGGATAGGTAGAGATAATTAATATTTTATACAGATATTGACAATTATCATTTTATATATAACAAAAGGCTATATCAAAACATTGCAGAGACCGAGAAAAGTGATTTTAAAGTGCACTCTAGCTAATATATCCAGCAAAGCTAGAATCCAGCTGTAAGTTGGTTTGAGGTATAATCTATAGCAGTGATCCCCAACCAGTGGCTCAGGGGCAACATGTTGCTCCCCCAACCCCTTGGATGTTGCTCTCAGTGCCCCCAAACCAGGGAGTTATTTTTGAATTCCTGACTTGGGGGCAAGTTTTGGTTGAATAAAAACAAGATTTCCTACCAAATAAAGCCCCTGTAAGCTGATAGTGTGCATAGAGGCCCCTAATAGCCAATCACAGCCCTTATTTGGCTCCTCCATGAACTTTTATGGTGCTTGTGTTGCTCTCCAAGTCTTTTTACATTTGACTGTGGCTCACGAGTAAGAAAGGTTGGGGACCCCTGATCTATAGGATTGTCCTACCCTATGTGGTTATCATGGGTATCTGTTTACAATACTGCTTAAATAGCTGTGCTTTTTTTGGGTTTTAAATACAAAGTTTCAAGCAAGAGCATAATGCATGTAAAACTAGTCTGTACAGAATTTTCACTCATGCATTTTCCTGTAGAGAATTATGTACTGGGGTCAGTTAATTATATCCTATTGTAAAGTGCTCGAAGGCACGGCAATGGGATAAGGAATAAATTACATTTATAGTCAGTGTCTCTTGTACTGCAGGTCAATAAATGACCTTACCTGCTAGAAATATTCCTTCATTTAACTGTAGATACCCACACCCATTGCCAGCAGTGTAAATGTATAATGGATTGCTTGTTATGCCTGTTTGACAATTACACAGCCTTTCTGTACCGGACTGAATAGCAATGGTTGGAAATTGCTCTATCAGCTGATTACCCTTAAATACATTTATATTTCTTTATTATGAAATGCATTAAAATGTCCACTTCACCTGACAAACCAGCTGTGCCTGTATTTTATTCATTTATATAAATGTTTTGCTTTATAAGCAGCTCTCCATATAATCTATTCAACTTGCCACTGAGGAATGGCTTCATTTAGACGTCTCTTTGGCAGTGGCGTAGCGTGGGCTTTCGTCGCCTGGGGCCGACCGGAAATTTGCCGCCCCTCTATTTAGTTATTCTTAAAAAAAATAGACAAAATAAAAAAAGCAGCCCCCTCCACACAGTGCCCCCAATTGCCCTTAGACAGTGCCCCCAATAGGAAGTGCCCCCATACACAGTGCCCCAATTTCCCCATACACAGTTCCCCCATAGACAGTACCCCCCAAAGACCTTGCCCCCCCCACAGAAAGTGCCCCCATACACAGTGCCCCAATTGCCCCATACACAGTTCCCCCAATAGAAAGTGCCCCCATACACAGTGCCCCCAATTGCCTCATACAAAGTGCCCCCAATAGGAAGTGCCCCCATACACAGAGCCCCAATTGCCCCATACACAGTGTCCCCAATAGGAAGTGCCCCCATACACAGAGCCCCAATTGCCCCATACACAGTGCCCCCAATAGGAAGTGCCCCCATACACAATACCCCACAAAGACCTGGCCCCCCCCCCATGGAAAGTGCCCCAATTTCCCCATAGACAGTAGCCCCCACACAGTGCCCCCAATTTCCCCCATAGTACATACCCCAAACAGACCATCGGCGGCGGCTCCTTCTCTCTTACAGGCAACAGGCGCTTCTATAAGGTTGCGCCTCGTCGCTGACGTGTGACGTCATACGCACGGGCGCAACCTTATAAAAGCGCCTGTTGCCGCGCCATAAGAGAGAAGGAGCCGCCGCCGATGGTCTGTTGGGGGTATGCACTATGGGGGAAATTGGGGGTCTGTTGGGGGTACGTTAAATATCATGGCCGCCGCCCCTTCTGATACGCCGCCCGGGGCCATGGCCCCCTCGGCACCCCCCTCGCTACGCCACTGCTCTTTGGGACTCCAGTCTTAATGGTGACAGTCACCATGAATCAGTATTGGAATTCCTGAATTGGGTGTACAATGCTACTTCTACAGTTCATCATTATTCTGTCAATATACAGTAGAGTATGAAAAACATGAGGGGTTTTTTCTGTCAATATACAGTAGAGTATGAAAAACATGAGGGGTTTTTTCTGTCAATATACAGTAGAGTATGAAAAACATGAGGTTTTCTCTGTCAATATACAGTAGAGTATGAAAAACATGATTTTTTTTTCTGTCAATATACAGTAGAGTATGAAAAACATGAGGTTTTTTCTGTCAGTATATAGTAGAGTATGAAAAACATGATTTTTTTTTCTGTCAATATACAGTAGAGTATGAAAAACATGAGGTTTTTTCTGTAGTCACTTTATGGTTTTAGCCATTGCACAATCTTTCTGTTTTAAGTCTTAATAGGTGCTGGAACTGCATCAATCGTTAGCACCACTGGCAGGACTTCCAAGAACAGACTGCTTAACCTCTCTCTTTTGTGCCGATGGTTAATTATCCAAATGACAGCTTAGTAATCACATCATAAGGAAAGAAGAGGAAGAAGAAGCTTGAAAACTGTAATGGATTCTCACCTACCATGTTAACAACTTCATGTTATTTTTAATTTCCATCTTGTCATATGTGAGTGTAAAATAATAAGGTTCACACAATTTGCCAAGAGCAGCCAGTGAGCACTAAGCTTTCAATGGTTACCTCTGTAAAGGTGGCCATACATGGGCCGATTGTAGCTGCCGATATCGATCCCTTGGACCAATTCGGTAGCTTATCAGCCTGTGTAGGGGCAGGAGCGACAGGCCTGCCAGGCCGACATTTGGCCTGAAATCGGGCAGATATCGATCAGGCAGGTTAAAAGATTCAGTCGGATCGGGGACCGCATCGGCTCATTGATGCAGTCCCCAAACCATGCCCATTACTAGTGATGAGCGATTTTTTTCACCAGGCATGGATTTGCAGTGAATTTACGCATTTCGCCATTGGTGAATTGTTTCACGAAACTTCGTGAAAATTCGCGAAAATTCGCAGCAGAAAAATCCATTGCACATCAAAAAAAGGCGCGGTTGTGTAAAAAAGCATGGGCGACAAAAAATATACACAGGCAACAAAAAATAGACGCGGGCAACAAAAAAGACGTGTGCGAAAAAAAAAATGGTGCAAGAAATGTGTTTCGCGAATCTTTCACCTTTTCGCAAATTTTCTTTCCGTTTCATGAATTTTATGGCGAAGCAAAACGGAACAGATTCGCTCATCACTACCCATTACAGTCATTATAATTTGATCGTTTTGACCAAATTAGAAATTCCCCTGATATCGCCCACCTGTAGGTGGGGATATCGGGAGAAGATCCGCTCGCTTGGCGACCTCACCAGGCGAGTGGATCTTTACGTGTATGGCCACCTTAACAGCAAGCATTTTAGTGGTTGCTATGGGTTACTAGACCAGCTGCAAACATTTGGGGGCACATTTACTAAAATTTGTTCTTTTTCTGGCCTTGAAAGTCGTATATACTTGACATGGTATATATTGAATTAAACTTGATCATTGCTGTATTTATAATATGTCATGATAATGTTTGAATCGTTTACATCGAGTTTACATTCGAAAATCACTAATTTTTCGAGTTGAAAACATTGTTGAAACTCGAAACATTTGAGTTTAAACAGACATACATTTCCATGAATCCTGGAACTGAAATATATTCAAGTGTTTTTTTCTGTGATTTTCTCAAAATGTGGGAAAAACACAATCTTGTATTTAATAGATTTGCCCCATTACTATAGCTTAAAGGGGAGCTAAAGCTGAAGAAAGAAATGCTGTACATTATTCATTCCTCAGGATCAGGAGCAGCCGAAGGCAACCTCTCCCCTTTAGCAGTGAAGATCTGAGTCTATGAAGATGCCCCCCATAGCTCCATCTTTTTTTATTGATTGAAAGCAAAAGCTCTGTGCTGCTGTCAGTTACCTCAGTTTGGAGACTGACTTTTGAGATATTGCATTTATAGAGTATAAAAGTCCCTGTAGCATCAGCTTCTATGACACTAGAAGCTAAATTTTTAGCTTTTTTTCTGCTAGATGATTTATGATGACCCCAAAGCTTAGCTTCTCAATAGCCGCCCAACTCACATTTAGTGCAGTGTCATCGACACGCCTAACAAAATCCAAGATGGTGGCCCCCTGTGCACAATTTTGGAGGCCTGAATCATTAGTGAAACTTTAGGCTGGTACAGTAAGTTTAGTTTATAAAATACAGCATTTCTACCCAAATTTTCTTTGAGGAGGTCTTGTGTCTTTCATACTAATAAAGTTGGTATTTATCTATGTATTATTATTATTATTATAGAAATATGCAACTGGACACCATATCAATCACAGATATACTTGACTCATATTTCCTATTATTATACAGGTATGGGTCCTGTTATCCAAAATGCTTGGGACCTGGGGTTTTCCGGATAAGTGGTCTTTCAGTAATTCAGATCTCCTATCTTAAGTCTGCTAAAAAAAATAATTTAAACAGTATTTACACCCAATAGGACTGTTTTGGCTCCAATAAGCGGTAATTATATCTTAGTTGGGATCAAGTACAGGTACTGTTTTATTATTACAGAGAAAAGGGAATCATTTAACCATTAAATAAACCCAATAGGATTGTTCTGCCCCCAATAAGGGGTAATTATATCTTAGTTGGGATCAAGTACAGGTACTGTTTTATTATTACAGAGAAAAGGGAATCATTTAACCATGAAATAAACCCAATAGGGCTGTTCTGCCCCCAATAAGGGGTAATTATATCTTAGTTGGGATCAAGTACAGGTACTGTTTTATTATTACAGAGAAAAGGGAATCATTTAACCATGAAATAAACCCAATAGGGCTGTTCTGCCCCCAATAAGGGGTAATTATATCTTAGTTGGGATCAAGTACAGGTACTGTTTTATTATTACAGAGAAAAGGGAATCATTTAACCATTAAATAAACCTAATAGGGCTGTTCTGCCCCCAATAAGGGGTAATTATATCTTAGTTGGGATCAAGTACATGTACTATTTTATTATTACAGAGAAAAGGGAATCATTTAACCATTAAATAAACCCAATAGGGCTGTTCTGCCCCCAATAAGGGGTAATTATATCTTAGTTGGGATCAAGTACAGGTACTGTTTTATTATTACAGAGAAAAGGGAATCATTTAACCATTAAATAAACCCAATAGGGCTGTTCTGCCCCAATAAGGGGTAATTATATCTTAGTTGGGATCAAGTACAGGTACTGTTTTATTATTACAGAGAAAAGGGAATCATTTAACCATTAAATAAACCCAATAGGGCTGTTCTGCCCCCAATAAGGGGTAATTATATCTTAGTTGGGATCAAGTACAGGTACTGTTTAATTATTACAGAGAAAAAGAAAAACATTGTGAAATGTGAAATATTTAATTAAAATGGAGTCTATGGGAGATGGCCTTTCTGTAATTCGGAACTTTCTGGATAATGGGTTTGCAGATAAGGGGTCCGATACCTGTATTACTGCCTTCAAATAATGTATAGTATAGAGTAGTAAACTATGTAGAGTAATATATTAGCATTTAATTTCTTAATAATGTATTAGTTAGTTAACAATTTTAGCTTTCTCTATGAAGAGACAGCACATATTTAGGCTAAATTATAATAACCTCATACAACATTTATCTGAGTAAATATAAAGAAAGTAAAGGTGTTATGACCAACATATACTTTTATAGTTCTATATTAATAACCACCATCAGCGCCAGCCCGGGTAGCACATCGGTATGAAATAACATTTGTGAATGCTCTTTGGGTTTTTAGCAATAAAGGGACCTGAAAAATCCTTGCCAGCAAATGTCATTTAACAGCAACTCAACTGTCAAACTGAATGAATTTATTACTCAAGGTGGATATGAAAGATTGCAGATTTGTGAAACCGTAGCCTCCGCAGCGTTTGAAAGGATTACCAAGTGCCTGTACTCTGTACTGTACAGAAATTCTAGGGACACAAATTTAGTAAACTGATAATACCTAATAGAATAGTTTTTTATTATTCCACATACTGTATATTGGAAGGGTGTTTGCAGTTCTAAGGGATCGGAATATGACACGGTTTGATCCATTCAATAGCACTAGCTAAATGCTTGCTCTTACTACAGTGGGCAGCTTGCAATGTTCATGTTTAATAGGAAACATTCTCATGATCTGATTGGCTTCAGGTTGGTTAAGTCATGAGTATGTGTCAGCACAGGGCTATCTCTTTTAAATGTTGATTGTAGCCTGCATTCCTGGTTATTCCTGGTCATTCCTGGTCATTCCTGGTTATTCCTGGTTATTCCAGGTACGTTACCGTTAATGTGAGGGCAAACAAAGCCAGGGCCCTCTAGCTCCCAATACACAAAGCTGACCCCTTGTAAGAGCTGTGCACTGTGCGGATCCTACAAGCAAGCTGAATTGGTTATGTTACTAAATGGCACCCCAATGACCCAGCAGTATTAGCTGTGATTAGCACCATTACAATTTAGGACCATATTGGCCCCTATCTGGGTCGCTCCTGCCATGATGCAAGTTGATAACCTTGCCTCAGGCTACAGGGAGCGGCTAGTTGATAGGGGCAGCAAAAAGCCACCTCTAGTAACTTTAAGAGCCAGATTTTCACTTTTTAAATGAGAAGGAAAGGTAAAAACTATGTAAGATTTATCAGAAAGGTCTATGTAAATACAGCCATAAGCTCTTACAGTAATGCTGCACTGCGTCCTCTATCAAAAGTAACACAGGATTTCTTGTCTCCTTTTTTGTAAACATGTTGTAAGGATATCTGACTTCCTCTCTCAGAAACACCCTTAATTTCTGGGGCCAGAGTCTGCACAGCTCTCTCCTCTCTGTCCTCTCCTGCTCCCCCCCCCCCATAAGAATTCATAAAACTCACTCCCCCCACCCATAGGATCTGAGCTATAACGGCTAGAGCTGCCGCAGGAAGCTATGAACACCAAGCTAAAATGGCAGCTGCAATCAGAGAAGGCTTCTAGGGCTCTTTACTTAGGTATGATAAAGTTTTCTGCAGAATAAATACAGCATTCTAGGTGGTACCAATGTGGCGAATCTATTGGCATCCTGGCTGCTGCCTCAGACGGCATACTTGCCCACCCAGAATGCCATGTGATTTACTTCCTCTGGGAGCTTCCTTTGTGGTTTGCAGAAAGAATCAAACCCTGTTCTGCAGTTATTACAAGGGTCCTACCCTATGCCAAATGTCCTCCCATGGCCTGGCAAAATCACACCAAGGTGGTTATGTAATAAAAGGCGCTAAGTTTGCCCAGGAGCAGTAACCCAGAGCAACCAATCAGCAGGTCCCCTGTTTAAAAGCAAACATCCTAGTGGTTGCTATGCATTGCCACTTATGTGCAAATGTAGTGCCTAAATATGACGGTTACATTATAAACAGTAGAACTCACCAGTAGAAATGTTGGATTTGGGTGCCCCAAACCTTCAGCTAAGGACAACAGAACACCATAGAAACCAAGTATGGCTTCCACTTAAAAATACCAATACCAATATATATTGTTCAAATCACACGTCTACAGAGAGGACCAACATGTTTTGTTCCTACATGGCACTTAATCATAGGCGCAGCCTTTCTGTGTACATTTGTATATTGAATATTTTTACTTTTTTTTTTTACACCTGGCCTGTACATTGGAGTTTTTGAAAACACACAAGCCATTCTTTGTTTCTAGCTAGTCCTAGGTGGTGTAACAGCTCACTTCAGAGGTGAAAGCTAATAAGACCAGCTAGTAAGGGTAGTCTTGCACCCCACATAGGAGAGTGGTGTGTCTTGGTGAATACTCAGTGAGCCAAGAGATTAAGCAGTAGGCCTATTGTATCTTTATATCCACCTTTTAGTAAGGTCTACAAGCCAAGAAGTACTGGGCTGGAGAATTACAGATAAGAAGCACTGTTTGCCTTTGTTACGCTGTGGATGCATTACTGAACTGAAGCTCTGTAAAAATCCTTGGTAATAAAGCGAACTGACGTTTGTGAAGGATGTGTTCCCCATACAGTGTGTGTGTAGAACAGATACATGCGCTTCCATTTGAACCCATTAAATGCTTTTTTCCTAATGCAGCCTGTCTCCCATTAATTCAATCCCTGCATTTTATACAGAAACCTCACTACCTATTAAGGATGCAGCTGCTGTGATACCTAATGGAATTCTTCAGCAATCTCACCCTTAGGAACAGGTATTACAATATGGCTGCTGATGTCCCCATGGATTAAGCATAGCCTGAGATATTACTTTAGGAAATCTCTAACTATATCTGCTTATTACTTATAATTCTGTCGAGTAACAGACACTTATTTTTTTGTCTGTTTTAATCTGCTTATTTAAAACAAGGCCCAGAGTTATCCAACTATTAGAACTGCCAAAAACTATTTGCTCAGACTTTTGTCTCTTGATTTAATTTAAGATATGTTGGAAAGGACATTTGACAGATATCGTTTCAAGTAAAGTTGCTGATCCGCACTTTGGGACTTTATGTGAGATCACTGTGCGTTGCATTCGATCGCTGTTGTGCAACCTTCAGGCTTTAATAGCTATAATTCTAAATCAAAACCTGGCTTTGCATGCTATTTGGCTCAGCGGGGTTCTATCTGATACAAAGGAATTTGGAGCCCGTGGGTGTTACATATTTTGCCTTCTGTATTTGAAAGAAGAATATGTTACATGATAAATATACTTTCTTCCAAGTAGCAGAGACACTTTTTTAAATAATATGGAAAAGTCAGTGATAACAAGGTATTTCATTTCCAAACAGAGGCACAGTATGCTTGCATCCGATGTATTTCAGTTTTAATTGACGACCCAGTCCAAAGAAAAAGCTGCTAAACCAGTTTGTTTAAGCATAGTATGGGCTTTCCATACAAAAGTGATCTGCAACCAGTGGCTTGTGAGCAACTCCCTTTGCCGTTGCTCCCAGTGGAACTTTTTTAAATTTCCAGCTCAGAGACAAGTTTTGGAAGCTCAGAGACACAGTTTTACTCCAAGCAGAGCCTCCTGCCGGCCAGCAGTCACATGGGGCTACCAAATAGCCAATCACAGCCCTTATTTGGCATCCCCAAAGAACTTGCTTCATGCTTGTGTGGCTCCCCAACACTCTTTACTAGTGATGAGTGAAATTTTTCTCCAGGCATGGATTTGCAGCGAATTTCCGCATTTCACCATTGGCGAATTGTTTCATGAAACTTCCGTGAAAATTCGGCACAGAAAAATTCGCCGCAGGGAATTTTTTTCCGCGCGTCAAATCGGGTGCTGTCACAGCAAAAAAAGGTGCGGTTGTGGCAAAAAAATGCAGGCGACAAAATATTGCTGCGGGCGACAAATGCGTTACGTGAATTTTTTACCGTTTCACAAATTTTCTTGCTGTTTTGCGAATTTTATGGCGAAACAAAACGGGACAGATTCGCTCATTACTACTCTTTACATCTGTGTGTGACCCAGAAAAAGGTTGGGGATCCCTGCCATACAAGGCAAGATGCTGAGTGCAAATTCAGCTTTTCATTTATGGGATCAAAACAATAACCTTTTCTGATCAACAACTGCATGGGCTTATTGCAAAAAATATGTATCAGTCTAACCAGGTGAATTGTATTTCATACCTGGTCATAGTTAAAAGGTTTGCTATGTGATCCAATGGTTGACCATAGGCTATATGAGACCATATGAGATGCCAACTGTATGTAGGCAAGTGTTATATAAAGTGGTTCTGTGGAGAAATAAAGGCTGTTGGAATGTGGACATTTCCTGTTAACAGGTGTTTTTATAAAAAATGAGGTGAAGAATAGAAGCAGCTTCAGATATAAAGTGAAATGTGTAAGTGGTATCTGGTTACTTTCCATGTTAAAATGTTTTCTCTACATTGTCCCATGTTTGATATTGCAAATTTGAGAATTTAGTTTTACAGCTGTGGGGGTGATATTTCTGGTGGGAGGATGCAACAACCATGGTTTTTTTTTTGAGGGGAGATTATTTATTTATTTATTTTTTATAAAAAAATTCCTTTTTGAAATTTGAAAAAAAGCCAAAAAAGCTTAAGCTTTCTTGTATTAAGAACAAACTTTGTTATGTCATTACCTTAGAATAGTCCTAGTAACAAATGTATCTTAGGAAATGCATTTTGTAGTGAAGTAAATGTTGCAGATCGATCTACCTTAGCCTCATTACAGTATGCCATTATAGCCAAAACTTCTACTCTTAAAGGAACAGTAACACCAAAAAATGAAAGTGTATAAAAGTAACTAAAATATAATGTGCTGCTGCCCTGCACTGGTAAAAGTTGTGTGTTTACTTCAGAAAGTCTACTATAGTTTATATAAATAAGCTGCTGTGTAGCCATGGAGGCAGCCATTCAAAGGAGAAAAGGCACATAGCAGATAACAGATAAAACATTATTGTATTCTACAGAGCTTATCTGTTATCTGCTATGTAACCTGTGCCTTTTCCCCTTTTTCCCAGCTTGAATGGCTGCCCCCGTGGCTACACAGCAGCTTATTTATATAAATTATAGTAGTGTTACTGTAGCAAACACACCAGTTTTACCAGTGCAGGGCAGCAGTGCATTATAGTTTTATTACTTTAAAGCGCTTTCATTTTTTAGTGTTACTGTTCCTTTAAGAATCTCAACCATGCAAAAAGTTGTGATTGTATTGACTTGGTTCATTAAAGATATTTGCATTCAAAAATATATGGGGGACATTTACTTATGTTTTCCTTCACAATTAATTTTTTTGCTCAAAAATATGTTCTTGTTGCAATTTAATATGCAACAAAACAGTGAAAAATCCGAAACCAAAAATACACCATCTTAAACCTGTCGAGATCATGTAGAAGTCAATGGCAGGTGTCATCTTTACAACTGGAAGATCTTTCTTTGCTTCGTTGTTTTAGAAGTTTTTGGGGATTTTTGATGCTTTCATTTTTGTGACAATATGAATAAAGTTGTTTTTCTGTTGGTTTTTTGCATATTTTTCAAATCTTTTTTCGTTTGGGCTTTCTTCAGTTTGAATCTTTTATTAAATTACTAGGTATTCATAGTTGTAGTGGAAATGAGATTACTCACGGTTTTTAAAACCTCTAAAACCACGAAAATGAAAATGTTGATAAGTGGCCCTCATAGTTGAGCTAAGAAACCTGTTTTCTGTAATTGTGTAAGTGTGGCCTCTGACACTGGTAGACTGTGGAATTAAATCAACTTGGGCATGGCAGTAATCCAAAGGTTCCCACAGCAGGATGCATCAGTGGGTTCATAGTTACATAGTTACATAGGGTTGAAAAAAGACCAGAGTCCATCAAGTTCAACCCATCCAAGTAAACCCAGCACCCACAACCTGTTCTTACCAATCTATACACTCACATACATAAACTATATATACAACCACTAATACTAACTGTAGATATTAGTATCACAATAGCCTTGGATATTCTGATTGATCAAGAACTCATCCAGGCCCCTCTTATAGGCATTAACAGAGTCTGCCATTACCACATCACTAGGAAGGGCATTCCATAACCTCACTGCCCTCACCGTGAGGAACCCCCTACGCTGCTTCAAATGGAAGCTCCTTTCCTCTAATCTAAAGGGGAGACCTCTGGTGCGTTGACTTACACAAAGGGCTTGTGCTTTACTACATTAATAGGCAATTTTTCAGTTTCATTAACCTGCCAGCACTTCAAGAACTTGTTTGGACCCTTTTACAACAGTTTTAGTTGTCCCTTGCACTTAACATTTACAACAAGAACTTATTCTTATATGCCAAAGCACATTGTGCCAATGCCTGTGCCTCGGTGCTTAAGTTTGATTTGTTATCAGATAGCAGGACACAATGAACTAGTGACAAGCTCTGGACACAACAATATTTTCCAAAAGTGCCTTGTTAAACTGGAAGTGATTCATAAGATAAGCAAAACAGAAGATTGTACTTTACACTGACTCCTTGGCACAATGGCCTTACCAATTTGATGATGTTTACAATATTAATGATTAATGATCAAGAAGTTCAAAACATAGAAACAACCATCAGCTTCTCCAGTCTGTACAATAGTTTTTCATTTTGTATGCAACAAAATTTAAAGGACAGAAGACAGCGTCAGACTGAAATGCCAGGGGCCCACCAGAAAACCTTAGACCATGGGCCCACTCTCCAAACTACTTTTCATTCACTTCTTTCTCAACCACTATACATTCCTTTTTTTTATCTTTACGCACTATGATCTATTCTTTCATATATTTAGTTGCTTTGTTCCCAAAGAATAATAAGTAATGACCATGAATTTGACCAAATTGCTAGGAGCAGGAGGGCCCACTGACACCTGGGCCCACCCGGAATTTTCCTGGTATCCCTGTGGGCCAGTCCAACACTGCCAGCAGAAGCTTCTTCCACCATATGAAGATCCTATACACACTGCACCTTTTCCAGTAGTGTGGGAACTATGCCAACTGCTATTTCAGGAGTATGAGGAAATGCTATTAAAATATATTTTAATGCTTGACAAGTAAAATTCATAATGTTACGGTTATAGTTTCTCTAACATGTACCTTACAGTCTCTTCTTTCAACCAGTGAACCATTTGAAGTTCAGTATTTCAGCTCCTGACCCTCACTGTCAGTTTTTACAACTGGGAAGTTGCTTTAGTGTTAATTCCCTCAGTGTGGGATCCACACATTTTTGACTGCAGAGTTTTCAGCTTGACTCTGACAATTTTTACATGCATCACTCTTTTTATGCATATTTCCAGGCACTGCATATTCTATTCCCTGTAGCAGCTTCATCTTTATTCAAAAAATTCACATTTCTTTGTGAAGAGCATAATTCTGACATCCCAATTTTCTTCTTTTCCTCAAGAGACTTTATTCATCAAACACTTTGTTCTATTTTTTATTCCCATTTTTCCTTCTCACACACCAACCTTTTCACATCCTGCTGATCCAAACTTTGTGCAAATAACAAGTCTCTATTAACAGCCTTGAACCTAATAGCAACCAAGCTATTCGGCCAACATAAAGCAGGAGATTTCCATGGACTATATGGCCAATAGTAACCAGACACTTTCCTGTCAAACATCTCATTCAGAAATTTAAGATGAAGTTGAGTTTTAAGACAAAGTTAGTCCTCCCTTTGCTGATATAACCCTCACTACTTTGCTGGGGTCATTTTATTCACTAGATGTAGGAGCATTGTTGTTGGCATTTGTTTCAGTTCAGCCCTAAGTGCATTAGTGCGGTTGGACCCTGATGTTGGGTCTGGCTCCTGATCAGGTCTGGCTTGTATCTGCTGTTTCAGCCAGCACGACAAGTAAAGTGCTAGCGGGGCTGACGAAGGGGTACACCCCCGAAACGTTGCCATTTGAATAAACACGCAGGGGCTAAGCCCCGCTTGCACTTTACTTGTCAAGCTGGCTGAAATAATTTTTCATTGGACTTTGTTGAGAGTGCCGACTCTCTGGGCCGTGCACCAAGTAGGAAACTTTTGGAGGAGGTAAGGGTGCGCTGGTGTAATTTTTTTCTATTGTATTTGCTGTTCCAATTCATCCCACAGGTGTTCATTTGGGCTGAGGTCAGGGCTCTGTGCAGGTTAGTACGTTTATTACATTTCTTTCTCAACAAACTGACTCTGTACAGGTGTTGCTTTTTGTATGGGGATAGTTCCATGCTGAATGGTAGGACTTTGCAAAAGAAGAACTTTGCCCCCAATGCAATGCTACCTTTTTATTATTTTCTTTGAGCAGCTTCTTGTGTAACACGCATCAGCCAACTAGATTGATCCACAGAGAAAGCAAGATAGATTGCACATGTGCAGTACCATTTAACCAGAGGACCAGCATGCTCTCATGATCTGTTTTGATGAGTTGCATGATACTTTGGTAACTCCACAGCATTCACACATCTGTGAGTTTCAGGTGTCCCTCTCTGAAGAGTTACAAAGTGCCATTGTGATTGGATTAGTGGAAGAGTTCATATGCTGAGGACTTCCCATACCAGTCAGTTGAACTGAAGAAGCTGCTCGGATGAGTAGTGAAACGTCTTTAATGATTACTTAACAAGTCCAGTTGCTTTAGATTTATTTATACTAGATATACCATGACCCGGATGAATGAAAATCTAGTTTTCAAGAAATTAGCAGTTTTTTACACTGCTAATATTATGATATTGGAACAACCGATCCATCCGATGATCTGTTCTACCACCATGCCAGACAGTCAGCTTAAGGAACATCTTCTGATTTGGCTGTGATTAGAAAAGAACAGAGAAACATCAGATGACCCTTCTATTTTCTTTTCTAAGCAGGAGACTTTCTCAGAAGAACTTCCTCTTCCAACACAACTGACTAGTGATGGGCAAATGAAACTGATGCAAAAGTTAGCTGTCACATCAAAAAAGCTACACGGTACCTGCATACACAATTTTTTCAGACATATTTGCTCATCACTACAACTGACCAGCAGGTGGCACTGTTGTTTCAATTTCATTATATCAGCAAATGAAAAAACTGCTAATATCTTAAGAACCTGAAACAAATGAACATAAATCATAAGAAGTAACTTCTACCCATGGGTACTACCTACACAGATGGTGATTTCCCTTACTACACTGGGCTTCTTGTGGACTACCAGCCAGAGCAAATACCAGTGTTTGAGGTCCCCTTCTGTACTCACTCCATTATATATATATATGTTGGTGGGAATTGCTTACCCTCTTGGCTTTAGTCCAAATATTTCTCTATCCATTCTTTGCAATGTCAGACCCCCCCCCCCCCCAACCCCACACAGGTAAATACATTTATATAAGTCCATAAATTTAAATGGGCAACTAAATCAATGTAGTTCAGAATTATTGTGCTATAAGTATGCTGACCAAGTTGTTATGAAATGAAATTATCTTGCCTCTAGCCCCTGTATATCTATTTCCTGACCTCTAAACCACTGTAGAGTCTTATTTGAACACACCGATCTAAGCACTTTGGTGGCACTAATATAGAATTTCTATGTTTAGTGGAGACATTATTGATGTATTAGACCTTGTGATAGATGATTGTTGTGCTGTGGTTACAATCACCGTGGCCTTTCTATGCCTTAAACACAATTTACTTAATTGAGGGTGTCAAAGTTTATGCCCAGTATAGATGATATGGTTTCCTAGCCCTTGTATCGAGCCAACTAATGATCGAATTGTGTTGCCACAAATAATTATCCTGTTAACGATAGTGGATCAGCAAAGTGCAGTGGTAGAAGCTTCTCTATGAAAACAGATAAATAGAATGTGTTTGAAATGATATCATGATATGAATATTTTTATAAACAGGCATGTTATAGAAGGATGATGGTGTAATGACCCATTGTATTTTATTGTCGGTTACTTTCATACAGAAGTCTTTTACATTCTAATGATTCCATGGTTTTCCTGATGAATGTTGTTTTGCAGGTTATTTGAGAAAGCAGCTGATGTGCTTATAAAGAGATGTGTATTCAGTGTGATCCTGCACTTAAGCATATATAAAATAACTGCCAAGAGGGGCTTAATTTCTTCGCTAATGCTAATTTAGATTCATTTCACGCTGCTTTTTAACTCCTGCTGTTTTGTCAGATGTTCACATTACCTAATATCTTATTTTACTGTTACTGGTTGGTTGGCTTTTTTTACCTGTTGTGAACATTAAAAAAGAGAAAGGAAATTACCTGATACGAAAAGTAAAAAGATAATAAAAAATCTGAGAGAGAAGGAGAACTAGGGGACTGGGCAACACTGTTCCGTTAATAACTGAACACTCATAAACAATATAAAAAATCCCTTCAACTTTTTACTCTCTCTATAGGACTTTTCCGGCCTCTTTAAAAACAAAATAGATCCCATCGACAAACAGGTCCTCACCCCTTCATACATAAACTCTTTCCTCCTTCCTTAGGCCTTCTTCCCGCCTTCATTCTTTTCATTCTATCCCACCTAGACTAACGGAATCCAGAAAATTGAATATATAAACGCTCAGCCTTACTGCTCACACGGCACGATGCGTCAATCCCCAATAGCCCACCGCTTGGCTTTTTGGAATATCACAAGAAAAGAGGAGAGCACCTTCACGCAGATGAACTGCTTCAGCCTTTATTCAAACCACAGCACACAACATGTTGTGTGCTGTGGTTTGAATAAAGGCTGAAGCAGTTCATCTGCGTGAAGTTGCTCTCCTCTTTTCTTGTGCTAGACTAATGGAACTTGCTACTAGTGAACCCACAGATTTTGTTCAGGCAGTTTTTCCCTAGTTTGGACACCTAAAGGTGGTCCTGCCATGTGTGCATGTGTTTTCCCCTCCTGGTTTACTCCCCCGCAGTTCTAAAATCACCCAGTAGGTGGCAGGGGACTCCAGTATAAAATGCAAAATGGAAATTTGCTCGAGGTCTTTCCTGGGACCTCACCGGTGGGTGGTTTCAGGTCTGGAAATAGTAAGTTTGAGTTTGAGACTGGGATAGCTTTAGAAATAGTCTCATGAATCCCAATTCTTTTTACTAATGTCTCTACACTCCATTTTGGGGTGCAAAGACATCAATTGTATAGGGTACAAACCTATAGAATGTTTTTTGCACTTTACACCCTACCTTCTACATGGTAAGTAACCCCTTAGCTCTTTGGGTCATAAAATCGTATTCAGGCTTGGAACACACAAGGCAATGCCTGAATCACTTCAGAACTTATTTCCCTGTGTCTGCAAATGACCCACCCACTTAGATTGTAAGCTCTTTAAAACAGAAACATATTTCCTATTTCATCACTTATTCCTGAATATAACTTTATATATTGTACACTATATATATAAATTTTGATTGTGACTCTTATTTAACTTCTTTTTTTTTATATTGTTCACTGTCGGTTCTGGTAAATAAAGTGTCCTACGTGGTAAGGCACAGTGTCCAGATGAGACATGGGGGGGTCCAGTTTTATACCCTTCAATTGCCTATGGGGGCAGGTTTCTCCTGCGCCTCATACACCAAAGTAGGCACACTGGGGCACTAGTATTGATAAAAACAAATATGTAATATACTCCTGCTACTCAAAATGAGTTAAAAAATACAAAATGTATACAAAATTCAAATTCATAGGCTGTCTATGAATAAGTACCGGAGGGTACAAAATGCGTAAGGTGAAGTACCATGGGTTCTGTATGTATAGCATTTTCAATTATCAATATATTTTGAATAGATTTTGTATTTTTTAACTAATTTTGAATAGCAGGGGTATTTTACATATGTAATATAAGTGTTTCCATTTGTTGTGGGGGCTATTTCCTGCTCTATTGGGCTCCTTGGTAGAACCTGTCTTACTTCTTTGTAAATCCTCAAATCACCTGTATAAACTGTATAATCATAGTTGCCAGCTCGCTTATTTAAACCAGTGTGACATTGCTCGGAAACCTCCTACCGCCTGATGTGCGTTTGAGCATTTTGTATTTTTCCATCACAATAAAAGGGTTAAATATGTGTTGTTGGCACCGTATGTGTTATGGGATTAGCATGCCGTACTTAATTCCTACTACATGCCCAACTGATAATCCAGGCCCATGGCTTGATACCTTCAACTCAGCCTAAACCTGAATACATTTATATTTGTATGTAAATGTGTGTCATGAAAAGTCAGATAAGCCAATTATTGTGGGATTAGTCACGTCAAGAGCTTTGAATGGATTTCTCACTTGAAAATGTTTCCAATGGTATGCTCAATAGATCATACGGCTTATTCTTAGTATACTGTAACTGTCTAAGCAAAGCCGAGCCCTCTATAGTGAATGGTGCCATTATTTAACAGAACAGTATATAAATAGAAAAGTTCTATTTGTCCATGGAAATGATATTTAACGTTAGCTTCATTAAAAAAAATTGCTCTGTATCATCAAAGATCAAAGATCCTTGGATTTGTATACCCTATCCTATAAAGAAACAGAAAGTGCTTGAGTCTTATCTCTATAGAGTCAGTGTTATTTTCTTTGGACAATTATTTAATGAAAGGCAAGAGAACCATATACATTTCAACTGTCATTGGTCATGAATAAAATCCAGGATTTATACTGGTTGCTGAGCCTTTTGGGATATTTTTTTAACTGTGTTAAATATATCATGCTTAAATGTTGACTGTATTGGTGAACACTAATCGCCTATCCATGAGAAACCAATAATGATGCACATAGAACTTGCATTAAATTTAAATTACATTGCCTAGTACAGGTATAATACCCGTTATCCAGAATGCTCGGGACCAAGGGTATTCCGGATAAGGGGTCTTTCTGTAATTTGGATCTCCATACCTTAAGTCTTCTAAAATATCAATAAAACATTAAGTAAAATCAATAGGATTGTTTTTCCTCCAATAAGGGGTAATTATATCTTAGTTGGGATCAAGTACAGGTACTGTTTTATTATTACAGAGAAAAGGGAATGATTTAACCATGAAATAAACCCAATAGGGCTGTTCTGCCCCCAATAAGGGGTAATTATATCTTAGTTGGGATCAAGTACAGGTACTGTTTTATTATTACAGAGAAAAGGGAATGATTTAACCATGAAATAAACCCAATAGGGCTGTTCTGCCCCCAATAAGGGGTAATTATATCTTAGTTGGGATCAAGTACAGGTACTGTTTTATTATTACAGAGAAAAGGGAATCATTTAACCATTAAATAAACCCAATAGGGCTGTTCTGCCCCCAATAAGGGGTAATTATATCTTAGTTGGGATCAAGTACAGGTACTGTTTTATTATTACAGAGAAAAGGGAATGATTTAACCATTAAATAAACCCAATAGGGCTGTTCTGCCCCAATAAGGGGTAATTATATCTTAGTTGGGATCAAGTACAGGTACTGTTTTATTATTACAGAGAAAAAGGAAATCATTTAACCATTAAATAAACCCAATAGGGCTGTTCTGCCCCCAATAAGGGGTAATTATATCTTAGTTGGGATCAAGTACAGGTACTGTTTTATTATTACAGAGAAAAGGGAATCATTTAACCATTAAATAAACCCAATAGGGCTGTTCTGCCCCCAATAAGGGGTAATTATATCTTAGTTGGGATCAAGTACAGGTACTGTTTTATTATTACAGAGAAAAGGGAATCATTTAACCATTAAATAAACCCAATAGGGCTGTTCTGCCCCCAATAAGGGGTAATTATATCTTAGTTGGGATCAATTACAGGTACTGTTTTATTATTACAGAGAAAAGGGAATCATTTAACCATTAAATAAACCCAATAGGACTGTTCTGCCCCCAATAAGGGTTAATTATATCTTAGTTGGGATCAATTACAGGTACTGTTTTGTTACTGCAGAGAAAAAGGAAATCATTTTTAAAATTCAGAATTATTTGCTTATAATGGAGTCAATGGGGGATGGGCTTTCTGCAATTTGGAGCTTTCTGGATAATGGGTTTCTGGATAACGGATTCCATACCTGTACAAACCTTTGCATGGCTTTCAGAGTGCAAAAATATTTCTGCATTATGGGAAAAAAGATGTAGACTTTTTTTTCTCCTTCCTCCTTGTCAACTTTTAGTCAATAAGGCCCCCTTTCCAAAATCAATTGGGAACTCTTTGGTACTTTGGAGTAGATTAGTAGAGTGGTTGAAATAATGGAAAATTACTACAGGTACATACTAGAATTTCCTTTGCTGGCAGCTCTCCATGTCAACCATGCATAGGTTAGCTTCTCCCCTGTACTACATACAGACTGACCCCCAAACTACTATTACAAGAGTGGGAATACATGAAGAAATTACTTGATGAAAATAAAATATTCATTCAAAACGTGAATTAAAGAAAAGAGGAGAAGACTTTCTTTTCAATCTTGGTTTCCTGATGAAATCTACACAAGTGAAGTATGAAGAGACATCCCACAAGCTACTAAGCACACCACCTCTATATGTCTCTATCTTTACTTACCTAGAAGCTAAGTCAACTTTAAACAGGTGCCTTGATCTTTTATTTATCATGATTGTCTAGGAGAAGAAAGGGTTTCTCACAACCATAGTCCTTTTTTGCCAAAGCCCTCATGGAAGCCAAGAGGCCTTTTCTTTTCTCTGTAGGAATGATGCAAGGTCTTTTCAAACATGAGGTTGAACATATCTGACAAGATGAAAACAACTTAAGACAACAGAGCTCAGAGGATTTCTCTTTTTCCAGGGGAGTATACCTGCTTGCCTCTTTTGCTTTCCAAACTGCCTGTATAGAAGGTGGGCTAGACCCATACTATGTCTATATCAGCATGCAGAGCTGACTTAGTTGTTATTGAATTTTCAGCATTCACCTTCCTTCTGATGTACATTGAGCATATTTCTGCAGACCTGCCAGTGAATTGAACGGGATCCTAGGTCAAACCATGGTCCAAATTAGACATATTTTACATTATACATTTGTTATGATCTACACTTGGTACAGTCGACATTATGCTTTGTATGCTGAGATACTGTATGATTCACAAAAGATCATAGCAGGATAGACAACCCTATAAGCAAGCACATTCTTCAAAGCTCTCTATTCTACATATCTGGGCTTCCATACTGTTATGGATCCACTTGTTGCCACTTGTCAGGTGTCACAAATGCCTAATTGCCAACCTCCATTGTATTAGAAGTAACTTACCATTTTGCCACCAGTTTCATTAGCTTGGCCATATATTCCACTCCACAATGCCCTCTACTGACCCTGTAACAATACCTAAGGTTTCCCTTGCTGTAGTACTTACTTGCTTACCTCTTCTTGGGTACTTGGAGCTAGAGATGTAGCGAACCTCACAAAAAAAGTTCGCGAACCCGTTCGCGAACTTCTGCCAAAAAGTGCGAACTTTTGCGAACTTTGCGAACCCCATAGACTTCAATGGGAAGGTGAACTTTAAAACCTAGAAAAGCCATTTCTGGCCAGAAAACTGATTTTAAAGTTGTTTAAAGGGTGCCACGACCTGGACAGTGGCATGCAGGAGGGGGATCAAGGGAAAAAATTTCTCTGAAAAATACGTTGTTGAGACAGTGTTGCATTTTGTGCTGTAAAGGACAGAAATCACACTACATTTCTAAACTTGTGTAATAAACTGCTTTTACAAGGACTATTGGATTACAGCAGATGAGATCAGCAGGACAGCTGCCCACAGCAGCTACATACAGAGCAGTAGAAAGTAGATTACTAGTCAGCAAAGCTACCTAAACTGTCCCTCAAACCCCTGCACAGCTCTCTCCCTATGCTAACTCATCAAGCACACACAGGCAGAATGTAAAATGGCTGCTGGGCTTTGGTTTATATATGGAAGGGAGTGGTCCGGGGGTGGTCCAGGAGGGAGAGCTGCCTGATTGGCTGCCATGTATCTGCTGGCTCTGGGGTGAGAGGTCAAAATTTGGCTCCAGCTAAGGCGAACCCAAAATTGCGAACTTCGCTAAAAGTTCGCAAACTTGCGAACTTGCGAACACCCGATTTTCGTGCGAATTAGTTCTCCGGCGAACAGTTCGCTACATCTCTACTTGGAGCCCTTACTGCTGCCTGTGCTGCTGTCTTAAAGTGGTCCATCTCCAAAAAGCGCAAAGAAACCATGGTTGTCTTTTGTCCTCCCAGTATCTGATCCAGGCCAACTCATTATTGAACCTGTAGCTTCTCCCCTGACAACTAATAACTCATGATCTTTTTTTGTTCACATCTTTCTTACTGCCTGTTTTTAACTAGCCAGTCTGATATCACTGCCACACATTGATGATCTGTGGCATCCTCATTATAACTGCATGATGTTTCATTTCATTTGATGTCATTTTAACCATCATTAATACTGTTCCACCAGGTTAATATCTAAAGATGCAGAAGGGAAAGTCAGCAGAATGTGGCTCATCTGACATCAATACAACTCAGACTGCGAAGGATTCAGTTGCTTCAAGCAACAAACTCCAGGTGGGGAAAACTACTAGTGCCACTGGCCTCCAGCTGTTGCCTATCCTGGTCTTCTCCCTGCAGCTTCACCTGGGTCTTTACACAGTCCTCAACATAATATCTATGCCACTGTGTCCACTTGGCATTCATTCACAAAAAGGATACCCTACCAGCGTTTTGCACCCATATTCCCCACTGTGTCCAACCATTCTGATTTCTAACTTGGTTAACTTGGCAGGTATATATTCCATTCTACTGTACCAAAGAAGTCAATCAGAAATGCAAGTAAGGGAAAGCAGTCAGGCATAGGAAACAATGGGGCACTGTACTTACTACCCACCCTATGGCAGTAAGGGCAGAGCTTCCTTTTACCCGTTGATGTTGTGCTCTGGACCTAGTACCGCATTTCCAATTAGGTGTTAGTAGTAGAGTGTCACCAGACCCCGGGTGTATTTTTTAAATGAGCACGAATGCTGAATGGTAAGGCTGATATTATTATTAGTGATTAGCGAATCTGTCCCGTTTCATTTGCGAAACGGCCAAAAATTTGCGAAATGCATTTGTTAAGTGTTTTTTTTGTCGTCCGCATGTTTTTCGTCGCCTGGGTCTTTTTTGGGCGCCCGTGTCTTTTGTTTTTTTTTGTTTGTCGCCCACGCTTTATGGACGCGACCGTGCCCTTTTTTGACATGGGCGCGCCCAATTTGACACAACAGTGCCCTTTTAACGCGACCGGGCCCAATTTGAGATGTGGCGAAATTATTTTACGCATGGCAAATTTTTACGGTTAAGTTTCAAGTTTCGCAAAACAATTCACCAATGGCGAAGTGCGGAAGTTCACTGCGAATCCACGCCTGGCAAAAAAATTCACTCATCACTAATTATTATCACATATTTATAAAGTGGAAACGTGTTCCACGGCGCTGTACAATAAAAAGTGGATACACCATACAAACATACAGATACAAATACTGCCCAATACAGGAGGTAAAGAAGGCCCTGCTCATAAGAGCTCACTATGGAATATTTTTTCCTTTTGTTGTACAGTTTGGTATCAATTGAGCAATGGAGGTAAATTAGGTTTGAATTTACACACAGACTGGTTCTTTTCCTCAATGAATCTAAATCACTTGACATATGGCCACCTGCCTTCTCATCTGCTACTTATACTGATTTCCTTTACTTTCTCAGCACCCGCTCCCATGCTTATTATCCTTTGACATACTTTTCCCTTTAATCTAATTTAACTTTCTTTTTAAAGTTTTCTGACTGTTGAAACTTGCCAGCTGCATTGACAGAAACTCTTTTTCTTGATAAAATGTATTCCTGCTTGCCTGAGTTACATGCTTGCAGGTAATTGAAAAACAATATACCTGCAAATTAAATCCATAGCTTCGGTCGCAATGGAACGACTATAACTCTTCCAAGCAATATCTGCATTATTCACTTTATAGAATGGCATCCTATTCTTGCTGTATGGTGCTACAGCGAGCGATGATGCTCCGTATGTAAACATATTTGGAAGATAATGGATTTCACAGCAACATTAGCTTATTTATTAATTCATTTATCTTTTTTTTTTACACATTTTTAGGCTGTTACCAGTTATATTTAATATATACTTAAGACAAGCGGGAACCTTTAACACACGTAAAGGGCATCAAAACACAATTCCTCCTTAATGGAGGCAATGTATCATATGCTACACAATCTGAAGTCTAAAGATGCCCTGGTATTCTTTAATGAATTCAATTTGGGAGTGATTTATTGCCCTTACAGGCAGCAAAGAGAATACAGCGTTTAATAGCAACGCGTTGAGTTGGGTTCTAGATGTCAGCAGTCGTATCATTGTGTTGACTGCAGCAGCCATAAATCTTCAGGGATATCAATGCTGCGCTTAATGCTGTTGGTCAAGTTAATAATGAATAATAAGCTTAACAATAATAGCAATAATATTAACTGACACAGGGCAGGATTCAGTATTTGGGCATCTGTGTGTTCATAAATACATGTAAATCATTGTTCTAGTTCTTCATTTTTAACAGAGAGGCACTTACCATTATATCCAGATAATCTGGGATATGCTCATAAAATAATTTCTTAGCATAATTTCAACTCAGTTTTGAAAAATCACATTAGAGCTCATTTACAACCAGGAAGGCAGGATGCAAAGTGCAATAAATATAGTGCATCCTGTGTTACATAGTTACATAGGGTTGAAAAAAGTCCATCAAGTTCAACCCATCCACGTAAACCCAGCACCCACAACCTATACTTACCAATCTATACACTCACATAGCAGCACTGTGTTCATGGGTGGGCAGGGATGAAGCACATAAGAGACCCTCTACTGCCCCCTACCTGTCACCCGACCCCTAGTTAAGGAGCAGCAGACTACTCAGGTCGCAATGGGGTCCTGTAATTTATCACTCGCCATAGGAGAGGGTTGGCCTGTACCTGAAAACCCTGCAATCTGCACCTTGTGCCAGATTTTTGATCTGACATAAGCAATATAGCACAAACAGACCCAGGAAGAGAGAAAATGCAGTGCATGTAGCCATCTGCCATTTTTCTTTTCCCCAGTTTTAATTAGAAAGAGCAGCTTTCTGGCTCCAACTAGGAGAAATAGCTGGGGGTATTCTCCTTTACAGGCTCTGCTGCCTTAGTGAAGGGGCCGCAGTAGTGGCAATGGTATGAGGTTTAGCTTTGTTCTCCCTGAACCATGTGTGTTGTTTGGGATCCGGTCCATTAAGGTGGAAACCCTAAGGATGAAGAATTGCTTACCAACTACTCTCCACAGTGGTGCACCAGTGCTCTGCCTTTACCATCATCTGAACTTGCCATTCTTGTGTTACATCTGCTAGTGAGTATTGATAACCCTGCCCTTGGATCATTTGTCTTGGACAATAAAGCCAGTTCTGTTCTGCAGCAAAGAGCTTCTGGTGTTCTTATTTTTATTCTTGCATTTACTTTATTACACCTGGCAGTGGGAGAGGTGTAGGTCTACAACAGCCTCCATAGTAATCCTTCCACATCGTTACATAGTTACATAGGGTTGAAAAAAGACCAGAGTCCATCAAGTTCAACCCTTCCAAGTAAACCCAGCACCCACAACCTGTACTTACCAATCTATACACTCACATACATAAACTATATATACAACCACTAGTACTAACTGTAGATATTAGTATCACAAAAGCCTTGGATACTGTGCTTGTTCAAGAACTCATCCAGGCCCCTCTTATAGGCATTAACAGAATCTGCCATTACCACATCACTAGGAAGGGCATTCCCCAACCTCACTGCCCTCACCGTGAGGAACCCCCTACACTGCTTCAAATGGAAGCTCCGCTCCTCTAATCTAAAGGGGGGGCCTCTGGTGCGCTGATTGTTTTTATGGGAAAAAGAATCCTCCCCATCTGCCTATAATCCCCTCTAATGTACTTGTACAGAGTAATCATGTCCCCTCGCAAGCCCCTCTTTTCCAGAGAAAACAACCCCAACCCTGACAGTCTAACCTCATAGTTTAACCCTTCCATCCCCTTTACCAGTTTAGTTGCACGTCTCTGCACTCTCTCCAGCTCATTAATATCCTTCTTAAGGACTGGAGCCCAAAACTGCCCCCCATACTCAAGGTGAGGCCTTACCAGGGACCTATAAAAAGGCAAAACAATGTTTTTATCCCTTGAGTCAATGCCCTTTTTTATACAAGACAGCACTTTATTTGCTTTACATAGTGACGGCCCATCCTTTGAAAGAGAGTCCAGTGTTCCCCGTACTCCTATCACTAGCTGGACTTGTCTGTATCACAGCCAAAAAGGGTTACACTTTTATACGCACTTCAATATTTCGTACGCAGTAGGCAGAGTAGGGCTCACGTTAAATGTAAAATGAATTTAAATGGATTCACACAGGCTGAATTTGAGTGCTGCCAATTTTTTTCCTGTTTGAATGACACGTTAATGCTTTATGGTGATAAAAAAGAACATGCAGAGCGCATTTGTAATAAAAGCCCTATTGGGGTCACGGTGAATGTAGGTGGTTTTTTTTACCTTTAAACCTTGCACCAAGAGCTAAGAGCCACCAGCAAGGTTATGAAGATGCAGGAGGGTGGCATTTAGATTAAGTGCTTTTGCAGGTGACAGTGTCCTTTCAATCACAGTGCACAATGCCCAACAGCAAGAAATATAATATGGAAAAAACACTGAGAAGATGAGACGGAGGGAGAAGGACAGACAACAGGAGAGTGATTACAAAATTGTTAGTAGGCTATTTCCGTCCGTCTCTTGTGTGGATAAATACACGGCAAAGTCAGTGGCTGTACTCAGGAGAAAGGAAATCAGAAACCAGCGTGATCAAATATATTATTTTGAAAGAACCATAATTCAAAAATGTTTTGGATGAAATTGAATGAAAGCTAATTAGTATAAAATTACAACTTTCAGAAGTCAAATTGAGGGATAACTAAAACACCAATCACAGCGTTATAATTATTCTAACTGTGAAGAAAACCTACCAAAACAAAGGGTGCTAAGGAGGGGAGGGGAGCGTCTAGCATTTGTTTTAGGCTGGGGGGAAGAGCCTTGGTGCGTTCTATTAAATATATCTGTTTCTCTATATGAAATGCTACAGATTAGTTGGGCTGTTTGATCATGTGTGTCTTGTGTTGGGCCCTTCTCTCAGGTCTGCGAGCTGTGCACACTATAGGGTCTGAAAGCACATTGGGAAACTTGCCCTTTTTCATGCAGTAAGTTGCACCTAAAATCACTTTCATTAAAGAAAAACTATATCCCCAACCAATGTAGGTCTCTATAAAAATATATTGCATAAACAGCTCATATGTAAAACCCTGCTTCATCTGAATAAACCATTTTCATAAAAATATACTTTTTTTAGTACAGGTATGGGATCCCTTATGCGGAAACCCATTATCCAGAAAGCTCCGAATTACGGAAAGCCTGTCTCCCATAGACTCCATTTTAATCAAATAATTCAGAATTTTAAAACTGATTTCCTTTTTCTCTGTAATAATAAAACAGTACCTGTACTTGATCCCAACTAAGATATAATTACCCCTTATTGGGGGCAGAACAGCCCTATTGGGTTTATTTAATGGTTAAATGATTCCCTTTTCTCTGTAATAATAAAACAGTACCTTGTAATTGATCCCAACTAAGATATAAATAATCCTTATTGGATGGAAAATAATCCTATTGGGTTTAATTAATGGTTTATTGATTTTTTAGTAGGTTTATGGTATGGAGACCCAAATTACGGAAAGACCCCTTATCCAGAATACCCTTGGTCCCGAGCATTCTGGATAATGGGTCCTATGCCTGTAGTATGTGCTATTGGGTAATCCTAAATAGAAACTGCCATTTTAGGATCTAAGGGCCGCCCCCTGGGATCATAGGATTCACAGTGCACACAAACAAGCCAAGGCACACATACATGCTAGGCCCCATCAGCCAATGAATGGAAAGAGTTCTGCCTTTTGCTCCCACACTACTTCCTGTTACAGTTAGAGCTGCATTATTTCCTGTCAGCTGATCTCTGAGGGAGCACACAGCCCATCACTAAATGGCGGCTCAAGGTAAAAGATGTAAAAGGGGAATATTTATTGATGTATATATTTTCCAGTTTGGTGAGATTCTTTATCAGGTCACATAACATTTTATAAACTATCTGTTGGTTAAGTACTCATTCTGGGGGTATAGTTTTCCTTTAAAAGCATATGTATTCAGCAAACACTGAAAACAATGGTAGGCATATTTAGAAAATATTCAACTCAACTGTTCTTGATCTGCAATGAGAAGCAGGTGCAGTTGCATCCATTTTGGCAAGTAGGACGCAAATGCGGGAGAATTGCCCATTTGTGCCTGCAATGATGCCGGAATTCTTAGACAAAACTGTGCATTGTGGGAAAAGCACTGATTGTGCTAGAAATGGCACTTTGCAATAGCTGGGTACGTAAATATATATTAAATACATTGTAATGTATGGAAAACAATCCCTGTTTTATATAAAGGGGAGAGGATTTCTTAGTACAGGTATAGGACCCATTATCCAGAATGCTCAGGACCAAGGAAATTCCAGAAAAGGGATCTTTCTGTAATGTGGATCTCCATACCTTAAGTCTACTAAAAAAATCAATAAAACTTAATTAAACCCAATAGGATTGTTCTGCCCCCAATAAGGGCTAATTATATCTTAGTTGGGATCAAGTACAGGTACTGTTTTATTATTACAGAGAAAAGGGAATCATTTAACCATTAAATAAACCCAATAGGGCTGTTCTGCCCCCAATAAGGGGTAATTATATCTTAGTTGGGATCAAGTACAGGTACTGTTTTATTATTACAGAGAAAAGGGAATCATTTAACCATGAAATAAACCCAATAGGGCTGTTCTGCCCCCAATAAGGGGTAATTATATCTTAGTTGGGATCAAGTACAGGTACTGTTTTATTATTACAGAGAAAAGGGAATCATTTAACCATTAAATAAACCCAATAGGGCTGTTCTGCCCCCAATAAGGGGTAATTATATCTTAGTTGGGATCAAGTACCAGTACTGTTTTATTATTAGAGAGAAAAATAAATTTTTAAAAATGCGAATTATTTGATTACAATGGAGTCTATGGGAGATGGCCTTTCCATAATTCAGAACTTTCTGGATAGTGGGTTTCAGTATATGGGGTCCGATACCTGTAATTGTAGAGGAACTATTGTCTATATGAACGTGCCCTTATGCCTGGTGCTTCCCTATGCATTAGGGAAACATCCTACAAAGGTTGCATCGACAACAGAAGTGATTAAGTCCGTAATGGAAATAAACACAGGCAATGCAAATTTTCCTTCTACTCATATCACCATTTATTTAATACAACTCTCAAAGGTAATAGCAACTCATCCGCCAGCTGAGAAAAAGGAAATGTCAGGAGAGTGTTCCCTAAGTGCCGCCTTGAGAATGACTATTCCTCACATTAAGATTATTAAGAAGAAAATAGCCCATTTGCCTGAATGACAGTGCGAATGATTAGTAGGCAAAGCCCTCGACCCAGATATAATGAAAATAAATATTATTCTGGCAGTCGGTGTTTTGTTATGTTTCGGGACACCCAAAACATTAGCTATAAGATTTATTACTTACGGAATGAAAGACTGTAATGAAAACCCCTTTCAAGGAATGCGTGACCTTCATCAGCTAAAGTAATCCATTTTATACATTCATACATTAGCACTTAATAAATGTTACCGCTCCTCTGTGTTGATTTTCAAACATTAAGCCTGTACTTGTAGCAAACAAAATGCTAACCGTGATTTTGTCCAAATCCCCCCCCCCCTTACATTTTAGAGTATAAGTCTGAAATAATTTCAATTTACATCCTATAGACATGGAAGGTCTACCATCCCATCAATACATTATAGTTGGTGGATCAGTGATGATATTATCTCTGTCATTATTAACTATAATGTTTCAGCTGGACAGATGCAGTGCTTCCATCTTGGTGATTTATACGGCAGTTGCTATGATAAATAAGACCAAATATTAGTGTAGGCCATGACACTTTCTTCAGGGATAAATGTAATGAATTTACAAAATCTGAAGTTAGTTTTCCTGTCCAGGATTCGACCATTTTGAATACAAATAACAGTAAGTACTGTGGTTTAAATAACTCTTTTTAATACAGTTATTGGACCTGTTAACCAGAATGCATGGGAACTGAGTTTTTTTGGATAAGGGGTCTTTCCGTAATTTGGATCTCCATATCTTAAGTCAACTAAAAAAATTAACAAAACATTAAATAAACCCAATAGGATTATATTGCATCCAATAAGGATTCATTATATCTTAGCTGGGATCAAGTACAGGTACTGTTTTATTATTACAGAGAAAAGGGAATCATTTAACCATGAAATAAACCCAATAGGGCTGTTCTGCCCCAATAAGGGGTAATTATATCTTAGTTGGGATCAAGTACAGGTACTGTTTTATTATTACAGAGAAAAGGGAATCATTTAACCATTAAATAAACCCAATAGGGCTGTTCTGCCCCCAATAAGGGGTAATTATATCTTAGTTGGGATCAAGTACAGGTACTGTTTTATTATTACAGAGAAAAGGGAATCATTTAACCATTAAATAAACCCAATAGGGCTGTTCTGCCCCCAATAAGGGGTAATTATATCTTAGTTGGGATCAAGTACAGGTACTGTTTTATTATTACAGAGAAAAGGGAATCATTTAACCATTAAATAAACCCAATAGGGCTGTTCTGCCCCCAATAAGGGGTAATTATATCTTAGTTGGGATCAAGTACAGGTACTGTTTTATTATTACAGAGAAAAGGGAATCATTTAATTAAAATTAGAATTATTTGCTTATAATGGAGTTTATGGGAGATGGCTTTCCAGTAATCCTGAACTTTCTGGATAACTGGTTTCCAGATTATGGATCCCATACAGGTATGGGATCCATTATCCGGAAACTTGTTATCCAGAAAGATCCGAATTATGGAAAGCCTGTCTCCCAAAAACTCCATTTTAATCAAATAATTCAGATTTTTAAAATTAATTTCCTTTTTCTCTGTAATAATAAAACAGTACCTGTACTTGATCCCAACTAAGATATAATTACCCCTTATTGGGGGCAGAACAGCCCTATTGGGTTTATTTAATGGTTAAATGATTCCCTTTTCTCTGTAATAATAAAACAGTACCTGTACTTGATCTCAGCTAAGATATAATTAATCCATATTGTATGGGAAATAATCCTATTGGGTTTAATTAATGTTTTGTCGATTTTTTTGTAGACTTAAGATATGGAGATCCAAATTACAGAAAGATCACTTATCCGTAATACCCTTGGTCCCAAACATTCTGGATAATGGGTCCCATACCTGTACCTGTATCATCATTTTTTAACTACCAGGTTCAGACAGATCAGATCATTATAGATTGTGTCGGAATATGCAGAGCAGTCAGCTGTGCTTTGATAGGGACTCGACTTTCTTTTCATCGTCTTCATTAAAAAAATCTTGCACTCTAGGCTTTATCTGTAAATTCGAAATTGAAATTTCATGCATTGCAAAGAAGCAGTAATAAATAAACCTTTTTGAGCTTTTAAATGCGAATGGTATGTTAATATTTTTCAAACTTCTAACGCAATGCCTTTGGCAAAAAGTTATATAGCTTTTACCAGTGTGTTGAGAAAACCATGCTCTCTAAATTTAAATATTTTGCATGGTGTTATTATAGGAAGTACATAGTAACGTCTGTTAACATAAAATCATTCAAGGCTAATCTCACATATCTATCTGGAATAAAGTATATTGATAATTGTTAAACATACTAAAAGGTCAGCTATAACTTTCTGAGCTTGATTCTCTTGTGCCCAGGGCAATGCTGGAACATCTACAGAGACCTGAGCCAAGGAAGGTAAGTAGAAGGTAGGACTCCTTGTAACATGAAAGCTGAAAGGTATTTAGGTAGGCAGACATAGTACACACAGGTGAACTGAGAAAGACATTTATTGTATCAAGCATCAGTAGCCCCTTTTCAGGTAACACTATGAACTTTTCTCCTTCCTTCACACTTAGTACACTCACATTCTCTTTTAAGTTTCCAGCTTTAGTCTGTAGAGTGAGAACCAATGAGGGGGCCACCCAACCTCTACTTTCCCCTCTGCTCACATGTACACTTTAGTACACAAACTTCTCCCATTGCCTTACTTGCAGTATCCATAGGTTCTCATTAACTTACACCTGGAAGCTATATTCCCTAATGGGCAAACAATTAGTGAGGGTCTTCCTACACACAAGTCCTTGCTGGGGTCCAAAGCCTCTTTGGGCTAACCTATCCGCCTCTGCCTCTCAAAGTACTGTCCTATCATTCATTGTTTTTAGCTCAAATAAGAGTTTCCTCTTTCCCCTCTCCCCAATATAGGTTTTATAGGGATGTGACTACCCCATTTTAGAGACTTCCATGGAAATTCCCTGAAGAGCCAACCATAGAGGTTGATACCACCTGCTGGGCAATCTAAACGGTACATGGTTTACATTCAAAATATATTTCACCTCCTTAAAAGCTACCAGCACCTTAAAGATGGTGGTAGCTCCAGGGTTCCCATCGCAGCCAGCATCAAAACAGCAGCAGAACTGTGCCTAAAGAATTTTACAATGGAAATGTTGCCATCTGAAATTTTCCAAATAATGTCTGATTCAATTCAAAGCACAAGTGCAATTGGAATTTTTTTTTTATCAGACACAGCTGTGGCATGAGTTGAAAGCGATTTTATCTTTCTTTTCTCCCAAGGAATTTAAATATATTATAAAAAAACAGAAAGTTGTGTGACCTGGCAAAAGCATCTTGGAATGGCATAATTGGGGTTGTGGTCAGCTGAACAGGTATTTACAGTAACTAGCGCTCCCTATAGTATGGACAACACCATACATTTTTTCATAGCCTGTACAGAACAATGGTAGAAGTAAGGGCAGGCAGAAGGGGCACATGCCTAGGGCACAATGATTTGGGGGGGTACTAGAACCCTAGTCACATACTTCTTCTGCTCAGTCCTACCTTAGTTCTGGGCGTGTGAATAAGCTTTTATTTTTTACCTTCTTTTCCTGCTATCGGGTTACATGGGGTGGTGGTAGAATTAGTTGTCTGTGCAAGCAGTGGGGGGGGGGGGGGGGTCACTGGGAGAGAGCAGAAAATCATTTGTGGGGACCAAGAGTGAGGGGGGTTTGGTTTTGAGTGGTGAAGGCACCAGGTCAAGTAGCATTGCTTCAATACAAATAATTTATGGCCCATCTCTGGTACAGAGATATATTCTGGCTAAAGTATTGTATTTCCCTGTTGAAAGTACAATATGCTCAGAGGGTATGGTAAACAGAAACTTCAATTCATAATGCTAATTGCGTAATGCCAATTAGACTTGAAGTAGTAGAACAGTTATGTTTAGTATAATATGACTAAAATACTGAGCAGTTACCCCCATATATAATAAAAGGCACTAACAGAAGCAGAAATAAAGGTAAAGTACATCCACACTGCAATAAAAAATTAGACCAAAAGCAGTATTTGGCTTTTAATATGAGCCTAAAAACTAAAAAAAGGCCGGGTCTCACCCTACTACAGTAGCTCTATCTTGGCTGTAGAATAAACCTGCTCTACGTTGGTTCTTGGCTCCGCAAAGTAAATGCTTAAAACCATAACTGTCTAAGTAATATTTGACATTAGACATCAATAGCTGCAGATCACTTTTCAATTTTAATACTTTCCAAATTATATCAAGGAATTGACAATACAGGAACTATAAAACTGTAAGTTATGAGGATGGAAAGCAAAAGTATCCCATAAAAAAGATACACGTTCAATGTCTGTTTTAGAAGAACTGCTGCCAATCTGTTAATTTAATAACTAAGATATCTTACTAGCTTTACAGTATGTACCGGAATTTGATCTATTGACTTTAATTCAACTATAAATGACAGCCATTAACCCAGGCTAATATCATGCACAAGCAATTGAAGAAGGATTAATACTAGCGATGTGCAGTTCTTTTTACCTGGTTCTGATTTGCAGGGATATTTGTGTTTTTGTGTGTCAAATATTTTTGTGAATCTGTGCTAGAACTTCACTATCCGCCCATTAACTGACATTCGGATTTTCGTGGTATTTTAGTTTTTTTATACCACGAATAAACGTATTTCCACTAATGGCATTTATTTATCAAAAGATCAAAAAACAAATGAAAAAGGAGGAAAAAAAAATAAAAAACTGTGACTTTGTTGAACTCACACAAAAAAACTTTTTCACATTGTTGTACAAAACCCCCCCAAAAACCTCTAAAACCACAAAGCTAAGAAAGATCTTCTAGTTGTAAAAAGGACATCAGCCATTCACTTCTACATGATCTCAACAGGTTTTACATCAGGCATATTTTGCCTTTTGGATTTGTGGTGGTATTGCGGCATAATAAATTGCGAGGTGACAAAATTCTATTTTGGCGTAAAAAAAACGAACTTAAAAAATTGAGTATTAGTAAATGCTCCTCTATGGTCTTTGTCCTCCAGAATTGAGGTCATCAAAGACCTGCACATAAATATATTCTCCCATATGTAGGTTTTCCCAGTTTCAGTAACCCATAAAAACCAATAAGATGCTTGTTTTTAAGCAGGTGACCAGTAAATGCTACCTGCTGATTGGCTGCTATAGGTTACTTCACCTGGGCAAGCTTAGTACCTTTTATTACATCACCCCCATAGATTCACAGGAGTATATGGTTATACTTTCTCTTTATACAGCGCTGCTAAGGCCCCATGTAGAATATGTAGTCCAATTTTGGTCACCAGTTTTGAATTATATAAAGGATATTTATGGAACAGAGAGAGTCCATAGAAAAGCTACCAAATTAAAAAAGGGTTGGGGAGGTCTCAGTTATAAGAAAAGGTTGGCTGAGGTGAAAATGTTTATTCTGGAGAAAGGATGTTTAAAGGGAATATGATGAGTTTGAATACATGCCATTACAATAAAATCTTAGACTAGTATTAGTCTTAGGGGCAGATTTATTAAGACACGAATGCTCCGAGCGTATTTTCCCCGAATTATTTGTATCTTGCACAACTTTTTTGTACGCTTGCACGAAAAAATCGCTGTTTACAATCGTTCGGTACGAAAATTTTGTGACTTTCGGAACGCCAATATGATATTATCGTGATTAATACGATTTTTTTCGTAAGCATTTTCGTGATATTTGCGATCTTCAGAAATTTTCGTATCCAATCCGAATTTTGAACTCCCATTTTCATGAATGCGCCCCTAAGTATTAGACCTATATACAATAAAAGGCATACTTTATAAATGGGTTCCTTAATTCACAAGCAGGTCCTTACAGAGACTCCATTCCAATTAGAAGAAAGAGAGAGTTCTTTTCTTAGTACAAAGTTGATCCAGGGACTGATCTGATTGCCCTTAGGAGCCAGAAAGAAAATTTCTTCCCTTTGGAAAGAAATGTTTTTTTTGCCTTTCTCTTAACCAACTAGTAGAGTGGTTAAACTTGCTAGTTATATGTGTTCTATACAAGTTCCCCATAGACTTACTCATGTGACATCATCATTTAGCCCTCAAACATGTGATGAGAAATAATCATCTGACTACGTGTAAAAGGTTGGACCACACTGCCATACCCTATAACGGCAAACAGATACAAAAAGTATACGTTTGTTTAGTTGCTGGGATTTCCCTTGGAAGGGAAGTTGAGCAAAACATTCAATGTACCTCTACCCTCAGAATCACATTCTTGACAATATCTATTCTGCTGAGCTTATCAGATTGTGCAAGCTTGGCACAGTTGAAAACTCAGTCTCTTGGCAATCCACAGTAATCTACGAAGTCAACTTTTATTAACAATATTAGATCCTTGACCTCCCACCCCTCCCCTTTCTTTCTATACTCTCTCTAGAGCTTGTTAAGAAATGGATACGCTGCAGAGCTCAGTTGGGTCTTTTATTAAAGACTGACAGCTGTAGACCAGTGCCTCCAATTGTTGCAGGGCTTTTTTATGATGAACTCCAGTTCAAAAGATGTTTGGCTTATACCTGGATTTTAGTTATTTCTTTTTGGATGCTAAATGTTATAGTTGAAAGGAAGCAACACCAATGAAAAACTTATTGTAAAACACTGTTAATTCACAATAATAGGTGACGAACTTACACAACATGAACTTACACCAAGAATTTACACAACATTGCCTATTTGTGTCTGTAAGTTACCCTCCCATATAGATTGTAAGCTCTACGGGGCAGGGACCTCCTTCCTCTTGTGTCCTCGACTCTTAACTTATTGCAGCTGTATTTATCTGTATTTATTGTTATACTTGGTATTTATCTATTATTATCTTATTAATTCCCTGTTTGTATTAATGTATTCTACTGTACAGCGCTGCGTACATAAGTAGCGCTTTATAAATAAAGATATACATACATACAACATATTCTGTATATATATATATATATATATATATATATATATATTAGAAAGAGTGCCGCACACACAGGGACTTGATACAAAAATACAAATTGTATCAAGTCCCTATGTGTTCTATTATATTTTTGTTTTTGACCTGCACCAAGGGCATTTGGACTTGTATAGGGTGTGCTCCTCCCTGTGTACTATATATATATATATCTTCTGTTACCATACTCTTCTATAACAACAATGCACTAGTGGTAATGATTACTTGCTTACACATTATAAAAATAGTTGAATACCATTATATTCCATGAAACAATTTTTTAGACTAAGGGGGCCATATTGGAATTTTTTTTCCCCAATTCAGATTTTTTAGTGCTAAAAGTCACCAAAAAAAAAAAGTGACTTTTCAAGAAAAACTTAAGAAAAAAGTCCCCTCCCTTTCCTGGAAGATCTTTCTTTGCTTCAAAACATTAAAGCTTTTTTTTGTGTGACAATTTTAAAAAGTTTCCACTTTGCAGAACGACTTGACAAAACTGGGCAGCAAAATGGAAAATTAGGTTCAATGTGGACAAGTGCAAAGTTATGCACTTTGGTAGAAATAATATAAACGCAAGCTACAGTCTTTACTATATGGTTGTTTGTTGGGGGTATCCTTGATGGAGAAGGATCTGGGATTTTTTGTAGATAACAAGTTGTCTAATTCCAGGCAGTGTCATTCTGTGGCTACTAAAGCAAATAAAGTGCTGTCTTGTATAAAAAAGGGCATTGACTCAAGGGATGAGAACATATTTTTGCCCCTTTATAGGTCCCTGGTAAGGCCTCACCTTGAGTATGGGGGCAGTTTTGGGCAACTAAACTGGTAAAGGGGATGGAAGGGTTAAGCTATGAGGTTAGACTGTCAAGATTGGGGTCGTTTTCTCTGGAAAAGAGAGGGGACATGATTACTCTGTACAAATACATTGGGGGGGGTTATAGGCAGATAAGTGTTCTTTTTTTCCCAGTGCCCTTCCTAGTGATGCTGTAATGGCAGATTCTGTTAATGCCTATAAGAGGGGCCTGGATGAGTTCTTGAACAATCAGAATATCCAAGGCTATTGTGATACTAATATCTACAGTTAGTATTAGTGGTTGTATTTATAGTTTATGTATGTGTTGGTATAGATTGGTAAGTATATGTTGTGTATGCTGGGTTTACTTTGAAGTAGTGATGGGCGAAATGTTTTGCCAGGCATGGATTCGAAGCGAATTTCCGCGTTTCGCCATTGGTGGATTGTTTCAGGAAATGGATGAAAAAAATTGCAGCAGAAAAATTTGCCGCGCGTCCAAAAATTGTCACAAGAATAGTCGTGGGCGTCAAAATATAGCCGCACATCAAAATTGTTGCAAGAATAGTCGCAGGCGTCAAAAGAATAGTCGCACGTCAAAATTGTTGCAAGAATAGTCACAGGCGTCAAAAGAATAGTTGCGCGACTAGTCAATTTTTTTTCCGCGCGTCATTTTCGCCGTTTCGCGAATCTTTTGAAAGATTCGCAAATTTATTGGCAAAGCGAAATGGGACAGATTCACTCATCACTAATTGGAAGGCTTGAACTTGATGGACTCTTTTTTCAACCCCATGTAACTATGTAACTATGTAACTATGTAACTATCATGTGACAAGTTAAAAAATTTTAAGTTTTCGTGTCTTTTCTGTGACTTTTTCCCACACATTTCAGACATTTGTGGAAATGAGTTTTAGTTAATCTGCCTCCATGTTGGAACAAGCTTTGTTTTGACATCATGTGGTGCACCACGAGACAACATGCCAGGGAAATAATTAGGACTGCTATTTTCAGAGCCTTCACGATAATTTTACATTCTGCTTTATATGACTATTTGGACCATTCTTATGTTTCTGAGCATATCTTTTGCTTATTTTCTTTTCATATTTTATTTTTGAAAGCTGGGGAGTGGGTAGTAAAGAGTGGGCACCAGATGTACAAATATATTTGTTTAATTTTCTTTGTAGAGTTGCCAGCAAACGTGTTCTTCTTTATTTACTAGGGATGTATGTGTCAGTCTTACAGTGATTCATTGGGTAATAGCCATTGTTTTCCTCAGTCAGCTTGTAGCATTTCAGATAACTTGATATCAATGAACTGCAAATGAAAGATATATATTTGTTTTACACACTTGAATTTACCTGCAGGTGAAAAAAAACCCGGTGAAGTATTTATTTCAACTCAGCTCTTTGGTTGTAATTCAGCATTAGAAAATTCTGTGTTAGCTTCCAGTTTTGGGAACATACACCTCATCAAATGTTAGAAATGGGGATTCAGCACCAACTATATACACTGGTATATATCAACTATCTGTTCTGTGACACATGTACATACAGTACATACCATATTCTAATATCAGTGGTGTAACTATTGATACAGCAAACCCAGTGGGATAGGGGTCCAGGTGACAGGGGGCCCCAAACCGTGGGGTCTGCTGTACCAAAGTCCAGTGCAGGCTGGGAGGTGTGGTGTGAGTGAGCCATTAATGGGGGTGGGGGAGGAGAGGGCTTCATGCTAGGTCCCCTCAGAAGATTTGTGAGTAAGGTCCTGCATGACCAAGTTACACCGCTGTCTACTATGTCTCAATTTTGATTTAGTAGGACAAAATTCTGTTGATATCACCTATTTTATGGCTCTCTTTCGATTATATCACATGTACATGAGGTTTACTCATCTGATCTGTGTTGCTGAATTTCAGTGCATAATAATATCTTGCAGTATTTAAGAGTGGGCAAACCAAACAACACCCCGGATGGCATGTCCCTTCCTTCTCAGTATTTCATATCACTGCTAGATGTGGGGAAACCTCCAGAATTACAGAAGAGAAACACAACTATAGCCATTATTAGTGTGTTGGCATTCCCAGTTAGCATGGTGTCACTTCTAGTTACCCTTACTCTTGTGGATGGGTATCCAAAATGATTTAAGGCAGGGGTGCCCAAAAGGTAAAATGTCATTGCTTTATATTGCTTTTTTCTTGTACCTTTATGGTGTTTGTGTTGTTATTATTAATATTGCTATGAAATGTAATTAAGATTTTTTTTAGTTATGAAAAATCTAGGGATGCATCAAATCCACTATTTTGGGATTCGTCCAAACCCTGAATCCTTCGTGAAAGATTCAGCCAAATACTGAACGAAATCCAAATCCTAATTTGCATATATAACGGAAGGGTTGAAAGGCATTTTCAACTTCCGTGTTTATGTGTCAAAAAGTGACATGAATTTAAGGATTTGGATTCGGTCTGGCCAGATATGTGGATTCGTCCAAATCTAAATCCTACTGAAAAAGGCAAAATCTTGGCTGAATCTTAAACTGCATCCAGGATTTGGTGCATCCCTATACAAAACCATATCTCCACAAAACTTGTAATTTATTGAAATGTTTAATTCACAACCTTACACCTATTCCTTTAGTTTTTATTCACCATAAAAAAATAGCCCTTTTACTTTTTTTGTCTTTCTGAAATTGCAATATAAAATGTTTGCATTTATTTATGGCCAATTAAAGTTCACTATTTATATTTAGTATTTATTTCATTATTAAAGTTCACTATTTATATTTAGTATTTATTCCTGTATTGATTTTCACTAGTTATATTTAATATTTATTGCATTATTAAAGTTCACAATTAATATTTAGTATTTATTTCATAATTACATTTCACTATATTTAGTATTTATTTCATCATTAAAGTTCACTATTTATATTTAGTATTTATTCCTGTATTAAATTTTACTATTTATATTTAGTATTTATTCCATTAATAAATTTCACTATTTATTTTTAGTATTTATTCCATTATTAAAGTTCACTATTTATATTTAGTATTTATTCCATTATTAAAGTTTACTATTTATATTTAGTATTTATTCCTGTATTAAAATTCACTATTTATATTTAGTATTTATTCCATTATTAGAGTTCACTATTTATATTTAGTATTTATTCCATTATTAAAGTTTACTATTTATATTTTGTATTGATTTCATTATTAAATTTCACTATTTATATTTAGTATTTATTCCTGTATTAAATGTCACTATTTATTTCATAATTACATTTTACTATATTTAGTATTTATTCCATTATTAGAGTTCACTATTTATATTTAGTATTTATTCCATTATTAAATTTTACTATTTATATTTAGTATTTAATCCATTAATACATTTCACTATTTATATTTAATATTTATTCCTGTATTAAATTTCACTATTTATATTTAGTATTTATTTCATAATTACATTTTACTATTTATATTTAGTATTTATTCCATTATTAAAGTTCACTTTTTATATTTAGTATTTATTCCTCTATTAAATTTCACTATTTATATTTAGTATTTATTCCATTAATACATTTCAATATTTATATTTAGTATTGATTTCATTATTAAAGTTCACTATTTATATTTAGTATTGATTTCATTATTAAAGTTCACTATTTATATATATTATTTATTTCAAAATTAAAGTTCACTATTTATATTTAGTATTTATTTCATTATTAAAGTTCACTATTTATATTTAGTATTTATAGTATTTTAATTAATAGTGTGAGAGTGACAATTCCTATCTTTTCCATAAAGGAATCCTCTTGAATTTATAGGCGTTACTTCAGCAATGTATAACTATTTCTCTACTATCTTGTGACAAGTTTTTATGGTAAAAGGTGAAGGAAAGATAAAAACTAAGTAAGCTTTATCAGAAAGGTCTATGTAAATACAGCCATAAGCACTCACAGAAACGCTGCACTGAGTCCTCTATCAACAGAAACACAGATTTTATTTTATTACTTTGTGTATACATGTTCTCTTTGTCAGACTTCTAGCTCTCAAAAAAATCCTTTAGGGCATGGCGCAAGTCTGCACAATTTGTTCCTCTCTCCCCCTCCCTTCTCTTCCTCCCTTTCCCATCGTCTCCCCCTCCCAACCGTGCTGTGTAATCTTAGCTACCAGCAGCTAGATCTGCAGCACGGAAGCTACCGAGACCAAGCTAAGCAGTAAGTTTATATAATCACTTTCACACCCTCCAATGAAGTTTAGCTATGCAGACATATTGCAACACAGAAAACCAAGAAGCTGCAGTGTTACAAAAATAAAAATATAATATCAGAAGCAGACACAGCACTAAGATATATCTGGGGTCTTGTTGCAGAGCCCAGCATGACCTTGGATGGACGTTCTTCTTGAATGAGCAAAGAGGGACGCAGTTTTCTACCATTAGTGGCATCATCATAAATTACCACCTCTATGTTCTCCAAGGGGCAGATTTATAAAAATGTGAGTTTAGAGCTTAATACATAAAACTCCCCCACATTCTATTTATTCCTATGGGGTTTTAATAATCGCATTTATCAATTGGTGAACTCTAACTTTCACCCATTGATACAAACGCTTCTAAAAATCCCATAGGAATGAATAGAACATGGGGGAGTTATGTATTAAGCACTAAACTCACATTTTAATAAATCTGCCCCCTTGTGTTTGTGCGGGCTTCCTCTGCATACTCCAGTTTCCTCCCACACTCCTAATACATAGAGACTGATTAAATAGCTCCAGATTGACCCTAGTGTCATGTGGGAATTGGATAGGGACCTTATATTGTAAGCTCTGCTGGTTCAGGGACTGGTGAAAAATCTCTGCAAAGCCTTTTATAAGTGTATTAATGCGAAATAAAAAAGGATAACATTTGGTTTTTGAATTGTTGTTTTTAACAATTTGTTCTGTAGCTCTCTAGTTTGAAATGTTATCTGGCAGCTATACTCCCTCTTACCATAGCAACAAGGGGTTGTATGAATCGAAGTCAAGATGGGGTCAGGACCCCTTTGGGGGTTGAACAACTCTTTCACCATCGGAAAACACATATTTCCCATGGTCTTAGGAATAATTTTATGGTTGGGGGGTCACAACATGAGGACCTGTATCACGGCATTAGGAAGGTTGAGAACCACTGCCTTAAAAGAACATGTAAATGCAGTCTTGCCTTCTGTCATTCTAGAATAAAAAAATGTAAGGGGCTTTTTTTAACTTTGTGGATAAACACTTCATTATCTTTTTTCCCTGTAGAATTTCTGTCATATCATCTGCGTTACATTATCCTTTCAATTTCCAGCCTCCCCGTGCTCTTGTCTTCTTTGCTTTCATGCACTTTAAATGATCTACCGAGCAGTGCCTGTGATTTCATGTGCATAATATATCAAATGCAGAATATTACAGATTTGCTTTGCATGCAAATGGAAGGCTGAACTGGGGAAAATCTAAGCACAAACAAAATATTCCATTTCAGCATCCTATTTATAACGAATGTTATTTCCCTGCGCTAACATTGGCAAGACGTTGCTGTATTATTGCAGGCAACTCATTTACAATGCGACAGAGTCATAGTCAACAAGACAGATGACATATCATTCCCACACGTGTTTCTCTGATTTTGAAAGCCGGCGGAATCACTTTCACTCGTGTCACATTGTTATATCATTGATGTATTGTTTTATACAAATCTAACTGGGTCTTTGTTTTCTGACAGGTTTACACATTTCTATCTTCAGTATTTCCAACTGTGCTTTCGAAAATGTGCTCACTGAAAGTCTTTCAAAAATTGGACGGACCTTCTTGAATGAAACTATGACAGAATAGTGAATTCTTGAATAAACTCAGTTGAGTTTTTTCACATTTTGTGAATATTTATTAAAAAAGCTAGAATGGAAAACCCTGAATAGATTAATTTGCTAAAAAAAAAAGTCTACTTTTCAGTTGAAAACACATCTCCATTGACTTCAATAGAAGCTCCTTAGGTTTGAGTTGATGATCATTTCAAGTTTACCCTAAGGGGCAAATGATTTTTGATGAATATTGAGATGTACAAAGCCTGGGGTTTGGGAGGAGTGAGGACAATACATGGGTAGGGAGCCTGTATACTCCCTTTTTTCTTTTCACTTACAATAGGCATTGTATAAACTTACCCATGATGTGGCCTATATCAAGATACCATAGAGTGATATCTATATAAGCTTGGTTTTGTTCCTAGTTTTCTCTTGTTTTACCTACCCTACAACTAGCAGTCTGCGAAGAATACAAGTACATCTGGGCTGGTAACGCCAGAACTATGTGCATCACTGTAACCCCAATTCTCTCAAATGCTCAAAGGTGTAACCTCATGACAAGTTTTCTTTTTTATGTAAGTTGTAAACATAATTAGTCCAATAGTGTAGTAGTAGAAGGTTTGGGCAGACACCAATCAAGGAAGGCAGACATCAGGGCTAAGAGTCAAAAACAAAAATAACTATGAGAAAAATTATACAGGAGATATCAGGAAAGATCCAATGGAAAGGTAAGAATAGGGTAAGAATATATATGTATATATATATATATCAATCCAAATTTTTTTATCCTTGAGAAAGGTCCTAATGAGGACCGAAACGTTGGTTTTAAACAATATATATTCAATAACATGTGCAAAGTGTAATCAAAGTGCCTGGTATTTGATTACACTTTGCACATGTTATTGAATGGGTTAATGCTGTATAAACACTGATTGGATACTGCGGGTTTTTAACCTGACACTTCACTTCCTGTCTATCATCCTGATGACGATCCTGTGGTGCTGTAGCTGTGAGTGCTTTCTACTGTTGAGTTTGATATATATATATATATATATATATATATATATATATATATAGCGAATCTGTCCCGTTTTGCTTCGCCGAAAAATTTGCGAATCTTTCTAAAGATTTGCGAAACGGCGAAAATGTTGCACGTCAAAAAAAAAAAAATTGTCGTCCACGACTATTCTTTTGCCGTGCAACTATTTATTTTGATGCGGGACTATTCTTTTGCTGTGGGCAACTATTTATTTTGATGCGAGACTATTCTTTTGCCGTGGTCGACTATTCATTTTGACGCAAGACTATTCTTTTGACTCCCGCGACTATTTATTTTGACGCAAGACTATTCTTTTGACTCCCGCGACTATTTATTTTGACGCAAGACTATTCTTTTGACTCCCGCGACTATTTATTTTGACGCAAGACTATTCTTTTGACTCCCGCGACTATTTTTTTTGATGCAAGACTATTCTTTTGCCGTGAGCGACTATCTATTTTGACGCGCGGGTGACGATTTTTTGATGCACAGCAAATTTTTTCCGCAGAAATTCGCAGTGAATCCATGCCTGCCGAAACATTTCGCCCATCACTATTTATATACCTTAAAATCCAGTTTGAATGTCAGTTAGGGTGACAATTGGGGTGAATATGTAATTGCTGTTCTAGATATTCTTGAAACTATGCCTGAATGACTGATACACCAATAGTTTCATATCTCTGTATTCATTAGATGAGCTAAAGAGGCCCTGACCAAAAGTAGGACCTTCAAATGGGATTTGAACTGCAAATATTTACTACTCAATACATTCTTGTATTTTGGCAGCTGGTAGGAGCTCTGCTCTTTTGCATGCTCACATCCATTCACATATTTTCTATCTATTTTTTTTTTCAAAATGATTAAAAATAACAGTCAGGCTCAGGAAAAGAAAACAGCAGCCAAAAATACAGGAGCAATGCACTAGTGACTTCTTATTGTCTTCGCTTAAGAATGGGATATCATCAAATAGAATAGACACATGAAGCACCAAACGTTTTCTTGAATTGCAGAGCTCTCCGAAAGTCATTCAAAAAAAATGGTTGAATTCGCAATTTTAACAGAAGAAGTGTAACAGAAAATCTCTGCTCTGCCCTTTAACCCACGGACTGAAATATTTTAATCATCTCGGCAATGATATTGGATTTCTGATTACCTATTATTTTGAATGATGTTTAACATAATGGAGATAGAAGACAGAAATATCAAAGAAGTGGAAAAAATGAAACACGTTTGACTTGCAAAATGAAGAATAAATACATATTGATTTTTTTTCTCTATAGCATCTATCTGTTCTACAGATTTGCTTTATGGAAGTGTTGTGTTTTTACCTACAGTATATCACATATTTGGCTAGCTTTTTGCAAATACAATACAACTTTCTCTGTTATGGCATCGCATACAAATTTCTGGCTTTTATAGTTGTGTGTTTTGCACTGAAATACATGGGGCATATTTATTATGCTGTGTAAAAAAACGGCGAGAAAATTTGCCACGCATCGCCAGGCTTTGCCGTCTAAAAACCAGCATAAAATCAGTGTAATTTTTTTACACATTTTTTACATGTTTTTACAAGTTTTTATTTTCCACTGGAACTTCCGTAAAATAACGCCGTCAAATCTGGCGTTCGCATGGCTATCTTCTCTGTTTATTTTACACAGCTAGGGGCTGATTTACTAATCCATGAATCCGAATCCCGAATGGGAAAAAATCGGATTGGAAACGAACATTTTGCGACTTTTTCGTATTTTTGCGATTTTTTTCGTCACCGTCGCGACTTTTTCATAGCCATTACAAATTTTGTGAATTGTCGCGACTTTTTCGTTGCCATTATGACTTTTGTGAATTGTCGCGACTTTTTCATAGGCATTATGACTTTTGTGAATTGTCGCAACTTTTTCGTATTGAGCTCGAAAAAGTCGCAAAATACCGATCATTACGAAAAAAACGCATTCGGACGCTTTTCGGACGTTCGTGGATTAGTAAATGTGCCCCCTAGTGATGAGCGAATCTGTCCCGTTTCGCTTCACAATAAAATTCACAAAGCGGCAAGAAAATTTGCGGAACGGCGGACAATTTGCGCAACCTTTTTGTTGCCCATGTCTATTTTATTGCCTGCATCTTTCTTTCAACCATGTTTTTTTTACGCGACCACGCCCAATTTGACACAACTACGCCCAATTTCATCGCAACCACGCCCGATTTGAGGCGCAGCGGAATTTTTCCACAGCGAATTTACACAGATGTTTTGCAAAACAATTCACCAATGGCAAAATGCGGAAATTCGCTGCGAATCCATGCTTCATGCTCATCACTATACACAGCTTTTTAAGCCATTTTTTTCGGCGAATTCGGTTTATACAGCATAATAAATATGCCTCATGGTGTTGTATATTTGTTTTCATGAATCGTGTGCAAGTTGCAATCCGGGTGGGCTTGGCGTCACTAATCTGTCACGGTTTGCTGCGCAGAAAAATTTGCAATCATTCCAAAGATTTGCGAAATGGCAAAAATGTCACTGATGCACGCAACAATTTTTCTTGCCGTGCGTCAATTTTCTTACCTCGGGCGACAATTTTTGTTGCGTTGTGCATTTTTCCGCGGTCCGTTTCGCAAAACAATCCGGCAATGGTGAAACCCAGTTTAATGTTAAAGTGGGTATGTGAAAAAGAGGACCACTCTCACACACAATATCCTTAAAACCTGGTGCAGATGGTAAGTTAGGTGCCAGTATGCTCAACCCTCTAATAATAGCCTTACAGCACAGAATAATCCAGAGGGCAGGCAACTAAATAAATCCCAGCAAAGGCTATGTTGTTCTTTAGACATATTTCAGTTCACATAAACCCCCTCTTAATGTATATTTGCAAAAAAAAATAAAAAATCAGGCTCAGTAGTTTCACATAGGAAACAGATACTTTATATAAATTCCAGAACAACCTGAAACATTCTTCTAAGCTATGCGGAACCTACTTGGTTACAGGAAAACTATACCTTTGAACAATGTAGGTCTCTAAAAAATATACTACATAAAACAGCTCATATGTAAAACCCTGCTTTATCTAAATAAACCATTTTCATAGAAATGTACTTTTTAGTAGTATGGGCCATTAATCCTAAAACTGCCATTTTAAGTCCTAAGGGCCGCCTCCTGGGATCATAGGATTCACAGTGCACACAAACAAACCAAGGGCACACATACATATTAGATCACATCAGCCAATGAATGGACAGAGTTCTGCCTTTTGCTCCCACACTATTTCCTGTTACAGTTAGAGCTGCATTATTTCCTGTCAGCTGATCTCTGAGGGAGCAAACAGCCCATCACTAAATGGCGGCTCAAGGGAAAAGATGTAAAAGGGGAATATTTACTGATTTATACTCCAATTTGATGAGATTCTTTTATAGATGATTTAGTAGGAAATCTGTTGGTTAAGTATTTATTCTGGGGGTATAGTTTTCATTTAACAAACAGGAAGCACCTTTTGGAAGAGCAACAGAAGGCGTGGGTTTAAATTCCTCTTGAATATCTGCAAAAACGAATAGCTACACAGGGTTAGCGAAGCCTGAATTGTTTCGAATGGAGGTCTCTTTGATGAATGTTAAGACTTACAAATACAACAATTATATCCATTATGTAGTCATCTTCCACAGCATTACACCAGCTATTTTTTCAGTCTCGGGATATGACAGTATATCTCCGAAATGTACTGTACTTCAAACATCAAAGCTAAAAAGTGCAAACAGCCAATGCAATCTAACACATGGCAATTATACACATGCCACAATTCAAGTACTGACACAAAAAAGGCCATTACATGTTAAGCACGAACAGAGAGAATATTTCCATTATAATTAACAACCCTTCAACCCAACATATCTTTGAGGTCACCGGGTCTGTCTCATCTGTTTGAATAAATGTCAGAAGTTATATCAAGTGAGCACTTGCATCCTCGGATCTAAATGTTTTAGAGCAGCAATTTAACAATAACATGAATTATAATTACCAGAAGCTCAATAACACAGGGTAAAATTATAATAATTACCAATCCAGAAAGTAAAGTATTATCTGAAATCTCACTGTTAAATTTCAGCTATTGCCGGAGCCGAGCCGCAGCCTTTTCAAGGCACAATTAAACCGCATTGGCACTCGGAGTGATCATAAACAAGGTAATTTTGTTGTAAATTATTTTGCACCCGCAGTGATGCAATTGATGCCATTTACTATTAAGGGTAAAATGATTTATTCTTTTTTTTTTTAAACATGTATTAGGGCAGATGGAAAATGGCATATGGAGGAGGTTGCTGCATATGTAACATATGAAGAAGCCTACAGTGATTTACACATTTTCAATTAAAAAATACTTAAGAAGGCTTAATGGAAAATGATGTTTTTTTTTTTTAATTACTATGGTATCAGTCTAATAAATAAGGAATAATAAATAAAGATAGATAAATAATCAGGAATTTATGTAGGCAAGCTGTAAGGCTCTGCTGGGGTTTGATCCCAGGACCTACGGGTTCTTGATTGCTCTCCCTAACTGTTGAGCCAGGAGAGCAGCTGGTGAGAGGAAATTGCTTTGTAATCCCTTTCACCAGTGTCCTGGGCTTCATAACATTACCCCAGAAGCCTTATTGGCTAGGTGGGGTCAGCCAATCAGGGCTGACTCTGCCCTAAATAAGCCCAGCCCTCCTCACACTCAGTGCCTGAACATTATTTACTTTTAGCTGGTGTTTCTGTTCCGGCTCCTTTGTTTTGCTTCTTCTTTTCTTTGTTCTTTAGCCTTGTTTTCTTGCTTCCTTGCCCCTTTTCTTGTTCTTGTTTCGCTCCTTGCTCCTCACTCCTCTCCTCAGTCCTCACTCCTCACTCTTGATCTTGCCTTGCCTGCTCCGTCCTGTTCTGCCTGATCTTGCCTTTGTCTGCTCCGTTCCCTTCCTGTCCCATCTGATCTACGCCCGCTCCGTCCCTTCCTGTCCCATCTGGTCTACGCCCGCTCCGTCCCTTCCTGTCCCATCTGGTCTATGCCTGCTCTGTTCCTTCCTGTCCCATCTGGTCTACGCCCGCTCCGTCCCTTCCTGTCCCATCTGGTCTACGCCTGCTCCGTCCCTTCCTGTCCCATCTGGTCTACCCCCGCTCCGTCCCTTCCTGTCCCATCTGGTCTATGCCCGCTCTGTCCCATCTGGTCTACGCCTGCTCCGTCCCATCTACGGTCTACGCCCACTCCGTCCCATCTGGTCTACGCCCGCTCCGTCCTGTTCTGATCTGTCCTGTCCATCTGGTCTACGCCCACTATGTCCTGTCCACGCCTTCTCCTTCCTATAACAGCCCCTGCCTGAAGGACTCACCTTACCTTCTCCCACTCATAACAGAATAACTCTTGACACAAGCTCACAGTGTGATAAAAAGGGATGAAATAGTTGACCCTGTAATCCTAACCTCAAAGAGGGGTATGAGTTTGGGTAGCTATGGCGCCCTGGATCTTCAGCTTCCTGCTTATAAATATATAATAAAGATGATTAATTATAAAATAAAACCAGCGCTTGAAGTAACATTCAACCTCCAAGTTAACTTCCGAGTCACAAATAGAGATAAGCGAAGCTACCCTGTTTAACTTCATCAAAAAACTTGTGAAATGGCAAAATGTCACTAAATTTTGCAGAAGGCATTGGAGTCTTTTCACTTTCTTCTGTGTAAAAAAAAAATTACATTTTTTTTCCCCCAGTGATAAAAACACATGCAAAATTCCAGTGCAGATATGAGAAAATTTCTGCCACTTGTGAAAACACAAATATACTATGAATCTGTATCAGGTAAACAAATTCACTGATCCTGGGTCATAAATATGACCAGGGGTGACCAGACTTGTAGAACGAGGGAACAAATGTCCAAATCAGGGTACAATTGTGTGGCCATTGTATTCATGGGGGATAATATTATTATTGTACCCTGCATAGAATTTAGTGGAGGGGATGAGGTCCTTTAGCCTACTCAATGGTTCCATTGCTTGCTCCCTCATCATAAGGTATCTATGGACTGTGATTTTTTTAAATTCATTTTCCTCTACTTTCACTATAAATGTTATTGGAAAAAAGAGGTGAAGGGTGTGACGGCTTTTGAGAGGTAACAGTCACCTGATTGACTCTATGGGGCAGATATATCAAAACAGGAGTTTGAATCCCAAATGGGAAAAATTCGGAAACAAAAATTTCTGAAGATCGCAAATATCACAAAAATGCTTACGAAAAAATCGTATTAGTCACGATAATATCGTATTGGCGATCCAAAAGTCACAACATTTTTGTAAACAGCGGCAGAGCCTTTCAGAATTTTTTGCAAGGGGGCACGAAAAAATCATGCGACGCACAAAAAAGTTGTGCGGGCACAAAAAAATCAGCAAGAATATGCTCGGAGCATTCATATGAACGATCCAAGCGTTCGTGTCTTAGTGAATCTTCCCCTATGTTGCAGATTTATCAAAACATGAGTTTGAATCCCGAATGGGAGAAATTCGGATTGGAAACGGAAATTTCTGAACATCGCAAATATCACGAAAATGCTTATGAAAAAATCTTATTAGTCATGATAATATCGTATTGGCGATCTGAAAGTCACAAAATTTTCATACCGAATGATTGTAAACATCGGCAAAACCGATCTGATTTTTTAGCGACAAAAGACCGAAAAAGTTGCGCAAGTGGCGAAAAAGTCACCAAAGCGCCAAAAAAGTCGCACAAGCGTCGTAAAAGTTGTGCAAGGTATGAAAAAGTTGCAGAAAATATGATTGGACCGATCGAACGAATGCTCGGAGCATTCATGGATAAATAAATGTGCCCCTATGACTACTTTTTGGAAAAGATAAATAATTTATCAGTCCTGTTGTAAATTTTTCTGCTTCTAAAATGAACAAGTAACCAACTGGCTTCTTCACCATGCATACAAATTTATCTTATGCCTTATTAATGCATGTCTAACAACCAGCATGTTTATGACAAAGTCAATATATCCCCATGCTTATTTAAACGTTAACTAGTTTAGTGTTTTATTTGACATAAAAACATAGACAGCAAGGTGGGTGATACATATCCAATTTCTTTAAGTGTCCAAAATGCCTTTTAATTAGTTCTCTGGAAGTCTCGGAAACAAGACTGGTTGAGGCATTACATATGCTGATGCTTTCAATAAATCAAGTCTCTTTGTAGAAGAATCACCAATCATATGTTGTAGGCACATTGGAGTGGGTGACACTTCAGACAGTCTTCATTTCTGCACCTGTGTAGTAGAATTTAAAAGCAATGTACAATAAATTTGACAAGTGCCAACAATTTATGGTTAGAAAAGCTTATCTAACCCTGTTACATGTTTTTAAGAGGGAGAATATGCCATTATAATGATCAGAAAAACATGATTGTGGATATGCACTTTTCAACAAAACATGCTCTGATGTTTATGCAATTTTCCTTATCATGACTAGAACACGTGTATATTGGACTGCCATATAATATTTTATTGAGGTTTTGCAATAATACTGTAGCTTCTGATTCTCTCTCATAAGAAGACCATTGGGATACAGTTTATATAGGGCATTACTGATAAGCGCAGTAACTACTGGTTTCTTCAGACAACATAAAAATTAAGCTACAGTAGAGGAACTGTGTACCAAGGTACAAGGAAATTACCAATACACATTCCCTTCTCCCGGTTTTATTCGTAATTTAGTATCTGTGCAAGTTTTTAGGGGTTTTATTTAGAAGGTTATGATCATAAAATACCAAGCCACCATACTATGTAAAGGTAAACCCCACACAGTGGTCCTAGCTATTTTCCTACAATCACATTTCTCATAGGCCGGCACCTATCTGCATGGTTGCATTTCTTGTGAAAAATATCTCTTGACCAAAGCTTTGGTAGTACAGACTTATCATTTTCTATTGTGGCTTTTAACTAGTATTTATACTAAAATAGAGGAGAATTCCCAAAACCAACAGCCCTTTGTAAAGGCACAGGGCCATATTCAACAGGACTTGTGGCAACTATGGACCAGGAAAAGGAAGTGTGCAGATTGCGGTTATGTTTTGCACTTTGCCTTCACATAAGAAAGATGTATAATACAGTATACAATATAATAGAGCTTATTCAAGATCTATGAATTGTGCTTACAGTGGGGCTCAATTGGTTGAATATCCCAACCCATTTTCCCCAGGCTCTTAACCTGCAAAGTTAGGAAAAGATCTCAATATGGCAGGCAGCACGGAAGTGGTGAAGGAAAGTATTCTGGAACCAATCAAAGGCAATGGTTGGGGCTAGGCGCAAATGGGCTACTTTATATTGGCAAAGCGATAAACTACATAGGCAGGTTATTTCTTTATTTATTATGCCAAGTAAATGGCCAAGCCTACACAGCACATATCTATATTTACACAGCACACAAGCAAACACTCTTCTTTCAGTAAAACGTCAGAGATAGACATATTCCATAAATAGCAGTTGGTGCAAGAAAAGAAGGACAGAGACCTAGGAACTCAAGGGATATAGAAGGAAGGGTCATGTATTATGCTTTACTTTGATCACAATTATATAAGAATGCCTACCCTATCATAAATAGAAACACATTAGCCAGTATTTATGGGAAGCACTGTTGCGTGAAATTGCTTATATACCCTCTAATTTACTTGGCAACTGACTCTGACAATGAAAAGAAGAGTAATGACGTGAGTCAGCAAAAACATTGTCTCCTAGATACACAAGCAAACAGTCAGCCCACGAAACAGATAGTTTCTATCAGTTATCACTGTCAATAACGTTAACTAACTGTTAGTCAATGTGTATATTCCTAACTCAACCAAAATTACATTAAGCAAGATAAGACGATTTTAATGGGTTCTGAAAAGAAATGATTTATTTACTTTATAACAATGCTCTAAACTTGCTTTGCAGTCTGACTTAGAAAGTGATTGACTTCATTAGTCTGACCTGTTCATATTTTCCCTATTTCTAACAACATCATTTGCATTGATATGTTTAAAATAGTTAACTATGGTGTGCACAGAGGGTTCCCGCAACACAAGCCTTACTTATAACCACAATATTAGCTGTACTTATAATTACATATAATCCAGATAAAATGGTATATCTTATTAAGGGACAAACCTCAGGTAGTGCTTTCTAGTTGAAGAGAAGTTTTCATTAGGTTCACTGGGAATCTGTAAATTTGGCATTATATAAGCTATGTTACCCTTGTAAGGTGTGCTTCCGGCCATGCCGTGGTTGCATATTAAGTCCAGGGAGCTGGCACCACACTAAACACCAGGGAGGACATTAGAGTGCCAACGACTATGGCTTTTTGTCACACTGCCTGTGTGTACACTTTTGGTCCTGAGCATTCAGGAACAGGATCTTGATTCTGAACCTGCCTCCTTCTATTGAATTCAGCCTGTTTAATCGCACTGCCTTGGTCACTGTGTGCACTGACATATTGCCTGGACTTGTAGTTTGAGCAGGTTAACCCTTTGTTTGCATAGTTCTGGACTTTTGCTTGACCTGTCCTGCCTGTTCCTGTTTATAGTGCCCACCTTGCCTGCCTTGTCTGTTCCAGTTCCTGTAACCAATACCTGATGGTTCCAATTCCTATTTTCCTGCCTTGTTTACCTGCACACACCTTTGTAAGCTGTTATCAAGTTTGCCAAACACCTGCCCTGCCTGTGTCTCAGTTCCTGTTCCCTTCTTTTTTTTATAACTTGTATTTTATTGGTTTTAACAGAGTTGAATTTACAGCGTAAGAAGTTGGTTGAACAAAGTACATGCATATAATGTGTCAAGTACCAATAGCAGTAATATAGAAGTTTTCAAGAAGATCACAGTGTCTTGACAGAGAGAGTGGATTATGGGATACATATTGGGAGGAGGTTCTTAGGGGTTTTAATGGGGTTTCAATGGTTGCTAACAGTTCCCAGGGGGTCCAGGTCTTAAGGAAATTGGGGGTTCTGTTGGTTATTCTGGCAATTCCTGCTTCGAATGTCTTATTTAACTCCACTCTCTGTTTGATTTCCCTTAATGTAGGGGGGGAGGGAGTTTTCCATTTTGCAGCTATGGAGATTCGAGTAGCTGTTAAAATCTGGTTGATTAATGTTTGGTTTGATTTGCTGGTCTTTGGGAGCGGTTTGCCTAGTAGGAAGGTAGTGATATCAGGTAATATAGGGTCATGCAGTACTTAATAGTTCTGATATTTCTAGCCATACTGGGGATATCAGCGGGCAAGACCAAAATATATGTGGTACCAATCTCTCCGCAGTTTCTCCAGCATAGCGGAGGGTGGTTAGGGAACAGAGAGTGGAGTTTAGCTGGGGTGTGGTACCAGAACATTAGGATTTTATAGATATGTTCCTTCTGCCTGGAGCAAGTAATCATTCTTTTAGCATTTCCCCATATAAGTCCTGTTCCCTTCTTGATCTGTACCCAAACCCTTTAGGTTGTCCCTGAAGGTCCTATTAGGACTCCTGTCACCACCCTGCTCCATAGGAAATAACAGCCAGTATCTTTAGGTCAGGGTTATTGTCATTTGACAGTAACCCAGAGTATTCAGTGCAGAACAGTTGGTAACCTTAGGCTGCAATACAATCTTTGCAAGCAGACTCCTGTATAATAGCCTTGCAGAATTATGGGATGTGGTTCATTAAGAAATGTTCCTTTAGTTACCAGATATGTTCTGTGTCTTGAGATGAGTCTAAAGGGTTTGTTAATCGAGTGCCAGAGCAGCGTACATCTTTTGAGGCTTTTGGGGGGGGGTTGTGGTGGGATATGGGGAGCTATATGTCTCCCCCCAGTCTCCCTCTCCTGAATACAGTTCTGCCTGCATTTGTCAGAGCTCTATACATAGAGAACACAAATGTACAAGTCATTGTCTTTTTTGTTATTCTGATTTTCCCAATTTGTTCTCTATCCTGGGTTTCTGAATGACCTTTTAAGTTGTTACAAAGAGTCGTGCTCTCAAATAAACAGCAAAGGGATGGCAAGAGAGTTTTAAACTGCCATCTGTTTTACATTTAATCAGCGCATTCATTTAAACTTGGAGGGGCATCCTTATAAAAATATCTAAAACACAAAAGCAAGTTTATTTTTTACAAAACATGAAATTTCAGTAATTGCCTCCTCTTGGAGCATTATTTGTTTAATGAAGAGCAACCACTATTAAAGGAATACTGTCATGGGAAAACATGTTTTTTTCAAAACCCATCAGTTAATAGAGCTTCTCCAGCAGAATCCTGCATTGAAATCCATTTTATAAACACTTCATTTCCCAGGGTGCGACAGCCATGTGACCTGTGCTCTGATACACTTCAGTCACACTTTACTGCTGCACTGCAACAAGTTGGAGTGATTCCCCCCCCCCCTCCCCAGCAGCCGATCAGCAGAACAATGGGAAGGGAGCAAGATAGCAGCTCCCAGTAGGTATCAGAATAGCACTCAATAGTAAGAAATCCGAGTCCGGCTTGGGACTCCTCCAGTTACATGGGAGTTAGAGAAACAATAGGTTAGCTGAAAGCAGTTCTAATGTGTAGCGCTGGCTCCTTCTGACAGCTCAGACTCAGGCACACTTTACTGCTGCGCTGCAAGTTGGAGTGATATCCCACCTCCCAGCAGCCGATCAGCAGAACAATGGAAAGGGAGCAAGATAGCAGTTCCCAGTAGGTATCAGAATAGCACTCAATGGTAAGAAATCCAAGTCTGGCTTGGGACTCCTCCAGTTACATGGGAGTAGGAGAAACAATAGGTTAGCTGAAAGCAGTTCTAATGTGTAGCGCTGGCTCCTTCTGAAAGCTCAGACTCAGGCACAATGCACTGAGATGGCGCCTACACACCAATATTACAGCTATAAATATACATTTGTTGATTCAAGAATAACATTGAATCATTTGCAATTTAACTAGTGTAATATAGAAATAAAAAGTATACCATAAAAATCATGTCAGTATCCCTTTAACAGTATTTCTAGTTTATTTTAGTTTTTGTGTATATATAAATTTACACCTTTTTTTAATATAGCACTCCCTGTATAAGCAATGATGCACATTACAATTGTAAGTGTTATGCAAAGCTTCTTCTTATAGCATACAGCACACAACTGCAACTTGCTTTATCAGTAATAGCCTTCCTAGTGATGGAAATGCCATCGGCATACTTATCAGGTCACATCTTTTAAGTTTAGAGGAAATTGGCTACATGGTCGCATATCAAAATTTTCTCTTTGATTATATAATCACGTCATAGGGAGCAGAAAATCACACAATAAGTTTGCTGCCCGAGGCTCGAATACTTATCTCATTCGCCAAAAGCCTTTTCTGTATTCTTTTTTTTTTTTTTAGGAAAATATATCGGGTCCTTGGGTTCTAAATTCCAGTTCTCTTCTCACTTCCATAACAGTCAGCAAATGTGAGTGTTGAAATCAACATTTTGTTAGTGTATTGCTAGGACTTACATGGTGGCATGTCATGAAATTCTGGGCTTCAGCCTAGCCACTAGCGAGAGATTACACGGCGGCATGATGTGCAAGTCTAAGCGTCAGCCAAAAAGCCCCTGGCACAAAGTCATAACTGTATCCAATTTATACAGCTTGTTAGCTACTTCTGTCAGCTGTAATATTTTCCCATCCCTGAAATCAGCATTCACCACACAAATAGCTAGATTAACATTTATCCTTCTCTGAAAGTGTATTGAACCCATATTACTTTTAAAATAGATGTAACAATGCAGGTCAGGTCTATACATTCTTGTTCCTGTTTGGGTAATTGATCTTTTCCCTCATGGATTCCTTTGGCACCTTAGTGAGTTAGAATGTCTATCACACTATATCCCACTGAACTGCTGTAACCTCTACAGATCTTCTATTTACTTTACTTAACATTTTGCTTCCTCGGGGTCCTACACATACAGGTTTCTAATACAGTTAACTCTGGTATAGATTAAAGTTTATACAGTGAATTTCATTTTCCCTTCCCTTCCCCTTCTTTCCTCTTATTTCCTTCTCCCCCTCCCAATTATTATTTGGTATGAAATTCCTAATAATACTTATTATAAAACGAGTAAGTCAAGGTGCTGCAGAAATTATCCAGAATTATATTTTCACAGCCCCCCCCCCATCCCTCTTCCTTGTGTTAGAATGTCTATCAGACTATATCCCACTAAATTACTGTAACTTTACTTAATGTTCTGCTTCCCCATGATCCTACACATACAGGTTTTCTAATACAGATTACAGCTTATACACCTAATTTCATTGACCCTCCTTTTCCTGTCTTTTTCATTTCCCTTCCCTTCCCCTTCCCTTTCCTAATAATACTTATTATAATACGAGTAAGTCAAGATGCTACAGAAATTATCCAGAATTATATTTTCACAGCCTTCCCTCCCCTCTAGGTTTCTAATACAGTTAACTATGGTATGAATTACAGCTTACACACTACATTCCATTGACCCTCCTTTTCCTTTTCCCTTTTCTTACCTCTCCTTTCCTTTTCCTCCCCTCCCCTTCTTTCCTCCCCTTTCCTTGTCAATAGTCAAATAATGGCAAACAGGCACATTATATGACTACAGGTATAGGACCCATTATCCAGAATGCTCGGGACCAAGGGTATTCCGGATAAGGGGTCTTTCCGTAATTTGGATCTCCATACCTTAAGCCTACTAAAAAATTAATAAAACATTAATTAAACCCAATAGGATTGTTTTGCATCCAATAAGGATTATTTATATCTTAGTTGGGATCAATTACAAGGTTCTGTTTTATTTCTACATAAAAAAAGGAAATCTGTTTTAAAATTCTGAATTATTTGCTTATAATGGAGTCTATGGGAGACGGGCTTTCCGTAATTCGGAGCTTTCTGGATAATGGGTTTCCGGATAAGGGGTCCGACACCTGTATATGCTTTATGAGTTAATAGAGTAAGCAATGCCCACTTTTACCCACTCCCTTAATAAAACCATGCTCAGTTAAGGTCATTAGGGCCGATTCACTAAAGTGCATTAAAACGTGTTCTGTTTATAGCATGCGGTAAAATTTTTAGTGCGTCTAATTTTTCACGACTTAACGCACGATTCACTAAAAGCATACGTGTTAATTTACGCGTGATACTGCATGCGTTATTTTAGTCGCGAAGACTATTTTCGTGCGGTATTGGACGGTACATGCGCTAATCAACGCACCGCATATAAATAGTTGCCGCATATAAATAGTCGCCGCATATAAATAGTCGCGCGAATAAACGCACGCCATATTAGCCATACATGCCAATACTTGCGGAAAATTACTGTAAACTGGAAAATTACTGCAAACTGGCGGCTGCATCACTCTGGGGCCAACACAGACTTGAATAAATCCCAAAGCAAAGTCCATATTGTGTTGCCAAAAGCTCATGAACTGCACTTTTCTATAATTACCGCCTGCCCCAAGTAGGGGTTAATTTTCGCATAATATTGTGATACAAAAAAGTGTGCGATAAAAATTAACGCACTTTAGTGAATCAGCCCTATAGTCACTTATTATTTCCTCTTAAGCATGAAATTCTCTCAATTTTTTTTCCAGTTCTCATATGGTAATATACGATCTCCATAATATACCTGGGCTGAAAATACTTATACTTCCTGCAAAACACAATACCTGTACACAGAGACAAAGACAAAATGGGGCTTGTTCCTGGGAAATGTGGACTAATGGGAATCTTAGTTCATAACATAAAAGAAATGAGAATGAGAAAGATATCTAAAACCATATAAGGGGCCAAATTTACAAGGAAAGTACTTTTACACAGGTCACATAAATTTAATTCTAATATCCTTGGGGTGAAGACACTTGGAGCTACTAGTTGCAGCTACTGGTCACAGCTTCAAAAATAGACAGTGCTGATTGTTTACTGATAACTGTCTCAAAACATGTCTAAAACATGTGTTTTAGCAGAGGCGATTCTCATTATTGTCTATGGCAGGGGATTTTCTGGCATTTAGTAGCTGTGAAAAGTAGCTGCTACTAAGTAGCTCTGATTGTCTTCACGCTTATGGGTGCATTATTCTTTCTGATGTAGAAATTAACTTTATAAAGGTTAATAAGAGGTAGACATACAGCATGCAGTAAATCTATTGCATACAGCCCCGGCAGGATCAGACTGACTTGCTGGGGTACCTGGTCTTTTTCCCACTGGACCCTGAACTTAGTGGGCCCTTTGCCCTTTCTGGACCATAGAGTATTAACTCTTTTTAAACTCTTATTTAACTCTTCTTGTGTTATATTTATTTACAGCAGTGAGAAAGATAGCAAAAAGTTATGTTTGGACTCTGTGATGGGGGTCAGAGAAATGAGGCAGTGTCGGACTGGAGTGCCAGGGGCCCAACAGAAAACCTTAGACCATGGGCCCACTCTCCAAACTATTTTTCATTCACTTCTTACTCAGTCTCTGTATTTTCCTAGTTTTTTTTTATCTTCATATACTATAATCTGTTCTTCTATATATTTAGTTGCTTTGTTCCCATTGAAAAATAAGTAATGACCATGAATTGGGCCAAATGGATAGAAGCAGGAGCGCCCACTGACACCTGGGCCCACCGAGAATTTTCCTGGTATCCCTGTGGGCCAGTCCAGCACTGGACTGAAGCCAAATGTATAGCCACAGATAAGCAGGATATTAATTATATAGAGCCAGCAGGGGAAATTTCTTAGAAAGAGTAAATGGAAAAGCAAGAGCAAATAGATTCCAACAACCATGTAATCTGGGTCATAAACAGCATGGAGACATTATGCTTGCACACTGTCTGTCTGTGCTATCTTCTGCAGTCCGTCTATATTCCCTTCCTTGCTCTGTGCTCTTACACAGCTTGTACAGCAATAATACAAGAAACAGAACACACAGGAGAGCAAACATGTCTACATAAAATGAGTTCTGCATGTGTCTTGTTGGAAGCAGCCATGTTGGTTGTGGGGATATCTCTATGTATAGACTTCAATGAACTGGAATCTAGTAGGCAAAACAAGATCCTTCTGGGCTTTTATTAATCAGTAACATATAAACAAAAAACCTCACGAACATAGGAACATCATCCACATGGTGGGCCCTTGATATAAGGTTCTCGGTGGGCCCTTGATATAAGGTTCTCGGTGGGCCCTTGATATAAGGTTCTCGGTGGGCCCTTGATATAAGGTTCTCGGTGGGCCCTGATATAAGGTTCTCGGTGGGCCCTTGATATAAGGTTCTCGGTGGGCCCTTGATATAAGGTTCTCGGTGGGCCCTTGATATAAGGTTCTCGGTGGGCCCTTGATATAAGGTTCTCGGTGGGCCCTTGATATAAGGTTCTCGGTGGGCCCTTGATATAAGGTTCTCGGAGGGCCCTTGATATAAGGTTCTTGGTGGGCCCTTGATATAAGGTTCTCGGTGGGCCCTTGATATAAGGTTCTCGTGGGCCCTTGGCGTCCCTGCCCGACACTGAGCCCTGGTGACACCAGTGATGGTTACAGAATCCTGAAGAGCTGAAAAAGGTGGGGATGATTGAACATAGCATGCATGTCTGCATTAGTCCATGTTCTGTATGAAAACACTTTGGAACCTTTGTCAAAAACATTAAAAGTTAAGCTGTTCAATTCTTGTATAATCAAAGCAAAAGGATGGAAAGTGCAAATATGAGAATTAAGAGTTTGAGACATTAAGATGCCATTTTATGTAAAATATTTTGTTAAAACATTACAGCACTTAATGGAATTGTGCGGATAATATTGCTAGAAGCTACACATAATTAACTGTTCATTTTGTAATTCCTCTGGACTATTTGAAAACCCTTAAGGTGGAAACTGTTGAATATTTTAAAATGTATTATTCTTTAAGTGAAATGATAAGCCTACAGAGTGTAAAACTAAAAGCAGATTCTGTGTTTTAAAAGTATAATAGTATATATATATAAGGAAAGGTTTCTTCTCCATAAAATTGGTGTTTTTATTGGACAGCACTACACAGGGACCCATAAACCTCCATTCTTACATACTTACATTACATTCTTATACAGGTATCGGACCCCTTATCCGGAAACCCGTTATCCAGAAAGCTCCGAATTACGGAAAGCCCGTCTCACATAGACTCCATTATAAGCAAATAATTCAGAATTTTAAAACTGATTTCCTTTTTTTTTTGTAGAAATAAAACAGAACCTTGTAATTGATCCCAACTAAGATATAAATAATCCTTATTGGATGCAAAACAATGCTATTGGGTTTATTTAATGGTTAAATGATTCCCTTTTCTCTGTAATAATAAAACAGTACCTGTACTTGATCCCAACTAAGATATAATTACCCCTTATTGGGGCAGAACAGTCCTATTGGGTTTAATTAATGGTTAAATGATTCCCTTTTCTCTGTAATAATAAAACAGTACCTGTACTTGATCCCAACTAAGATATAATTACCCCTTATTGGGGCAGAACAGTCCTATTGGGTTTATTTAATGGTTAAATGATTCCCTTTTCTCTGTAATAATAAAACAGTACCTGTACTTGATCCCAACTAAGATATAATTACCCCTTATTGGGGGCAGAACAGCCCTATTGGGTTTAATTAATGGTTAAATGATTCCCTTTTCTCTGTAATAATAAAACAGTACCTGTACTTGATCCCAACTAAGATATAATTACCCCTTATTGGGGGCAGAACAGCCCTATTGGGTTTATTTAATGGTTAAATAATTCCCTTTTCTCTGTAATAATAAAACAGTACCTGTACTTGATCCCAACTAAGATATAAATAATCCTTATTGGATGCAAAACAATCCTATTGGGTTTAATTAATGTTTTATTAATTTTTTAGTAGACTTAAGGTATGGAGATCCAAATTATGGAAAGACCCCTTATCCGGAATACCCTTGGTCCCGAGCATTCTGGATAATGGGTCCTAAACCTGTATTATACTGCTTAGATGACGTAAACCTGAGAATTATACATAGACTGCAGTAACAAGAACATAATTTATTGTTCAGCAACAAAAGACCTAAAACCTAAAATATATTGACTGTTTTGACCCTTTCAATTTCATAGGTCAACTCCATGCCATAAAATGTTATGTTAATAAAAAAAAACATGGCAAGGATCTAAGTGCCAACTATAAACCTAAAATCTATAGTGCCAGAACAATGGTACAGAAGGTTCTAAGTTACTTGGGTTAATGTTTTTATTTTTTTCCCTACTGCAAATGTCTTAATAATGCACACTGGGGTTTATTTATAAACACTGGGCAGTAACCCATAGCAACCAATCTGTGATTAGATTTCTCCAGCCAGCTGAAGGTGAAGCAATGAAAGCAAACTTCTTATTGCTTTCTATAGGTTCCTGCCCCAGTGCAAATTTGCCCAGTGTTTATAAATAACCCCCAGTTAGATATAATAAAACAGAGAGAATTATTTGTATATAATAAGAGTATATGTACTGTATGACCAAAAGTAAGTGGACATCTCTTTGCTGCTAAAATACCCTACTTTTTTGGGAAGACCCTCTATTTTTCTGGGAAGACTTTCCATTAAATATTGGAAAACTGATGGTGGGATTTGCTTTCATGCGTAAATAAGACGTTGCACAATCTGTCCTAACTAACATTGGCATTCCAATTCATTCAGCGGGTGTTGGGATGAAGGTTGGGGTTCTGTACAGGCCACTCCCACCTCTAAAAACCAATTCCGTACGGACCTTCCGAAACACCGGATAAATTCGCAAAATGATGAAAATGTTGCACGTCAAAAAAAAATTCGCACTCAACAATTTTTTTTTTTGATGAGGGTGATCATTTTTTGACACGGGCACCAATTTTTTGAAACGGGCACCAATTTTTGGTCATGCCCCAAATTTTTCCACAGCAATTTTTTTCACATTTCGCACAAAAAATCCGCCAATGCCAAAACGTGGAAATTCACAGCTGAACCATGCCTAGCAAAACATTTTGCCCGTCAGTAGTGACACCTGTTCTGGAAATGATCAGTCCAATAATTAGAAGAATTAACTTTTGCCCATGAATAGTGATGAGCGAATTTTTTCGTCAGGCATGAATTTGCAGCGAATTTCCACATTTCACCATTGGCGAATTGTTTTGCGAAACTTCCGTGAAAATCCGCCGCGGAAAAATTCGTTGCTCAGAATTTTTTTTGTCACATGTCAAATTGGGCGCGGTCTCATCAGAAGGGTGTGGTCACATAAAAAAGGGTGCAGTCGCCTCAAATTGGGCGCGGTTGTGTCAAAATAGATGCGGGTGACAAAAAAATAGGCGCGGGTGAAAAAAAATCATGTGACAAATTCGTTTTCGCAATTTTTTTGCCGTTTCACAAATTTTATGGGACAGATTCGCTCATCACTATCCATGAAGTGTATGTCATTTTTTTGTGTCTTTTGTATGCCGCACAGATACTAAACTGCATTTCTTATATCTGAAAAAATAGTATAACTTTAGTGTTAGTTGAGTAGGGTTCCATGCCAACTCAAAAAAAGGTGACAGTTTTGATCTACAGTTTATATGAACTTGACATTTGAAATACAACTTAACTTAATCTGTACATTCCATTTGGTCTCTAAAGCAACCAAATCACCATGTTAATATTCAGTGAGATTGGTTTTAGCCTTTACAGAACAGGTTCTCTCCAAAGAAGTAGAGCGGCTTCTTCTGAAGATCGTACATTATAATTCATTTTACGTTATTGTATTTTTACATATTTTACGTATTTTTTTTTTTGTTTGAAAAGTTGTCTTATTAAGATAAGGGATTTCTTATCTATATTTCGATTTCTACCCTTTTAAATACAATTGAAACATCGGTACAGAATTCAGAATATTTGAATGTGGGTATTCTAATGAATTTTTAGTAGTTTGCATTCTATTACATTTAATAACACTTTTCTGTCAAACAGGTGTTTTTTAAAAAACTGGGTTTTTTTTATCACCATGTCGAGTTTACATGACTTTCAAGGCCAGAAAAAAAAACAAATTTTAGTAAATGTGCCCCTTGCTGTTTCTTTTATTGAGTATTTACCATGAAAGAGACTAAGGTGGCATTTACTAATGCTTGTTTTTTTGGAGTTTTTGATGCCAAAGCCCAATTTTGTTGTGATTCATTATGTGACAACTAGTGATGGGCGTAATGTTTTGCCATGGATTCACGGCGAATTTCTGCGTTTTGCCATTGGCGAATTGTTTTGCGAAACGGATAAAAAAATTCAACGTCCAAAAATAGTTGCGGGCATCAAAATAAAAAGTCGCTGGCATCAAAATAAATAGTCGCTGGCGTCAAAAGAATAGTTGAGGCGTCAAAATAAATAGTCGCGCATCAAAAGAATAGTTGCGAGGGACATTTTTTTTTTACACGAGACGTTTTTGTCATTTCGCAAATCATGAATGCCAGTTGTCCCTTTTGAAATGGGAAGATCTTTGCTTTGTGGTTTAAGAGGTTTTCCTCTTCTTTACGCTAGCTTTTGTACAATAATATGAAAAAAGTTGTGGTTTTATGCAATGTATAAAAAAAGCTGCAGCTTTTGTTTTTTTTCCATGATTTTTTTTCATTTGTATCTTTTTCAATTTGACATTTGTGGAAATGGTTTCAAAAAACTATAAAACCACAAAAATCCAAACGTTTGTAAATGGGCACCATTTGCTCATTATGCTAAGGGATTTATTAAAAAAGCCTTTTAAAGAAACAAAACACGAATGAAAAAACATGAAAACCATATATTTTTAGCTCTTCCATACAAATAAAAGCATAAAAAACTCCGAAAACCTCTAAAACCATTGAGCCAAGAAGGATTAGGCATTTGAAAAAGGACAGCGGCCACTCACTTTTACATGACCTTGACAGCTTTTAGATGGAGTAGTTTTACTTTCGGATTTGTCGCAGTTTTGAGGCATAATAAATGGCAAAAAAAATATTTATAAATGTAGGGACCCATAGGGTTAGCACTACTTATGGTCTTATCCCTACACTTCCTAGTTTGCTGTTACTAAGCAGAATGATATGTTTCAACTTTAGATATTTGCATCTGTGCAATTATTGGCCCCTAGCTAGGATGACCACTTCCTGCACACTGTAATATAGTGTTATGCAGGGCATGGGCACTTCCTCTTTGGCCTTCCTCTTACCAGCAGAAGGTGGTGTTCCATTGAGCCTGGACCCAATGTGCCCTAGAGGAAGCCATCCTACTAGCGACCTAAGGCAGGGAGCAGGGACCCCGTGAATGAGGTGAAGTCAATTGCAGGTTAGACCTCTGTAAGAGCAGCTCTAGAAGTGGGACTTAGTTCAGAGTTATTTAGCAAGAGCAGCTGTGTGCTCCAACAAAGGAGAATTTAGTGGGTTTAGCACCCCCAAGGCTCTGCTGACTTATTGTAGGAACCACAGTTCAGACATAGGTTTCAGGTTATTTCTAAACCCCGGCTATAGGGATCCGGGCCAGATAAGGTGGACACCCTTGGGACTTCTGTCTACTATTCCACATCAGTCTCCACAGTGGTGCTACAACATTCTGCTTATATTGCAACTGCATCTGGCATTGTACAACTACACCTTAGTACTGTGCTGTGTATTGCACCAATAAACAAAGTTCATCTCAAAAGAACCTCTGGCATCCATAATTCCATCATATACACCTTTGGCAGTGGAGAGTTGCAGTTCAACAACATCTCATAAGTGCAATTGTTCCCATTTGCCAAGGCCTATCCTGCATGTCACATGTGCCTGTGCTCATACCCTCTACGTGGACATTGGCAAATACTCGCCAAAATAGGGTTACATAAATATAAAATGTATATATATATTTATATATTATTTACATAATTATAATTATGAAAAGAATGCAACTTTTAGTAAATGGGCCCCTAAGTCTGCTTCGTGCAACATAGTATTGTCAATATTTGTAGAAATACCTTATCATAAATACGTTCATGGTAGTTCCCCTTTAGACAAACAGTAAAACGGAGAAGGAAGAAAAACCATCACGAATATGTTCATAAAATAATTATCAACAAATTGTGGAGGTGGAGGAACACTGATAATAGACTGGGCAGAATCCTTGGCACTGCAGCCTATCAGACAATGCAATCTGTTGAGCAACATCTGTTTGCATTAGCAGAATGTTCAAATTTACAGCAAGGGAAAGGTTAGCCACATTAGCAGAAATGCTTCCAAATAATTAGCAGTTATTAAAAAGTACATTATGCTTTTACAGCAAAAAAAAGAAGTTATCAGGGCTGCCTAGACCTTACAAGAATATCAGCACATTTAGAAGCGCTTTATTTCATTTCCATTCGTATGGGAAATTTGGCCAAGAATTAAAGTTTTTCCAGTTCATGCCACTGAAATCTGTTACAAAGATCTTTGGAACAAAAAAATCAAAAAGGAAGCCATAATATAGTATTTACAGTGATGTAACTGCAATGCAAAATAGCAATATGCTATGTATGAATTGCTTGGATAGATACACCCCCGGAAGACTACAAAGGACTAGTGATGGGCGAAATGTTTCGCCAGGCATGGATTCGCGGCGAATTTCCGTGTTTAGCCATTGGCGGATTGTTTTGCGAAACAGATGAAAAAAATCGTAGCGGAAAAAATCGGCGCGCGTTCAAAAATTGTCGCGGGCGACAAAACAATAGCCGCGGGTGACAAAACAATAGCCGTGGGCGACAAAACAATAGCCGTGGGCGACAAAACAATAGCCGCGCGACAAAACAATAGCCGTGCGACAAAACAATAGCCGCGGAGGGACAAAACAATAGCCGCGGAGGGACAAAACAATAGCCGCGGAGCGACAAAACAATAGCCGCGGGTAACAAAACAATAGCTGGGCGACAAAAGAATAGCCGTGCGACAAAACAATAGCCGCGGGCGACAAAACAATAGCCGCGTGACAAAACAATAGCCGTGCTGAAAAAAAATGGCCGCGGGCGACAAAAGAATAGCCGCAGGTGACAATTTTTTTAGACACGCGACATCTTCACCGCTTCGCGAATTTTCCACCGATTCGCAAATCTTTTGAAAGATTCGCAAATTTTCTGACGAAGCAAAACGGGACAGATTCGCTCATCACTACAAAGGACCCAATTAGGTGGCTTCTTCAGGGTCTCCTCTGGGCCCTCCTTGTATCTGTACACAAAGGACACATTTTACCAAACGAGAAAATGAATAATATACATATATAATAATAACAGCAATAACAATAGTAGTAATATAGTATACATATGGTGCAATGTTGATCTAGGTAATACGGCTGGCAGAAAAAAATCCATGTTCCAGCTTTTAATTCGCAATGATCATTTGTTTACAGTTCATTAACAATAATGTTGCTCGTTATTTTGAGCTGCCATGGGAAACAGCAACTTTGTTATGAACAGTGTTGGACTTGATGTCTTATTTAACCTTAGCAACAGTCTTTTGCTATATGTTTGATGTGTCTCATTTGCCCTGAAATGAATGCCATTTTTATGCGTTTAAACTGGCGGTTAACCTTTACATTAGGATTATTAAATGTATGTATTTAATCACTGGTATTAAAAAAAAAAAAAAATGAATAATGTGAGTGCTTATCCGGAACAATAGGCAAGGGTAGTGCCTAATGCAGCCTGCATCATTGCAGGGAATTAACGCTACTCCATGGCAATCAATGCATTTTGATTCTTGGAGGAAATAAATAAATTCTGATAACCCTATATTTCGGGAAAAGAACAAAAAGAATGTATATATTTGGTAACTGCTATTCAAATCAATTTTATCTAATTCCTACTTAATGGACAGACTTCTTTCCCTGCCCCCCCATTTATACAGATGAAGACTCATCAATCTCAACACCTGCTCTGACTTTTATAGTCTTAAGGGTATATTTATCATGCTGTGTTAAAAGTGGAGTGAAACATTACCAGTGATGTTGCCCAGGGCAACCAATCAGCAAAATTAGATTTCAACAGTTTTAAAACCAAATCAAAGCATCTGATTGGCTTCTATGAGCAATATCACCGGTAATGTTTCACTCCCTTTTTTACACAGCATAATAAATATAGTGAACAGAGGCTTTGTTATGTTGTCCATTTGCTCTGTCTCATAGAGCGTTCTACTAGAGGATTGCCAGCTACTATACCACACAGCGTAACTCCAATAACCCCGCCGTATAATACATCTTAGTCATGCAGTTGTAATACATGCAGAATAAGGTTTGGCATTGTCTTGCTGAAATTATCAAGGTCTTCCCTAAAAAACATTGGGGCCGATTCACTAAAGGTTGATAAAACGAGCGCTATTTATAGCATGCGTTATAAATTTTATTGCTTCTTATTTTTTGCGACTTAACGCTCGATTCACTAAAAGGACAGGCGTCATAATTAAGATGCGATGTTCTTTGCGTTATTTAACTTGCGATGAGCGTTTTTCTTGCGTTATTTCCCGCTGCGTGCGATATATTTTGCTGCGTGCTATATTAGCGCACAATTTTACGTATGTAACCATTACTTTTGGGAAAATACTGTTATGAAAATGCCCATTTCCCTGCAAACTGGCGGCTGCATCACTCTGGGGCCAACACAGACTTGAATAAATCCCACTGCAAAGTCCATATTGTGTTGCCAAAAGCTCATGAACTGCAATTTTCTTTAAGTACCGCCTGCCCCAAGTAGGGGTTAATATTCGCACAGACTAATGCGATATTTAGTGCGTTTAATGCTTCATATGTGTTTGTGAATCATGCGTTAGTATTATTTCTATTCGAGGTAAATAACACATTGCGATATACATAAGCGTTATCGACCTTTAGTGAATCGGTCCTATTATCCGGATGGCAGCATTTGTTGCTTCAAAACCTGTATATTGTCCAGGAGTAATTGGGCTTTTCCTGACGTACAAGCTGTGCACTTTTGCACCCCCATATCACCAGAGATGCTTTCTTTCAAATTTCTTTTTAGCCCAAAGGACCTGGCATCCATGATTTTCAAAAAGAATTTAAAAATTTGATTTGTCAGACCACAGGACAGTTTCCCACTTCTCCTTAGTCTTAAATGAGAGAAGGCAGCGGTCTTACTGGATCATGCTTATACAGTATATGTTTTTTTCTTTGCACTGTAGCTTTTAACTTGCATTTGTGGACACAGCAATGAACTGTATTCACAGAAAATGTTTTTTTCCTTTTGTTGCCTCGTCCCAACTTTGTACATTTTGTAATTAAATATAGGGGTTAACTGATGTTTATAGCATTTGATTCAAATAAAATTCATTCATTTGGAAAAATGTACACAGGTCAAAAAAATTACTGTATATACTCGAGTATAAGCCTAGTTTTTCAGCACCCAAATTGTGCTGAAAAAGTCACCCTCGGCTTATACTCGAGTTGGGTGCAATGGGTCCCTCCAGACTAGCACCCTCCAGTGCCCTGGCCTAGGCTCCCACTAGCAATACTTATTCCCCCTTACGTGTCCTCCGGGACTGGGTCTACTGCCAGTTTGCCAATGTGCAATGAGCGTGGGGTAGTACTCATATTGTTTCTGTTGACCCTCTTCTCCGCTTACAGAGCTAGTTTACGGTTTTTCTTTTAAATAAATATTTAAAAACATATACCCCACTGATGCCTCAATTTATGTAATTTACTGGTTTTTATTGTGATTATTGAAACTTAGCAGTAGCTGCTGCATTTCCCACCCTAGGCTTATACTCGAGTCAATAAGTTTTTCCAGTTTTCTTAGGTAAAATTAGGTATCTCGGCTTATATTCGGATCAGCTTATACTCGAGTATATACGGTACTATTGTTTCTGATGTGGGCAAATTTTTCCGCAGCCGTTTCGCAAATAAATCCACCTATGGCGAAACATGGAAATTGCCATAAATCAATGCCTGGCAAATAATTCCGCTCATCACTACTAATATATTAAAACGGTTTCAAATAGTCACATATCTCAAATCACAGTGCTTCTGTTACTATAAAGATATCACTGAGCTTCAAAGCCACAAGTTCAGAGACATATCTTTTTTTTTTTTTAAATGTCAAAGCCATTGTTCCTACAAATGACAATGAACTATTATCATGGAATATTCAGCATGCCTTTACTTTGTGCTATAATGTTTGAAGTGAGACTTAAAAGCTTGGCACAACAACAGGACAAAGTAAAAATGTGAAAGTGCAGTAAAAACACTGTTTTATTTTTAATGTATTCATCAAGAATGTCACCTTGTGCCAGTTCCTGGGTTGGCCTCTTAGTAGCTCTTCTCTCCTCTGAATCTGTGCCGTGTAATCCATTACTTCTGACACACTGATGTCTCCCTTTATCCAGCTCATTACCCAATGCTGCCCTTTGCTTTTGGGATGGCATTATAACTCAGTCGAGACCAATTGTCGCAAACATTGCTCTCCAAAAAAGTGCAGCTCAGTATTCTAACCTATCCGCACTACTGACCTTGATTAGTAGAATTCTACAGTGTTTAATTTATAGAATTGTGCTTTTTTATAAAACCATAAAAATCTGGGACATCACATTTCCAAATAAGAAATTTTATATTTTCTTCAGCTTTCTTGAAATAACCTAGACTCGGTTTGCTCTTCAGCTTTTAGTTTTTCTTTGAAACTGAAATGTTTAGTCCATTTGTAGCCAGCCAATAAAATCAGTTTTAACATGTGCCAGCTAGGGATGCACCAAATCCAAGATTCAGCCTTTTTTGTCAGGATTTGGATTCGGCCAAATCCATGCCCCTGGCCAAACAAATTCCGAATCCTAAAAATCACGTGATTTTTTTGTCACGTAAACATGGAAGTTAAAATTTTTTCGCTGTGCATGGGGCAACATTTTTCCCTTACAAAACCTTTTTGGCCAAATCCTTTACGAACCTGGATTTGGTGCCTCCCCTTGTGCCAACATAAAATTTAAAATACATATTAATCTATCTTAAGGTTTACTGATTTATAGAGTCCAACTGGGAGGTGCAGGGCTCACCGGGGCTTCTGCCTCTGTGGCCCCTGCACCCCCCAATGGCCCTGCCGCCTTCACACCCCCCTACCCTGCAGAAGCCCCTGACCCTCTCCGACCCCTTCCCCTAAGATCACCTAAATGAAACTCACCTGTGGCGTTTCGCGGGAGGGAGACTGGCTGAGTGCTGGAGCACCCTAGGGGGTTCGGGTCTGGGCCTCCGGGGCACACCAGGTTTTTTCCTGGTGCCCCGGTGGCCCAGTCTGACGCTGCTGATTTATCTATGTTTATTAAATATACATTTATTTTAGAAGCTAAAGGGTCCGTTTACAAAAGGTTAAGTTTTTGTTCATTATTCAATTTATTGAAAAAAAAAATCTTTAATTTTTCACCATTTATTATGCATCAAAACTGTAACAAATCCGGAAATAAAAATACACCGTCGAAAACCTGTTGAGGTCATGTAGAAGTCAATGGCAAGTGTCTTTTTTCAACTGGCTAATCTTCTTTGCTTTATGGTTTTAGAGTATTTTGGGTCATTTTGATGCTTTCATTTCTACGACTAGACAAAAAATTCTCGTTTTTCCTCTTTTTTTGTTTATCCTTTTTTTTTTAAAGCCTGTTTTAATAAATCACTTGGCATTTATGATTTTAGAGAATATGAGTTTAGTTGTGGCTTCTAAAACCACAAAAATCTGAATTTTAATCAATATGCCCCTTGATATAGTTTACAGTAAATGTATAATGGCCCATTCTAGTCCCCTGATTTTTAGCTAAGTACAAAATGTATTTATACAATTATTTTGACTTTGTACAAATCCAGAAATCCAAGTGATATTTGAAGACATTTCAGAAAAGCCCAGTACATTGTACAGTACGGTAGAAAGGATGTACATGACATATGCTGTAAGAGACATTGGGGACGTTCAGAGCACTAAAGCATACAGTAAATTGAATGTCAGGCTCAAGGGGATTTACAATACAAAGGCAGGCTAACAAGATTACAAGTGCACTGATTTATTAACAAATTCATGTTCTCGAGGTGAAGTGCATTTTGTAGCCATTTTGCCAACATAACAAGTGAAAATTATTTTTCTTGAAGGACATTATTTTTAATTGAAGTTTAAAAGAGGTGAGATAAATTGCTCAATAAACTTGTGAAATAGACCAGGATGGGTTACGGGCTAAGCTCTGCTTGGAGAGAAAAGATGGAGAAAACAAAAGGCAAAAACCTTTCTGAAATATATGGAACAAACTGCAACATATTAATCAATAAATTGGAATCACAAGAATGACATAAACAACAATAAGAACAGCAATAACAAATGATTGATATTGTATTGAAAATGGCTTAAATTTTCGCCTGACATATGATCCAGGGAATAGATTTACACAGCGGTGGTATGAGATAGTGGAGGCTGCTGTACAGATATAAAATAGTATTTTCATATTAACACGTATATGATGCTGTTGAGCCCTAGTATAAGGGTCTGGGGTCTTAGCATTGGGCAATGGTATGTTTTACACAGGTAGATGTACAAAATGTGAAGAGGTTAGAAAATATATATGATTAGCATGAGAAAATACCCATAGATAGGAAAATAATGCCAACACTAGTGATGGGCAAAATGTTTCACGGCGAATTTCTGCGGTTCCCCATTTGCCGATTGTTTCGCCAAACGGATGAAAAAATTTGCCGTGGAAAAATTCGCCGGGCGACAAAATAATAGCCGTGTGACAAAAGAATAGCCACAGGCGACGAAAGAATAGCTGTGGGTGACAAAAGAATAGCCACGGTTGACAATTTTTTTTGACGCGCAACATTTTCGACGTTTCGCAAATTTTTTGGCGAAGCAAAAGGGGGGAGATTCGCTCATCACTAGCCAACACGTGCTTAAGGTTGAACATTAAACATTTGGAGGTTATTCAGTCTAGTTATTAGTAAACATCTGCATGTATAGTGCTTTATGTAAATGAATACTAGTAAATGAGGCCCTAAAACCTGGTTACATTTTAAGCATTGATTGATCAATTGAGATAAATATATTTTTTATGTTCTTTCCTTGTTTGGTTTGAGTTGGGCTCATTTTTCCTTCTAGGGATCCATAATACATTCCTGACTTGAGAACAAGTGCAAGGAACTATCAGGACTTGAACCCTGCTTGGCCTATTCAGTGGTTCTGCGGGTACCGCTCGGCCACAGGAGACTGAGTTCCTTTAGTGCCATTATTATTTCTGGGAGTTCCTTGTAGCCTTATTCTCCTGTCTTTTGCTAGGTTTTGGCAGTTATTAATTTTGTTCCCTTTAAAAGATCCCTCTCCTGTTTGATCTTTGCTGGATCATTTTGTAAATTTTGTTCATTTGTCAGTTGTTCCTGAATCTGTTTTGTTCCTGAATTGGTTTCCTTGTTATGCAAAGTGCTGTTCCTGAGTTCTTGGTAATCCCTATTCCTGTAACACACACTTATGTCTAGCAATTTAGCATCCATAAGCTATAGAGAACTCACCAAAGTAAAAAGGATAATCCAAGTGCTCCAACCTAAACCTTCAGCTCAAGGGAGCGGACACACCGTTAGCACAGAAACAAAAAAAGAAAAAAAAGGGGGGGCACTCTGGAAATCCAAAAGACAGGCCATTTGAAAAGTGAAAAATCTTTATTATACACTCATCAACTAAAGCCTGATGCGTTCCGTGTCTATCTGACACTTAATCATACGTGTTCCTGTACTTTGAGTTTCTATTAAGTTCTGCACTCAAGATTCCTTGTTCCTGTCTCCTGGTAACCTGCTACCCCTAAACTGCTTGCTACCTAGCTATGGGGCTCCAAACTTATGGTGTAAACCTGCACCGCCATGACCTCCCTGATGATAAGTTTCTAGTAAGTTTAGACTTTCATTTATGGGTACCATCAGGCTGGATGGCAAGCCCTGAGTGTGTTATGTTGATATGACTGTGCATATTTGGATGGTATCCTATAAAAAAAAAGAAGAAACTGGACAATTAGGTCCCATCCAGCAGTAATGTAGATTTTCTCTAAAAATGACACATTCGCTCATCCAGCCTTCTATCTGGACGTCCCAAATATAATTGCAAATATTAGAAAAGGGATGCCCAAACTTTTTTTTACCTGTGAGCCTCATTCAGATGAGTTGGGGAGCAACACACGAGCTATGATTGGCTATTTGGTAGCCCCCATGTGGACTAACAGCCTGCATGGCTCTGTTTGACAGTGCACATGTTTTTTATGCAACCAAAACTTGCCTCCAAGCCAGGAATTCAGAAATAAGAGCCTGCTTTGAGGCCACTGGGAGCAATATCCAAGGGGTTGGTTAACACCATGTTGCACATGAGTTGGGGATCACTGCACGAGAGGATTCTCTAATGGCAATCATCCCTACTATGGTTATGTCAGTCATCTTGTTATTTCATACATTAAAAATGCTGTGCAATTTATGGTCGCCAGTAGTGCACTGTAATCAAACTTCAGAAATGTCAATATAATGCTCTTTGGGTCTTTCAGAGGAAGAAAAAGTTTTATGACTTTGGAGATGATTTATGAAGTCAAGAAATGTGAATCAAGAAGGCAGGCAGGAAACCCACTGGAGGATCCTCTTTTATCAACTGAGATGCTGGTCATGGAGGATCACGTTTAATGTGTAGAGTTTCCCAATGACTATGGTTGATGGACTACAACTCTTAGCACTGATCTAATTGCAACATTTAGAGCAGCAATGGTTCTTTGGTAGGTTGCTGCTGATAGGTCTAATCTGTTTCACTCAGCTGTCTGGGTTTATAATTGAATTTTGCTTGTAGAAATGACAAGAGGTCTTCAGAATTGGCAAGCGCATTATTATGTTCAGTTCATTTTCATAAACACAACCTGTATGTCCCTTTACTCTTTTAGTTAACTATGATTTCCACAGTCTTCTGTTTTCTGGAAAGGAGCCCAACACTCAGGTTTAGATTCCAGGAAAGTCTTGGCATGTGTTAAACAAAAACATCAGATCAAGTAGGGGGCACACATCCTTTCCTCAAGTAATGACATTTTTTTTAAAAACAGGATTCCTTTATCACAGTGTGCGCTAACGTTAAACACTAGACAACTCCCTTAAAATGCTGTGGTAACGACTTTAAAGAATTTTAGCATTTGGCAGCTATAGATCATACAAGAATAGCAAGTTTTTCTCTAAATCCAGCTTTATTTATATAGGTATAAACCACAATAGGTTTGTTGTTGATGTACTTAATTCATCTTTGTCATAATCCATGAAAATATAACATATCAAAATGTCTTATTTGACAATATATAAAGTTATTTTTTGTTAGTGATCTCACTGGTTAGACAATATAATTGTACAAAAATGAACTTTTATATATTCATTTTGACTTTTATTTTAATTTTACTGAAAATATAGACAGCAGCCTACAGATATGAGTAGCGATGAGCAAATTTTTTCGGCAGGCATGGATTTGCAGCCAATTTCCACAGTGGCAAATTGTTTCCCGAAACTTCCAAAATTTGCTGCAGAAAAATCTGTTGGGTGAAATTTTTTTTGTCCCGCGTCAAATTGCCCGCAGTCGCGTCAAAATTGGGCATGGTCACGTCAAAAAAAGCATGGGCGACAAAAAATATATGCGGGCGACAAAATTGTGCAACAAATGCGCTTCGTGAATTTTTTGCCGTTTCGCAAATTTTATGGCGAATCGAAACAGGACAGATTCGCTCATCACTAGATATGAGGGGTCATTTACAACCATAAGCACAGTCACACACTTGTGGCGGACTTCAGAAGAGGGTTGGACCTTGAATGTCTGTATCTTCTTTCTATTAAAAAGCTTTCTGGACCCACTGGGAGCTGCTATCTTGCTCCCTTCCCATTGTTCTGCTGATCGGCTGCTGGGCGGGGGGGTATCACTCCAACTTGCAGCACAGCAGTAAATTGTGACTGAAGTTTATCAGAGAAACCCAAATACAAACCCCGCACACTAAAAAAAGATATATCAGGTAGGTACTAAAGTTAAAAAGACATTTTTATTTACCAGGTAATTATACAGCAACAATGATGGATAAAAGACTGAAAAAAGGAATGAAGGCAGATACTCTGGATGAAAGAATACCCCAACGTTTTGGCTCAAATGCCTTTGTCAAGAGTCCCCTTGATCCACTCTCTATTGCCCTAAATGTCATGGCCCACCCCCTTTTGGCACTGCCTCTGGCCAGCCAGTAACAATAAGATTAAAAGGTGGCAACCCAAGGTACAAATGGAGTTCCAATTAGCGATGAGCGAATCTGTCCCATTTCGCTTCGCCATAAAATTTGCGAAATGGCAAGAAATTCGCAAAACGCATTTGTCGCGCAATTTTTTTTAGTCGCCGTGTCTAGTTTTTTGTCGCCTGCGCCTTTTTGACACGACCACGCCCAATTTTGACACAACTATGCCCTTTTTTGACATGGCCATGCCCAATTGGACGCACAATAAAAAAAATTCTGTGCAACAAATTTTTCCACTGCAAATTTTCACAGAACAATTCGCCAATGGAGAAATGCGGAAATTCACTGCAAATCCATGCCTGCCGAAAAAATTGTCTCATCACTAGTTCCAATCATTCTGTCTGAAAGATAGCAAAGTTACAGGAGCCCAGTATGGTCATACCAGCTGCAGCAGTGAGTGCATGAGTTGCAAAACCTCACATTGGGACATTGAATGTGAGGTTCAATCAAATTGATTTTGCCATTACCAAATTTTTTCGTGAAACATGGCAAAAATTTTGCCTCACAAATTTTCCAGACGTTTCGCAAATTTTTCGGTGAAGTGAAAAGGGACAGATTCGCTCATCGCTACCACTGACTTCTTCATAAACTTGCAAGCTTTTAGATGATAAAGTTTTACATTTAAGTTTGCACTGAATAAATATCGGAAATGCAAGTTTTAGAACCATAATTCGAACATTGGGAGTCTTATTGCAAAAAAAACTTGCAGAATCGTGGAAAATAATTGAATTTGAATGTAGTGAATTACCCCCTAAAGGAGTTGAGCAGTTTTACTAAATGCTGAGGATAGCAAACTACCATATATACTCGAGTATAAGCCGATCCGAATATAAGCCCGGGTACCTAATTTTACCAAAGAAAGCTGGAAAAACGAATTGACTCAAGTATAAGCCTAGGGTGGGAAACTATATGGTATCAACAATGATACCTTAAGAGTACTACCCCCTTAGCCCAATCAGCAACCAAGCTAAAACACAAAGAGTTAAAATCCTTCAAAACTATGGTTTATATAGAATATAAAGTGCAATGTCTAGTGCAGAATAGGACAAGTGAGGATGGTAGATGAAGATGAATTTGGGAGCGGGCCAGGGCACTGGAGGGTCTGGTTGGGGTGTGATTTGCACACAAAGGAGAGAGGGTGCTAGTCTGGAGGGACCCGTGGCACCCGACTCGAGTATAAGCCGAGGGCGACTTTTTCAGCACATTTTTGGTGCTGAAAAACTAGGCTTATACTCGAGCATATACAGTATATTTGCCAGTTGTTTTATCTTAGAAATATGATGCATATGACTATACCATGGTTAACCTGTCTTCTGCTATTCCGGTCACTTTGCTCATTTAGTGCAATTTCATGCAATTTCAGAAACCTTGCTTGTGAAACAAACGCTACGTACAACGATGTTTATTTATTGCACTGTAGTTTTTTTGTTTTTTTTTTAGTAAAATGCTATAGCTAAGAAAGTAATTTACTACCTCAATGGGTTTATTCTTTTTATATTGTGGCTGGGACCTCAATTTCAATCAGTACTTCTTAGCTGAGACAGAGAACCGTAGGCCACCACCAGAACTGACAAGTGAAAAGAGATTAGGTACTTAACAGCTCAGTTGCTTGGTTGCTGGATCCCAGAGTGAATCTAAAAAAGAATAGGAAAAAAGCTTCGGGGGGATGGCAAAGCCTGCAAAAGGAAATCTCTTATTTGCAGCTGCTGATGGATATAATGCTGCCAGCTATTTTCAAAGAAAGCCTAGCTCCACCGGCCTCTTTTTTCTCCTGTGAAACTTCTATGTGCTTTGCATCCTTATTTCTTTATTTAGAAAATAATCCCTACCAAAAACATCCTACCTTGTCATTCATGTTATTATTCCACTACCTTTTTTAACATGTGAAGTTTTGTGCAAAAATGTCATCTCAAAATATTTCATGAAATTAGTGGATTAGATACTGAAATTTTAATCACAGGGAGATTGATTTAATGTTCTTGTTAGTTCCTTCTGACCTTTATCTATTGGTGTCAATGGAACAACTCTGAAAGATCCTAGCCTGGTCTAGGGCACTGGCTTGTACTCTGTGCATACAGAGAAGGTATGGGATCTGTTATCTGGAAACCCATTATCTAGAAAGCTGGAATTATGGGAAGGCCATCTCCCATAGACTCCATTATAAGCAAATAATTTACAATTTGAAAAAAAATTCCTTTTTCTCTGTAATAATAAAATAGTACCTTGTACTTGATCCCAACTAAGATATAATTACCCCTTATTGGGGACAGAACAGCCCTATTGGGTTTATTTAATGGTTAAATGATTCCCTTTTCTCTGTAATAATAAAACAGTACCTGTACTTGATCCCAACTAAGATATAATTACCCCTTATTGGGGCAGAACAGCCCTATTGGGTTTATTTAATGGTTAAATGATTCCCTTTTCTCTGTAATAATAAAACAGTACCTGTACTTGATCCCAACTAAGATATAATTACCCCTTATTGGGGGCAGAACAGCCCTATTGGGTTTATTTAATGGTTAAATGATTCCCTTTTCTCTGTAATAATAAAACAGTACCTGTACTTGATCCCAACTAAGATATAATTACCCCTTATTGGGGGCAGAACAGCCCTATTGAGTTTATTTAATGGTTAAATGATTCCCTTTTCTCTGTAATAATAAAACAGTACCTGTACTTGATCCCAACTAAGATATAATTACCCCTTATTGGGGGCAAAAAAATCCTATTGGGTTTATTCAATGTTTAAATGATTTTTTAGTAGACTTTAAATATGCAGATTCAAATTATGGATAAATAACAGGCCCTACACCTGTATAAGTGTCACTGTATATATATATATATACTGTATATGGAAAGAAATAAAACATTGGAACTCTTTTGTTTTTTATTTCATTTTTTTATTTTTAAATTTGACTAAATTTTTTTCCCCCGAATATCTAATATTTACTAAAAACAAAGTTGCAAGGAAAAGTCTCAGCGAGAAATGACGTAAAAAGCTCAACTTTTTTGAATTGTCACTGCGAAAATCCAGACTTTATCGATATGTCGCTGCAGCAATTCTGAAAAGTAGAGTTTTCAGACAAAACCCAGCAAAATCTCTAAAGTTTTGAGACAAAAGAAAGAACTTTAAGGAAAGGGAAGGGACCATTGCCATTAGCTTCTACATGAATCCAGCAGGTTTAATCTCGTGAATTGTCGATTTTGGATTTTTAGTGGTTTAGATGCATAGTAAATCTCAGAAGAGTAACAACATTTTTTTTCTGCAACTTTTTCGAAAAAATTCAAATTGAGTTTAAAATGAAAAATCTATGGTTAGTAAATGAGCCCCTAAGTGTCAGGACAGCAAAAAGTCTCTTAAAGAAAAAATGACTTTTATTCACCTGACAGCAGTATATGACAAATAAAGGCAGTTTTTCTTTGGCAAACAGTCCAGTAGGATAACATAAAGATACAAGGGGTGTAAGGCTCTGCTGGGGTTTGATCCCAGGACCTACTGGTTTTTGGCTGCTCTCCCTAACTGTTGAGCCAGGAGAGCAGCTGATGAGAGGGGATTGCTTTGTAATCTTTGTAATCCCTTTCACCAGTGTCCTGGGCTTCATAACTTTACCCCAGCAGCCTTATTGGCTAGGTGGGGTCAGCCAATCAGGGCTGACTCTGCCCTATATAAGCCCAGCCCTCCTCACACTCAGTGCCTGAACATTGATTACATTTAGCACTGTGGCCTGCCCCTAGCTGGTGTTCCTGTTCTGGCTCCTTTGTCTTGTTTGTTCTCGCTCCTTGCTCCTCACTCCTGATCCTTGCCTTGCTTCCTTGTTTTCTTGCCCCTTTATCTTGTTCCTGTTTTCGCTCCTTGCTCCTCACTCCTCTCTCCTCAGTCCTTACTTTTGATCTTGCCTGCTCCGTCCCGTCCTGTCTCATCTAGTCTACGCCCGCTCCGTCCCGTCCTGTCTCATCTAGTCTACGCCCGCTCCGTCCCGTCCTGTCTCATCTAGTCTACGCCCGCTCCGTCCCGTCTCATCTAGTCTACGCCTGCTCCGTCCCGACCTGTCTCAGCTAGTCTACGCCCGCTCCGTCCCGTACTGTCTCAGCTAGTCTACGCCCGCTCCGTCCCGACCTGTCTCATCTAGTCTACGCCCGCTCCGTCCCGTCCTGTCTCATCTAGTCTACGCCCGCTCCGTCCCGTCCTGTCTCATCTAGTCTACGCCCGCTCCGTCCCGTCCTGTCTCATCTAGTCTACGCCCGCTCCGTCCCGTCTCATCTAGTCTACGCCCGCTCCGTCCGACCTGTCTCAGCTAGTCTACGCCCGCTCCGTCCCGTACTGTCTCAGCTAGTCTACGCCCGCTCCGTCCCGACCTGTCTCATCTAGTCTACGCCCGCTCCGTCCCGTCCTGTCTCATCTAGTCTACGCCCGCTCCGTCCCGTCCTGTCTCATCTAGTCTACGCCCGCTCCGTCCCGTCTCATCTAGTCTACGCCCGCTCCGTCCCGACCTGTCTCAGCTAGTCTACGCCCGCTCCGTCCCGTCCTGTCTCATCTAGTCTACGCCTGCTCTGTCCCGTCCTGTCTCATCTAGTCTACGCCCGCTCTGTCCCGTCCTGTCTCATCTGGTCTACGCCCGCTCTGTTCCGTCCTGTCTCATCTAGTCTACGCCCGCTCTGTCCCGTCCTGTCTCATCTTGTCTACGCCCGCTCTGTCCCGTCCTGTCTCATCTTCTCTACGCCTGCTCCGTCCTGTTCTGTCCCATCTTCTCTACGCCTGCTCCGTCCCATCTTCTCTACGCCTGCTCCGTCCTGTCCTGTCCTGTCCACGCCTCCTCTGTCCCGTAACAGCCCCTGCCTGAAGGACTCACCTTCCCTTCTCCCACCACAGTATGACTCTTGACAAGGGGTTTACAGAGCATGTCCGGTAACAAAGAATGGATAGGTACATAGATCCCCTGTAGACTGACTAGCCCGGGTTTAAGGCCTCTTGGTTAGCCAGCTAAGGCCCAGCTAGTCAGTCTGTAGCACTTTCTCTGTTACAGCTCCTAATAACTAAGGACAGAGACAAGGGAAAAAATTGAAAGGATAATTGTGTCTGCTCTGCCACAGTTTTACCAGAATAATTGTCAGTATCTGCCGGGACCTGGACCTTAGACTGTGTGATGAACCTCCCCTGCATTACTCTGGTAAGCCTCTGCATTATTTGCTGGTCAGTTTCAATAACAGGCATTCAGTATGTCTCCCTTACACACTTCCTACATCGTTAAGGTCATTTTACAAATATCTAACAATTATTGGGCTTTATAAACCTGCCTCTTGCAACAACTAGTTGCTTAATCATTAAAGCTTGGTCTAGTCTGCAGTTCTTCTATGATCATTCCTGGGATCCCCAACCTGGTTTCTGCCTTGTTCCCAAGTACCTGCCTGGTATGTTTCTGTGCTCCAGTCCTCATCCTTGCGGATCATCCCAATTCTTGTGTATCTCCTGGTTTAGATCTATGGCCTGTAACCGAATTCCACTTTCCTGCTGCCCTCCCAGACCTCAGTCTTCTGCCAGACCTGACCCATAGCCTCTTACTGTCTCCTGCCAGACCTGACCCATAGCCTCTTACTGTCTTCTGCCAGACCTGACCCATAGCCTCTTACTGTCTTCTGCCAGACCTGACCCATAGCCTCTTACTGTCTCCTGCCAGACCTGACCCATAGCCTCTTACTGTCTTCTGCCAGACCTGACCCATAGCCTCTTACTGTCTCCTGCCAGACCTGACCCATAGCCTCTTACTGTCTCCTGCCAGACCTGACCCATAGCCTCTTACTGTCTTCTGCCAGACCTGACCCATAGCCTCTTACTGTCTTCTGCCAGACCTGACCCATAGCCTCTTACTGTCTTCTGCCAGACCTGACCCATAGCCTGTTATTATATATATATATATATATATATATATATATATATATATATATATATATATATATATATATATATATATAAAAAATAACTGTGATATGGAAATCATAGGGTTTTTTTTTTAAAGTTTTTTATGACTTTCTTTCTTCATTGGGTTTGTTTTGCAGCCAGTATTCCACTGTCTACATTATTTTAATGTAACCTTGAGATAGTTTGATATCAATGAAGTGTAAAGGTGTCACAATCAAGGTGCCACTTCTCTCCTTCTCTCTGAGCTCTCCGTGTTCATTAATGCTGTTTCTGACAGCTTGCTGTATGAGGGAGAATCCTTTCAGAATTCAGGCAGCAAACAGCTCCTCTGACTTTTATAATAGATGTGAGATATTTTCTATAAAAAATGAATTTACTGGGGTTTGGTTATATTAAAACAATACTCAGAATGACTTTTCAATAATTTATGAAGGCTCTATACCGGTGCAAGTTACTGCTGACCAATTGTTCTATTTACCCTGCAGAGTTTCCCAAACAAAGCTTTCAAGCGGTGCCTATGGAATTATTCAAGGTACTTTCTTGTAGTATTATTTTAAAGAACAGTAACACCAAGAGATAAAAAAAAGATATAAAATAAAAGCCCTAAAAATGCATTCACACCAAAGAGCATATTTATAAGTACATTTTGCACATAAAACAGCTTAAAAGTTAGTGTAAAACAAATGATTTATTTATAAAGCTTTGTTGTCGTCCTCAGACATGAATAACATGATAACAATCCATTGCAATTGGAATATTGTGCAAACGATATAATATTTATAGAACACTGTACTCTTTATTGTAAAATATAAGGCTATTATAAGACACAGAGGAGTTGCATGATTATATAAAGGCACAAAGCCAAAGGCCAAGTGCTTTTATACAAGCCATATTACTTCAAGGTGACTTTTAATAGGCTTTTATTTTACAACAGGGGGTACATTATTATTGTAATGAGAATGATTAAGTGTGACATAATTTACACGCCCATTATAAGTGATAACATCACTAAGCACTAGATAAAAGTTACATGGCTCTTATGCATTATATTGTATTATCTATATACAGTACTGTATATATCAGTTTTATTCATTCATAGATAGTGATGAGCGAATCTGTTCTGGTTCGCTTCGCCGGAAAATTCGCGAATCTTTCGAAAGATCCGCGAAACGGCGAAAAATTTGCGAAAAAAAAATTGTCGCCCGCGGCTATTATTTTGTCGCACGGCTATTTTTTTGTTGCCCACGGCTATTATATCGTCGCACAGCTATTATTTCGTCTCCTGCGGCTATTATTTTGTCGCCTGCGGCTTTTATTTTGTCGCACGGCTATTCTTTTGTCACCCACGGCTATTATTTCATCGCACAGCTATTATTTCGTCGCCTGCGGCTATTATTTCATCGCGTGGCTATTCTTTTGACGCCCGCAACTATTCTTTTTTGACGCCAGTGACAATTTTTGGACGTGCGGCAAATTTTTCCGTTGCAAATTTTTTCATCCGTTTCGCAAAACAATCCGCCAATGGCGAAACGCGGAAATTCGCCGCAAATCCATGCCTGTTGAAACATTTCGCCCATCACTATTCATAGAGGTTTAAACACATGAGAATACTCCTATTGACATAATGAACATGTCTTCTCTGAATAGTGTTCTGATGGACACCTCATAGTCTCATAGTGAGACTAGTGCACAACATTTCAGAGTAGAATATTTGTCCAAGACTTGTCTGTCTTTGGCTTGTGCAATTCATGGTAATTTGCACTTAAATAAATACCCCCCACCATTCATTTAATGTACACCATGCCTTTACTTAGTAACAGTGTTCACAAAATGGCACCTACTTCCTTGCTGTGATTGTGAAATCTAAGCCTGAGGGAAACAACAGTTAAATACATTATGTAGTGTAAGTTAAGTTTAATTTGCTCAATTAACATGATAGAAAAGAATTTGGAATTATTTCTTAAGGTGGCAATACACTGTAAGATCTGCTCGCTTGGCGAGGATGCCAAGTGAGCGGATCTTCTCCTGATATCCCCACCTACTGGTGGGTAATATCGGGCTTATTCAGTTATTTGGCCCTGGGGCCAAACGATCAAATTAGAATGGTGGGTATAGGCTAGTTTGGTTTGGGGACCACATCAACGAGCCAATGCAGTCCCCGATCCAACAGAAGAATCAAGCCTGCCTGATCAAGATTTTAGGCCAGATGTATTCATATGCTCTATGAAAAATGAATTTACTGGGGTTTGGATATATTTAAACAATACTCAGAATGACTTTTCAATAATTCGTGAAGGCTCAATAATGGTTACTGCTGACCAATTGTTTATTTACCCTGCAGAGTTTCCCAAACACAACTTTGAAGTGGTGCCTATGGAATTATTCCATGGGCACCATCAAATTATCAAATTAGAATGGTGGGTATAGGCTAGTTCGGTTTGGAGACCACATCAACGAGCCAATGCAGTACCCAATCCAACAGAAGAGTCAAGCCTGCCTGATCGATATTTCAGGCCAGATGTTGGTCGGGAAGGCCGTTGGTCGTGCTACAGTCAGTTAGACTCCTCCCACCACTGCACGCCAGTGTTGTCAGCCATTCTGATCAATAACATACAAATATTTGTAAAAAGGAAAGGTAATGCCAAGTAGAGCTTGATGCTTTCAATTCCATTATGTCAAAGGTTGCGATGAGCAATTTTTTTTCTCCAGACATAGGGGCACATTTACTAATCCTCGAATCCGAATCCCAAATGGGCAAAAATCGAATTGGAAACTAAAATTTTGCGATTTTTTTTCGTCACTGTCGCGGGTTTTTCGTATTTTGCGCAACTTTTTCGTCGCCGTCACGACTTTATCGTATTTTGCACAATTTTTTCATCCCCGTCGCGATTTTTTCGTATTGAGCAATTGTAAACGGCGGAAAAACCAATCCGAATTTTTCACAACGGCGCCGAAAAAGTCACGGAAAATATACGATAGTCATAATGGCGGCGAAAAAGTCGCGCAAAATACGAAAAAATCACAACGGCTACAAAAAAGTCGCAACATTACGAGAAAAATGCATTCGGACGCTTTCGGACATTCGTGGATTAGTAAATGTGCCCCATAGATTTGCAGCGAATTTCCCCATTTCACCATTGGAAATCCCCTGTGGAAAAATTTGTCTTGTATCAAAAAAATCTGCAGTTGCGTAAAAATGGGCACGGTCGCATCAAAAATAGGTGCGGCAAGATAAAATTTGTGTGACAAATGCTTTTCACAGATTTTTCGGAAATTCGTTTTACGAATTTTCCTGCCGTTTCACAAATTTTTCGCCGAAGCGAAATGGGACAGATTCGCTCATCTCTAGTCAAAGGCTATGGGCAGGGTCTGCTGGCACATCCAGGGGGTCGGCCAATGCCTTGCTACAGGGCAGAATGAGATGGAAGTGCAGCTTTAACAGTAAAAATCTCGATTTTAAAGAATTGAACAACAGTTGAATAAATATCTTTATTTACATGCCATTTTCGGGAAGGAAAAGGTCTTTTAAAGTAATACAAATATCTAACGTGCCAGTAACCCCAAAGCTGGTATATAGTTATAAAAAAATAAAATAAAAGCTATAAGAAGCAAGGAAACAAATACCAGCCAATGATGAGTAGCCGTTAGATGTCCAGTGTTGCATGTGATATGAATTTAACACAGAAGGAATCACATTAGAAGAATATAATAGACTGTCATTGCCCTAAAAACTAATCACTTTTATAATAAGCCAATGAAATTACATTATAATTGCATTTATATGCTTCCAGCATAACTAAAGCGGCAATATATGTTTAATAAAATATCTGCTAGAATTGTATATAACCGAAATTAAAGCATTTTTATTCTTTAATTAAACTGGACTTATCCTGCCAGAAGGAGCATTATGTTTTTATTATTGCAGATTTGTTTCACTGTGCCTTTCATCCCTTTTATTTTTAAAAATAAAAACCTGTCATTCTGTTTTACTACACGGAGTATCACAAGCCAGAAAAGAAGTTTTGTTTTAATATAACAGCGATGAAAGCAGAAACCTACAACTATGAACACAGAGCACTATTATTTTTCTCTAAAGGGCAAATATAGGGTAAATTGTAACAATGTCAAATTGCAATTATAATTACTTTTTTTTAAGATTTAAAGATACAGGTATTATATGGAAACCCGTTATCCAGAAAGCTCCAAATTACAGGAAGCCAATCTCCTATAGACTCCCATTATAACCAAATAATTCAAATTTTTAAAAAATAACTCCTCTTTTCCCTGTAAAAACAAAACACTACTTTGTACTTGATCCCAACTAAGATATAATTACCCCTTATTGGGGCAGAACAGTCCTATTGGGTTTATTTAATGGTTAAATGATTCCCTTTTCTCTGTAATAATAAAACAGTACCTGTACTTGATCCCAACTAAGATATAATTACCCCTTATTGGGGGCAGAACAGCCCTATTGGGTTTATTTAATGGTTAAATGATTCCCTTTTCTCTGTAATAATAAAACAGTACCTGTACTTGATCCCAACTAAGATATAATTACCCCTTATTGGGGGCAGAACAGCCCTATTGGGTTTATTTAATGGTTAAATGATTCCCTTTTCTCTGTAATAATAAAACAGTACCTGTACTTGATCCTGACTAAGATATAATTACCCCTTATTGGGGCAGAACAGCCCTATTGGGTTTATTTAATGGTTAAATGATTCCCTTTTCTCTGTAATAATAAAACAGTACCTGTACTTGATCCCAACTAAGATATAATTACCCCTTATTGGGGGCAGAACAGTCCTATTGGGTTTATTTAATGGTTAAATGATTCCCTTTTCTCTGTAATAATAAAACAGTACCTGTACTTGATCCCAACTAAGATATAATTACCCCTTATTGGGGGCAGAACAGCCCTATTGGGTTTATTTAATGGTTAAATGATTCCCTTTTCTCTGTAATAATAAAACAGTACCTGTACTTGATCCCAACTATAATATAATTAAACTCTATTGGAAAGAAAATAATCCTATTGGGTTTATTTATTGGTTAAATTACTTTTTAGTAGACTTAAGGCATGGAGATCCAAACTACGTAAAAACTCAATATCCAGAAAACCCCAAGCACTGCTGATATCATGAAAAATATGCTTAGTTTCTCCTCCACATGCAGGGTCGGACTGGGCTGCCGGGACACTGGGAAAAATCCTGGTGGGCCCCGGCGTCCCAGACCCGACCCTTGCCGGTGCTCCCCCTGCCCGACCACTCCTCTCCTGATGCATTAAATTTATGCACTTTGGGGAGGACGTCAGGTGGGGGGCCCATGCAGGGGAGGGGTGGCACGGGCACCTGCAGGGCCCCTGGGGTGGGAGCCCCGGTGGGCCCTTCTCCCCCCCAGTCCGACCCTGTCCACATGTGTCAATTCACGCTTATCTAGCGCCTATCATTCCTGTTGCATTGAGCGCTAGACCTGATCCCAATAGGCACAAATAGATGCTTCCAGAATGTAGCGCCCTCTGCTGTTTACTGGGGCCAAACAGCAGAGGTTGCTCAAGACCAGTTTCATTTCATGATATTAGCTGTTTAAAAATTCATTACATAATACTTAAAATAGCGCACTGACTAATGTCACATTGACACATATATGAATAAATCCTAATTTTTTTTTTAAATTCTCAGATAGTATGTCCCATTTGGATAATCCCAAATTTAAAAATTGTCATATTAATATATTGGGATTATCCAAATGTGCCTAAAAGTCCCTGTTTTTGTTCTGAATGTAGAATTCTTCTACATTTCAAGTGCCACATGTCCTAGACTCCACGAGTTGTAATTTTTTTTTTTTACTTTGACCTCGTATTCACTGCCATAGGCAGATTCAGTTTTTCTATATTTGAAGATAGTATAATTTCTAAAGTGCCAACACAGTCTACAGTGCTGTTCCCTTGGTTATATAACTGACATAGTGATGAGCAAATAACGTAGTTTGGAGATCCAAACTACATAAAAACTCAGTATCCAGAAAACCCCAAGTCCCACGCATTGCTGATATCATGAAAAATGTCCTGGATTAGTTTCTCCTCCACCTGGGTTAGTTTTTCCTCCATTTCGCCAAAAAATTAGCGAAACTGCAAAAATTCATGAAATGGCAAAAAAAAAAATTGTGAAACATGACTATCGCGTGGCTTTTTTGACACAATCATCTTTTTTTATGTCCATGCCTTTTTGGATGTGTGGCAAATTTTTGCTGCCATTTCACAAAAAATATCTGCCAATGGCAAAATGAGGGAATTTGTCGTATTGCATAGTGATGAGCGAATCTGTCCCGTTTCGCTTCGCTGGAAATTTTGAGAAACTACCGCAAAATTTAGGAAACAGCGACTGTCTGAAGTTTTGCTAAACAATTCACCATCACTAGTCTTGCACCAAGGTCTTACAATCTAAAACGTATTCCATATGACCACAATTGAAAGCAATAGGTGGCATAACTATTTTAATGGTTAGCCATAACAAAATCTTTATACATTTCCCAGTCTGACATCAGATTAAGGTTTAGCAAAAGTAGTTGTCTAACACTGGAAAAGCATAATAATAATAATAATAATAATAATAATGAAAAAAAAAAGTTAAAAAAAAATAACAGACTATTCAAAACTGTAATATTATCATTTGCAACAAAAGGTCAGCATATATCAGGGAACACTGAGTTGTTATATTTATTGCAAATGCCTAGATAAAGAAAACAATAAAATATTTACAAACTAATTCTATTAAATATTTCATGCTGGAACATCAATTGTCCTTTTAAATATCACATTTATTGCTTGACTTTCTCAATACAGTATAAGGGTGAACTTTGTAGAAAATATTCAAGTTTAGTGACAATCTGTACATGGTGACTACAAAAACAAAAATACTCAAAGAGTTTTCAAAAGTCATAGTTTTTACCTTTCCTTCTACTTTAATAAAAAAAATAAGTAAGCTTTATCAGAAAGGTCTATGTAAATACAGCCATAAGCACTCATAGCGCTGCACTGAGTCCTCTATCAAAAGAAACACAGGATTTCTTGTCTTCATATGTGTAAACATGTTCTTCTGTGTCTGACTTCCACTCTCGAAAAAATCCTTCATTCCCGGGGCCAGAGTCTGTGCAGCTCTTCTCCTGCTCCCCCTCCTATAAGAATTTATAAAACTCACTCCCCCCTCCCTTAGGAATGTGTAATCTGAGCTATAAAGGCTAGAGCTGCAAGAAGGGAGTTATGAAGACCAAGCTAAAATGGCAGCTGCAATCTTAAACAAACAGAGAAAGCTTCTAAGGCCCTTTAATCAGGTAGGGTAACGCATTCTGCTGAATAAATTTAGCGTTCTAGGTGGCACTAATGTGGCAAATCTATTGGCAATAAAATGCCAAAATAACTATTCTTCTCCTTTGAAAAGGACATGGATATATTATGTGAAGATGTTTATTTTGGAGCACACAAGTAACTGCAGGAGTTCTGTTTACTTACAGCAGTCATCATTCGCCACCTGGTCCTAGCAAATGAATATATAGGATTATTACCTTTTAAATGTCCTCATTTCACTCAACCATCTCTCATATGCACTCAGCAAAAACACATCTCCAACATTCTGATTTGCTTGACAGCCTGTTGGTGCCATCATATTGTAAATGTTATTTTTTAATTAGCCTATGATTATGTCCCTTGTGGACAAAACGTGTCAGGAGGATTTTTTTTGTTTAATTTGGAACAAAGGATCTTTTAACTACAGTCCGCCGTGCTAGCCATTATATGGATTAAAATTAGTTTGAAAAAACAGAGTAGAAACTCTTTTTGAATATGAAATAGTTAAATAAAATTAAATGTATTGAATGTTTTATTTTTATCTATATCTGTTGTCATTTCATTGTTAATTCTAAACTCAATTAAAAAATATTCTGCATAATTAGAAAAATACATCAAAATACACAAATATATAGAGATGTAGCGAACTGTTCGCCGGCGAACTAATTCACGCGAACATCGGATGTTCGCAAGTTTGCAAGTTCGCGAACTTTTAGCGATGTTCGCAATTTTGACCTCTCACCCCAGAGCCAGCAGATACATGGCAGCCAATCAGGCAGCTCTCCCTCCTGGACCACCCCCCCCCCGGACCACTCCCTTCCATATATAAACCGAAGCCCAGCAGCCATTTTACATTCTGCCTGTGTGTGCTTGATGAGTTAGCATAGGGAGAGAGCTGTGCAGGGGTTTGAGGGACAGTTTAGGTAGCTTTGCTGACTAGTAATCTACTTTCTACTGCTCTGTATGTAGCTGCTGTGGGCAGCTGTCCTGCTGATCTCATCTGCTGTAACCCAATAGTCCTTGTAAGGACTGCTTTTATTTTCTGATTACTGTTACTCTTCTTTTCATTGTGTACTGCAGCTCCGTCTGTGTGTGTTGGAGACAGGTGTGCTGCTCCGAGTAGTGCACTAAGCACCAACCACACATTCACATCATTTTGTTTTATTTGTGTTTTTTTACTTTGCTACTGTAATTTATAGAGCCCAGTGCTATTAGTCTAGCTGTGTTGGGGACTGGTGTGCTGCTCCTAGTAGTTCACCACCAGCACCAACCAGAGATCACTTTTTTTAATTATTATTATTTTTTTATTTTATTTATCTTACTGTTCTTTAACGTGTCCAGTGCTGTTTGCTGTTGTTCATAGTAGTGCACCAAACATGTTACACATAGTAGTGACTGTAAGGATGCGCGTCTTTTAGCGCATGCGCCTAAAGGTATGCCGCTCAGACGCTTGCGTGCGCCAAGTCGCGCGCGTAAAATCGCGCGCACGTCAAAAAGGTGCGCGCGTAAAATCGCGTGCATAACTAAAGGGCGCGCGCGCAAAATCACATGCGGCGAAAAGTTGCGCGCGCACGTACGCACGCTGCAGCGTACGTCTTGATGCCATGAGGCCTGTAAATAGTCGCCATTTCCAAGCCATCCTTGCTTGGTTATCAAGTTTATTCTGGTGCCTTGCGTTTCCGTATACCCTGACTCTCTGATTGAACTTCTGCCCGGATTCTCGCTCCTGAACCTGTTCTGCCTGCCCCGACTTGGACCCGTCTGACTACTCCTTCGCCTGATCCCTGGTACTTCGCTATTGGCTCTCCGGCCTCTCTCCACTACCGTGCTTCCTGTCCACATCCTCAGGCAAGCCTCTGGTTAGTGTGAGACGTTTGTGGGCTTGCTCGCTACAACTCGTCCTCCGGCTTGACTCCTCTCCTCGGCCTGTTATCACTCTGCGGCCTGACAGAATAACCAAGCCATGGACAGAGAGGAAGAACCTTCTCCTCTCACTACCCTCACCCAGCAGATTGCTTCCCTTACTCAGGCGGTAAGGGAGCTCCAAGGAGGGTATAATCAAGTTCAGGAACAGCTCCGTACTCTGCAACCACCTGTTCCTGCTCCGGCTGCTCCATCACCACCTCCTATAGCAGGAGCGTCCGCTGCACCGGCCCCTGAACCCAATGTGGCTATGCCTGAAAAGTTTTCTGGCGATCGTAAGACTTTCAGAACTTTCACTAATGCCTGTAAACTTTTGTTTACCCTCAAACCAAGAATGTATTCCACCGAACAGATTAAGGTGGGGGTTATCATCTCATTGCTCCTTGGTGAACCTCAATCCTGGGCTTTTCATCTTATGGAAACTCGCAGCACTTCTCTGTTAACAGTGGACTCCTTTTTTCAAGCCTTAGCAGTATTATATGATGATCCACATCGTACTGCAGCAGCCGAGGCATCCTTAAGGAATCTACGTCAAAGATCCCGACCTGTTGAGGATTACACAGTGGAGTTCCGAAAATATGCTTCTGATGTGGACTGGAATCAAGCAGCTTTGAAACATCAGTTCCGTTTAGGCCTCTCCGACAGTCTCAAGGACGAGCTTGCCCGAGTTGGAGTTCCAGCCTCCCTTGATGAAATCATTCATTTGTCTATTCAGATCGATAGACGTCTAAGGGAGAGAAAACTAGAGAAAGCGGGTCAATTTAATCCTTCCTGGCTTGTTCCCAAGGCTCCTCCTCCCATTCGATCCGAACCTGGACCTAATTCATCTGACGAGATGGAACCCATGCAAATTGGGGCACTACGTCCGGCGCTGTCGCCTGAAGAACGCCTACGCCGGAGACGGTTAAATCTTTGCCTTTATTGTGGACTCTCCGGTCATGTGCTCCGCAGTTGCCCTACTCGTCCTTGTAAGAGATCTACCTATAAGACTGATACTCTCAAGTACAGGTTTGCTCCACTTTTAACTTTGTCCATTTCCTTACAGTTGGGAAACAAGACCCTAAACCTCCCAGCGATCCTTGATTCTGGAGCCAGTGGTTGCTTTCTCGACTCTCAAGTTGCGCAAATCCATCGAATTCCTTTAAAGAAGAAACAGTTTCCAGTATTCTTACGAGTCGCGGATGGGTCACCCATAAACTCTGGTCCCATTTTGCTTGAATCCACGCCTTTGTCACTTACCCTAAATAAAATTCATCACGAGCATTTAAGTTTTGATATTGTATCCTCGCCGTTATCCCCAGTTATTATTGGCCTACCTTGGTTACGCAGACACAACCCGGTTATTAATTGGGACTCTGGCTGTATCACCTTTTCATCTAAGTTTTGCTCTTCGCATTGCCTTTCGGCACCTCCTACTAAGTCGGTGGAGATTTGCAGTATCGCCTCCAACGAATTTCCGGGTTTGCCTCTGGAATATTACGATTTTCTGGACATCTTTGATAAAAAAGGGGCCGATTTACTTCCTCCACATCGTATCTACGATTGCCCCATTGATCTGTTACCTGGTTCACAAGTGCCCTTCGGAAGAATTTACCCTTTGGCCGAACTGGAACTTAAGATCTTACGAGAGTATATTGAGGAGAATCTTTCAAAGAAGTTTATCCGTCCATCTACGTCTCCTGCGGGGGCAGGAATTTTTCTTCGTGGAGAAAAAAGATCATTCTTTAAGACCCTGCATTGACTATCGAGAGCTCAATAAAATTACGGTCAAGAATCGATATCCACTGCCTCTGATTCCCGAACTCTTTCAACGTTTTAGAGCAGCTACTATCTTTTCCAAACTAGACTTAAGAGGAGCTTATAATTTGGTGAGAATCCGCGAAGGAGATGAGTGGAAAACAGCCTTCCGCACTAGATATGGACACTTTGAGTACTTGGTCATGCCCTTCGGGCTATGTAACGCACCAGCAACGTTCCAACACTTCCTTAATGATGTGTTCCGAGATTTTTTGGACATTTTTGTAATCATTTATCTCGACGACATTCTTATTTTTTCTAACTCCCTTTCGGAACATCAAGCTCATATGAAAAAAGTTTTTTCCCGTCTTCGAGCCCACCAGTTATACGTTAAGTTTGAAAAATGTGAATTCCACAAATCCTCGATAGAATTCTTGGGATTCGTGATTTCTCCAGGAGGAATACAAATGGCTCAAAAGAAAATTTCTGCTCTACTGGATTGGCCTGCTCCTACATCCCGAAAGGAAGTTCAACGTTTTGTTGGGTTCGCTAATTTCTACAGGAAATTTATTAGGAACTTTTCACAAGTCATTTTGCCTATTACTAAATTAACTGCTTTGACTTCCAAGTTTCAGTGGACATTTCAAGCTCAAAAGGCTTTTGATACCCTCAAATCTCACTTTACCTCTGCACCTGTTCTTTGTCATCCGAACCCTTCACTACCCTTTATTTTGGAAGTAGATGCTTCAGAGAACGCAGTAGGAGCAATCCTGTCCCAACGATCAAACCCTTCTAGTTCCCTACATCCTGTGGCATTCTTTTCCCGTAAATTAAACAAGTCTGAACAGAACTATGATGTCTCCGATCGGGAGCTTTTATCAATTAAGTTAGCGTTGGAGGAATGGAGATATCTGCTAGAGGGTAGCCCTCATCCCATTTTAATCTTCACGGATCATAAAAATCTGGAATATCTTCGTACGGCCAGGAGATTGAGACCCAGACAAGCTCGCTGGGCTCTCTTCTTTATGAGATTTAATTTCCACCTTACTTATCGTCCAGGCTCCAAAAACACTAAGGCTGATGCCCTCTCTAGAATGTTTCCTTCCGAAGCAGACTCTGACAGTGCCTCTGAGACTATACTCCAACCTCATCATTTTTTGTGTGTTCAGTTCTCTCTTATTGATCAAATTAAGCAAGAGTGTAACCGGAATGCTCCTTCTGAGCCTGATCTTGTGGCCAGAAACGGACTTTTTTTTTTCCGAGAGAAGATATTTGTACCCAAGAAACTTCGCCTGGAAGTGCTTTGTACTGTCCATGACGCCAAATTGGCAGGACATCCTGGAATTAAAAAGACAATTGTTCTTGCTAAGAGGTTCTTCTGGTGGTCGAACCTATATTCGGACTGTGTAGCCTATGTAAAGTCTTGTGACATTTGTTCAAGAACTAAAAATACTCGTTCCAAACTTGTGGGATTGCTTGTACCATTGCCGGTTCCCGCTAGGCCTTGGGGGTCAATTTCTATGGATTTCATTACAGACTTACCTCCGTCTAAAGGCTACAATACTATTTTTGTCATCATTGACCGACTAACTAAGATGGCTCATTTTGTTCCATTGCCTAAACTCCCTTCTGCAGCTACCACCACTGAGACTTTTATTAAGGAAATAATTAGACTTCATGGCTTACCTGACGAAGTAGTTTCTGATCGAGGAACACAATTTACTTCCAAATTTTGGAGAGTGTTATGCAAAGCTCTGCAAATCAAGATCTCTTTCTCGTCCGCTTTCCATCCACAATCTAATGGGCAGACGGAGAGAACGAATCAGACTTTAGAACAATATCTAAGGTGCTTTACATCTTATCTACAAGATGACTGGTTGACTTTACTCCCGTTAGCGGAATTCGCTTATAATAATGCACACCACTCTTCTATCCAGCAGTCTCCGTTTTTCGCTAATTATGGTCTTCACCCTGCAGTTTTTCCGTTGTCCACTCCAGAGGTTCTCCTTCCTGCTGTCCAGGATCGATTAACTTTTCTGAAGGATAACTACAAGACTCTGCAGACTTCTATGACCAAAGCTCAGAAGAACTTTAAGACATTCGCGGATAGGAAGAGAAGTAAGGACCCAGAATTTAAAGTGGGGGACAAGGTCTGGTTGTCAGCTGCCAATCTTAAAGTCTCCTGTCCAAGTAAGAAACTTGGCCATCGTTTTCTGGGACCTTTTGAGATTGTGCGTCAAGTTAATCCCGTAGCTTTCCAACTGAAACTTCCAGAGACTTGGCATATTCATCCGGTTTTTCACTCAGCCTTACTCAAGCCCGTGGTCCCTAATCCTTTTGTCGGCCGAGTCGCCAGACCTCCTCCTCCAGTGTCATTTAATGGGGAGGAGGAATTTGAAGTGGAAAATATTCTGGATCATAGGATCCGAGGAAGATCTCATCAATATTTGGTGAAATGGAAGGGTTACGGTACAGAAGAGAACTCTTGGGAACCTGCACGAAATATACATGTCCCTAGACTGTTACAGAGTTTTCACCGGAAACACCCTAAAAAGAGGGTCATGCGCATCCGGAGGTCGCTCCTCGGGGGGGGGCAATGTAAGGATGCGCGTCTTTTAGCGCATGCGCCTAAAGGTATGCCGCTCAGACGCTTGCGTGCGCCAAGTCGCGCGCGTAAAATCGCGCGCACGTCAAAAAGGTGCGCGCGTAAAATCGCGTGCATAACTAAAGGGCGCGCGTGCAAAATCACATGCGGCGAAAAGTCGCGCACGTACGCACGCTGTGGCGTACGTCTTGACGCCATGAGGCCTGTAAATAGTCGCCATTTCCAAGCCATCCTTGCTTGGTTATCAAGTTTATTCTGGTGCCTTGCGTTTCCGTATACCCTGACTCTCTGATTGAACTTCTGCCCGGATTCTCGCTCCTGAACCTGTTCTGCCTGCCCCGACTTGGACCCGTCTGACTACTCCTTCGCCTGATCCCTGGTACTTCGCTATTGGCTCTCCGGCCTCTCTCCACTACCGTGCTTCCTGTCCACATCCTCAGGCAAGCCTCCGGTTAGTGTGAGACGTTTGTGGGCTTGCTCGCTACAACTCGTCCTCCGGCTTGACTCCTCTCCTCGGCCTGTTATCACTCTGCGGCCTGACAGTGACATTGCATTGCAATAAAATCACCTGAGCGATGTTTTTCCACCAGCAATAATATATTCCGTATCCACTACTGTATACTTTGCCATTGCAGGCCTTGTTGCCCAGTGTCTTCAATCAAGTGCCACCTAGCTGTGTGAGCTTTTTCACATTCCGCCTAAAAATAACAATAATAATTCCGTGTCCAGAAACATCACCCAAGTTGTTGTTGTTGATTTGTAAAAATATAAAAAAAATGCCAGGCAAAGGCAGGCCGCCACGCAGAGGCACTAGGGGCCGTGCTGCTATGATATCCTGTGGCCCTAGGAAATTGCCCAGTGTTACGAAGGCACGTACCCTGAACTCCAAAAATGCTGGAGAGGTAGTTGACTGGCTTACACAGCACACCCCGTCCTGAAGGTAACAAGCAACTAGTAAAAACTATTATTCGTTCACTTGATGGTATCATTAAAGCTCTTTGCGTTTTTTTCATTGCAGTAAACGTGGCATTTTGTCTTTGCGTGTGAACCGGCTGTAACCTTTACACGACTTGATTGGCATGTAGACGCCGGACGTTTTAAAGCAGTTTATTACACAAGTTTAGAAATGTAGCAGAAAACGCAACGCTGTGTCAACAACGTATTTTTCAGAGTAATGTTTGCCCTTGATCCCCTCCTGCATGCCACTGTCCAGGTCGTGGCACCCATTAAACAACTTTAAAATCAGTTTTCTGGCCAGAAATGGCTTTTCTAGGTTTTAAAGTTCGCCTTCTCATTGAAGTCTATGGGGTTCGCAAAGTTCGCAAAAGTTCGCGAACGGGTTCGCAAACTTTTTTTGTGAGGTTCGCTACATCTCTACAAATATATAGTGATGAGAGAATCCGTCCTGTTTCGCTTCGCAAAAAATTAGCAAAACTACCGAAAAATTCTCGAAGCAGTGAAAAATTTGTGAATCACGGGTTTCACGTGACCATTATGTCACGTGCAACTTTTTTTGACACAGTCCAAGTTTGCCGCAACTGCACCCATTTTGACACGACTGACTTTTTTTGATACGTTTTTCTGCAGCAAATTTTTGCAGACGTTTTGCAAAACAATTCGCCAATGGTGAAATACGGAAATTCGTTGCGAATCCATGCCTGGCAAAAAAATTCACTCCTCACTACAAATATAATTTTTTTCTTTTTTTTTTTTTTATAGAGCTTGTTGAACTGATGAGAGAAGGTGTGGATTTGCAGCAAACTTCTTTATTTTGCCATAACAAATATTTTCACAAAGCTGCCAAAAAGAATTTGCTTTTAATATTTTTGCTGCAAAAAAGTCACCACAAACCCCCCCCCCCAGGGTCCATTTATAAACATTATTATTTTGTGGTTTTATTGGTTTTTTTTTTAAACCAAGGTTTAACTCACTTTCTCTTAAAGCACAAATGCGAAGAAATTTTTACACACACATATTAAAGTGTCAAAAATACCCCAAACACTCTAAAACCATGAAGCAAAGAAAGATTAGCCAATTGTAAAAGGACAGTTGCCACTGGTCTCTACATGACCTCAACAACTTTTAGATGTCATTTTATTTTTGGATTTGTCACAGTTTTGAAAAAAACAGCTAAAAAACAATAACTTTTTTGGGGCAAAAAAATTTGAATCGTGAAAAAAAACACAACCTTTAATAAATGGGCCCCTTGGATTCATATATATTCTACACGCAAAATCACAGTGGAAAGAATTGCTGCTAAAAAAGTTGCCACAAAAAAACCCCAGAACTATAGACTTTAATGTATTTTGCATGGAAAAAGCAACCACAAGAAAGTCGTCACAAAAATAACATCCATTGCATTTTTTCAGTTTTATGAATATTCCCCATATTTTGTGAATATTTTTGTGAAGCAAAATGGGACAGATTCGCTCATCACTATTTTGTGGTACTACATGGTGAATTTGTGCACTCCCTTTTTCCAACCATTTATTCTGCTACAATGAAGTAAGTTCTGTGGTTTCACAGTTGGCCATGGCAAATCTTTGATATCTAATGGATTTAGTTAACTAGTACAGGGAAATCACTGATTGGTGGGTTTCATTTTATATCAATGCAGTCCTTGGTCCAACGGCGCCTATGCCCACCATTTGAATTTACCCCGATCTTGCCCACCCAAGGGAAAATCCGATCTTTTGGCAACCTTTCCAAATGGGAGGTGTAAGGCCACCTTTAAACATTGTCTTTCTTTTTTAGCAGGGGGAACAATAGTTCAATCAAGGAAGTTCAACAATAAAACATAACAATCAAATATCTGAAAAGTTTAAGAAAATGTATAAGGTATTTTTTTCCTATTCAAGGTTTTATTTAGGTAATGTCATCAAAGATACATTTTACACAATAATTGTTCATCATATACATATACTCTCTAGTAATACCTGTAAACTTTATATTCTTATCTCATGTTAGATGAAACTTGCAGTTTTTATACATATCAACAATAACTTATAGATTCGGTAGATGTGTGTTAGCCCTTTAGTTTGATCTTCTTGTGCCGTCTTAATTATGTCTTGGTATTTGCTTTATATAAATTTTTATTAGCACTTTGATTTACCTGTTCCCTGGTGGTACCTGTTTATTAATATATTCTCTCCATGGTAGCTAGACTGCCAGATAATCATAGTATTTGTCCTTGATTGATGCTGTTAATTCTTCCATTAGGCATAGTTCATTGATTACTTTGAACCATTGGTCCTTTGTAGGGATATTGCTGGTTTGCCAATGTACCGGTATTGTGGATTTAGTTGTCATAAGTAATTTCAATGTTAATTCTTTTTTTCTCCAGTCTACAGGTTCGTATCGATGAAAAAGAAGTATCGCTGGGGGGCTTGTGTCTATCTGGCTTCCTATGATTTCTTCACAGATGTCTTTCACTTGTTTCCAGAATAAGGTAAGTTTTTGTACATGTCAACCATAAGTGTTCTAAAGTTCCTGTAGATTGGTTGCATCTCCAGCATATATCATTTGGCATTAATCCCATCTTATATTATACTACTGGAGTTCTATACCACCTAGATATTAGTTTATAGGAGGACTCCTGGAATCTACTGCTCACTGAGCATTTAGCTATGGTTTTGAAGATTCGCTTCCGTATAAGGTATTTTATTAATGGTAAACAACCATTAAGGTTGGCAGATATTTTTTTAATACTTTTACAATTTCCATTTGATGTTGCATGAGTATAAATTAGCTTTTTACTTTGTATTTCCCTGCTGTTATATTTATAACATGTAGGCATATACAGTGTATGCGTGAGCAATATATTTCGTCTGCTTTATTCCCTTTCAATTTGATATTTGCATTTTTACTGATGCAATAGAAATGATATATACTCATCAGTAGTTCGTTTATTTACTCCGCTTAATGTCCTCAGCCCATTCTGCCTTGATGTCTGATCTCATTGTATCAATAAATGTGTTATGTTTAATTGCTAAAAAAATAACTCAGCTGACTAAATATGGATGAAATAAACTATTATGAACTTTTCCATCATTTTCCTATTCACGTCAATGCATTTGAATTTGAAATAGAAAAATAGATTCACTCATTAGTAACAATACCCTGTAAATAAGTTTGTTTATATTATTGGATTTTCCTACGGGTGCAGGGTGGAAAATGTTAGCCTAGGGGAAAGGTCCTACCAAATATACCAAGTATCAACTACATGAGTTACAGAGATTTATTATAATACCTAGACCTGCTTGCATATGAAACTGCAAGCAGAACAGAATTTTGTCCTTTGTGTATCCATGTGGAACAGGGCTAGACTAGTGTTAAGGTGACCATACATGTCCTGATTTCAGTCTTCTATCGACAAACGTTCAGATATCGATTGTACCTTTAAATGCAACAATCTAAAACTAACATTCAGCCTGAAATTGTAGGATAAAGGCCTAAAAATAAGAGAATGTTCTCAACATGAAATAGTTGGCAGGCACCAATGATATGAAAGTGATTTCCATTGTAGGTCCCCCAAGGATATTGTCAGATACACAATATGGGGCCGATTCACTAAAGGTCAATAACGCTTAGCGCATGAGATACTTAAGTCCCGATTCATCAAAGTCATTTTGCATTTGTTAAGATGCATATCGCATGTGCAAAAAACCGCAATGCGTTATTTACCTTGCATGTTTCACAAACACATATGAAGCATTAAACGCACTAAATATTGCATTAGTCTGTGTGAATATTAACACCTACTTGGGGCAGGCGGAAAATTGTGGTTCATGAGCTTTTGGCAACACAACGAGTTTCACAACTTTTCTGTGATTTTTTTCCTGCACTGACTTTTTCAGTTCAGATTTTAGTAAATATAAGACATTTGGGGAAAATACCTTATTCGAATTTTCAAAAAAAAAAGTTAGAGTTTTAGTAAATGTGTCCCATAAAGCATGATGATCGAAATTACGGAAAGACTCCTTATCTGGAAAACCCCAGACCCTGAGCATTCAGGATAACAGGTCCAGTGTTGGACTGGCCCCCCAGGATACCAGGAAAACTCCCGGTGGGCCCAGGTGTCAGTGGGCCCTCCTGCTCCTGACCATTTGGCCTGTTTCATGGTCATTCCCTATTTCTGAATGGGAAGAAAGAGGAGAAATAGATGGAAGGATAGATGCTAGCATGGAAATAAAAGAGACTAGGAGAATAAAGAGGTTGGGCGAGGAAAAGAGGGAAAATAGTTTGGACTATGGTCTAAGGTTTTCTGGTGGGCCCCTGAGGTCCCAGTCCGACACTGAACAGGTCCCATATTGTGATGAGTGAATTTTTTCAGCAGGCATGGATTTGCAGTGAATTTCCTCATTTTGCTGTTGGCGAATTGTTTCGCAAAACTTCAGTGAAAATTTGCAGCAAAAAATTTTTTTTGGTCGCGCGTCAAATTGTGCACGGTCGCATCAAAAAAAGGCGCAGCCGACAAAATAGACATGGGCGAAAAAAAAGATGCGGCCGACAAAAAAAAATTGCACGACACGTGTTTCACAAATGTTCTTGCCATTTCATGAATTTTATGGCGCAGCGAAACGGGACAGATTCACTCATCGCTAGTCCCATACTTGTATATGTGTTAAAATGGGTCATTTATGGTGCACTGCAGTAATAACGGTATTAATGTGCTCAGTGCTTGACACAAGGGAGTAGCGCCTATTGATGCAACACATTAGTGGAAATTTTGCTACATTAAAGCCGGGGGTAAATCTAGGGTTCCCTTCTGCTATTGCATGCACTTGCGTGTAATCCATTGGCATATTTTTATAAAAATGTATAGCACAGTCGCTATGTTACTCTAAATAGAAATGGCATTTTCTCCTGCACAGCCAAAACAATACAGACATTTAGCGAGCTGGAATTGTCATAAGCAGTAAATGCTGGCAGGCAGAGTTACAGGCCTGAGGGGCACATTTATACTATGGGATATTTTTCAAAGAGAAATATTCTAAGTATTAAGCAAAGAAATGCTCCAAGTAATCTACAGTAGCACACACAGCCCTGTGCAATAGCTAATCAATAATAGGCCACATCATAAACCATACAGTTGCAGGAGCTAGAGGGCTATATAAAACCGCAAACGGCCATGTGAAGTGAAAAGAGATACTATTTGAAAACCATAAATCAAGAATAGCCTTCTCCGATTCAGTAAGGCAGCTACCCTGGCATCCAGGGTCTAAAAAAGAAATGTTACACGTGGATAAAGAAAAACAGCAGCACCAACGTAACCAGAAAATTAGGAATGGATTCTCCATAATTATCCACTCCATTTATTAGTAATAAATATTTATTTTCTGTGGCTTCTGATGTGTATAGCACAATCGAACATTACTGTTTTCACAATAATTACTGGGACTAGAGGACATAGACCCAAATGAATGAATTCCAGTTGAAAAGATGTGGAAGAAAACTAGCAGGAACAACAGAGAAAATAACAGATTTTTAAAATATTCCCATATAAATTTATTGCACTGTTCTCCAGATGTCAAAATATCCCTCACTGGTGATGTTGCCCATAGCAGTACCTGTACTTGATCCCAACTAAGATATAATTACCCCTTATTGGGGGCAGAACAGCCCTATTGGGTTTATTTAATGGTTAAATGATTCCCTTTTCTCTGTAATAATAAAACAGTACCTGTACTTGATCCCAACTAAGATATAATTAATCCTTATTGGGGGCAGAACAGCCCTATTGGGTTTATTTAATGGTTAAATGATTCCCTTTTCTCTGTAATAATAAAACAGTACCTGTACTTGATCCCAACTAAGATATAATTAATCCTTATTGGATGCAAAACAATCCTATTGGGTTTAATTAATGTTTTATTGATTTTTTAGCAGACTTAAGGTATGGAGATCCAAATTACAGAAAGACCCCTTATCCGGAATACCCTTGGTCCCGAGCATTCTGAATAACGGGTCCTATACCTGTACAGACTATTTATGGTTTTTAAGAATATTCTAGAGTATATTTGCATTTTGTACTCTGCATTTTTTCTTTAATAGTGAGAGGTTTTATATGTAAGGGATCTTGGGAGGAGACAAATTTCTCCTATATGTCCCTGTGGGCTATGTATCCTGAGCAGCCTGGCGTACTAGCACATTGTGAGAGGCCTAAAAGGAGCCAAAAGTCCCTTTCACTATAAAATGAATACAGTAAAAATAGTTATAATGTATTTAAAAGTCACAGAAATTATACATCATTCACCTTGCCCCAGTGACACTTGCAATCTAAGCACCTATCATATTTTAAGCTACCAATTAACCAGTCAGTAAGACGTCTATGTAGGTAAGTATGTTTCTGCATACTAAACGGCAAGTCAGGCAGCTGTCTGGTGTTTACTGTGGGGGAGTCAGGGTTCGCTTGGCCTTTTCTGGGTTGAAGAAAAAGGACACAGGAGGAAGCGGAACACAGGCAAGAAACTCTTAGTACAAAAAAAGTGCTCTTGAGAGAGTCTCTTGGTTAATTCTAGGCCAAGGTCAAGGCTGGCAGCAATTGGGATAGTCAGAACAGGATAGAAGTATAAGGAACTGGTTAATCACATCAGAAAAGCAATTTAGGACACACCCAGGAACTTACAAAATAAGTACTATATTCGGGCATTGATCCCACATCTCTGGCTTTTTTTCATTTTTAATTTTGGACCCAAACCTTAATGGTGCTGTGTCACTATGTGATGCACCAACATAACGTTGCAGGCATGGGCACCGCCATCTTGGAAGGGAAGTGGAACACTCCTAACTGGAGCACTCCTGACAGTGGGCTAATAGGTCAAACAGAAGAATAGAAATCCTTAAACCAGGGTCGGCACTAGGGGTAGGCAGAAGAGGCATGTACCTTGGGCAAAACGCTGAGGGGGGATGGCCTAGCACTGCCTTAAATCATGAAATATTGAGTAGCATCTCAGCAGTAAATGTTCTAGAAATGTGGGGCAGTGTTTAGGGTACCTACTGTATATACTCGAGTATAAGCCTAGTTTTTCAGCACCCTAAATGTGCTGAAAAAGTCACCCTCGGCTTATACTCGAATCGGGTGCCATGGGTCCCTCCATACTAGCACCCTCTGTCTTTTGTGTGCAAATTAGGCCACCCGCAACCAGACCCTCCAGTGCCCTGGCCTGCTCCCAAATTCATCTTCATCTACCATCCTCACCTGTCCCATTCTGCACTAGACATTGAACTTTATATTCCATATAATCTATATATAGTTTTGAAGGATTTTAACTCTTTGTGTTTTAGCTTGGTTGCTGATTGAGCTAAGGGGGTAGTACTCTTAAGGTATCATTGTCGATACCATATTGTTTTTGTTGACCCTCTTCTTCACTCACATAAATATTTAAAAACCTATACCCCACTGATGCCTCATTTAATGTAATTTTATTGGTATTTATTTTCATTATTGAAACTTAGCAGTAGCTGCTGCATTTCCCACCCTAGGCTTATACTCGAGTCAATACGGTTTTCCAGTTTTCTTAGGTAAAATTAGGTACCTCGGCTTATATTCGGATCGGTTTCTACTCGAGTATATACGGTATATGTTTTTGAGATACTCCACACTTCTAAATGTTATATTCACATTTACCTGCAACAATTTTGTTCTTTTTAGATGTGATCTTCCATTCATCACAGTTTCATCTGCACTTCTCCAAGTATATTAGAATAGCAGTAGAGGCTAAATCTATTCCAGATGCTTCATCCAGCTGAAAAATCCTTGTGTTTTTGGCAATATGAGAGCAATCAAGGTTTTTATACATTATCCATTGTTGCATGCATTTTAGAATTATGAATGCACCAACCAAAGTCCTCTTGCATTGATTAATGTCCACATATAAAATTGTCAGAAATTATTTTTATTACCTCTGTGATGTTAATAAAAGTGGGATTATATTATAAACATAAACTGGTACAAACAGCATAAATAATGTGTGGTATTTAGTTTTATAATAGAGAATAAAATGTCTGCTTGATACTGATTACACCATCTTTTTTAGATTTATTCTGTATATCCACAAGGGTAATTGTGTTGTGTGAGCTATCAAACATCATGCTATTTTATAAGTTGTTGTTAGAATGGCTCATTAACTTTAGTTAATTTCATCGCATAATCTTTTAGCTTGCCCTTAGAAACCCATGAATGACAACATTTTACTAACTTGGTTACAATCTTGCTTGTTGTAAAAGTAGACTTGCTGCCGAATGTATGCACACAAAGACCTTATTTCTTCTTTTCTCTGCACATATGGGTGATTGGCATCCATATTTATACTGAAGTCAACAAATAAAAGGGCAGGAAAAAACTGGACATTTAATACTAGTGATGTGCAAATTTTTTGCCACGCATGGATTTGTAGCGTATTTCCACATTTTGCCATTAGCAAATTGTCTCTCAAAACTTAAATTTTGTCAAAAACACGATGTTGGCAGCATAAAAAAGGGGCTTGGTCACGTCAAAATAGGCGTGGTCAAGTAAAAAAAAAAAAGGCGCGTGTCAAAAAAGACATGACACCCACGTAGTTTTGAGAATTTTTTTGTGAAACGGGACAGATTCGCTCATCACACAGGAACAGGTGGGAGAAAATTAAAGACAATAAAGGTAAAATGTCAATGGAAAAAGAATAGAGAAACCATAGAGTTTATTCCATGAGCACCTTAATATCCTTGCAAAGGTCGCCATACACTATAAGATCCCTTCATATGGCAAGGTCACCAAACAAGCGTATCTTTCTCTCGATACACCCACCTAAAGTGGAATTACAATGTCGGGAATAGCAGCCGTTAGAGTGAGGACCACATCAATAAGCCAAAGCGGTCCCCTATCCTACAGGAAAATCATACCTGCCTTATGTACATCTGCCCAATTTAAAGCTAGATTTCAGTCAGGTAGGCCTGTTGGGGGTCCCCATACGCAGGCAGATAAGCTGCCAAATCAGTCTGAAGGACCAAATTCGGCATCTTAAATCTGCCTGTGCATGGCCATCTTAAAGTTAAGGTTCACCTTACAATGGCATGTGTCCACCTAGCAATATTTTATCCATCAGTTGTTATACTGTCACCCCAGCATGAGAAGAGGACCATTCAAGTCACCATTGTGACATAGTATAATGGATAACTATAAATGGTTATTGTTAGCAGCCTTTCATTTATTTTGGAGGAAGAAAGCAAACTAAATGAAAATATTCGTAACAAATAGCTGTAAGCACAGCCTGATCTAGTAAGTCAGCTGATGAAGAGATTTTATGAAATTATGCTAAAGCCCAATAGAGTAAAAGCACAGATTGCTGCATCCAAAAACAAGCAATCAGATATCAACAAATTATACAGTAAAAGAGCCACCCTAATAATAAAGCTGCTACTCCTGTCTTTCCTTATCCGCCTTCCCCCATTTACTGTTTTTGTGTTTCTGCATTCATCCATGTAATGTACCTGTATTCCTACCCTTGCCTCATACTTGTTCCAATTCACATTTCTGTCATCATCTCCCCCTTTCCTACCTCTTCAGCCTATCTATACCTTAAACTACATAAACTCTTAACCCTGCTCCTGTTCCACTCCCCATCTATATCACTCCGCCACTCAAGCAACCAATAATATGTTCCTTAATATCCTTGTAATTTTGCTGTCTAAAAGGTCACCATACACTATAAGATCCCTTCATATGGGGAGGTCACCTAACGAGCGTATCTTTCTTCCGATACGGCCACCTGAGGTGGATTTACAATGTCGGGAATAGCAGCCGTTAGAGTGAGGACCACATCAATAAGCCAAAGCGGTCCCCTATCCTACAGTAAAATCATTCCTGCCTTATGTACATCTAACCAATTTGTAGCTAGATTTCAGTCAGGTAGGCCTGTTGGGGGTCCCATGATGAAGAGATTTTATGAAATTATGCTAAAGCCCAATAGAATAAAACCACAGATTGCTGCATCCAAAAACAAGCAATCAGATATCAACAAATGATACAGTAAAAGTACCACCCTAATAATAAAGCTGCTACTCTTGTCTTTCCTTATCCGCCTTCCCCCATTTACTGTTTTTGTGTTTCTGCATTCATCCATGTAATGTACCTGCATTCCTACCCTTGCCTCATACTTGTTCCAATTCACATTTCTGTCATCATCTCCCCCTTTCCTATCTCTTCAGCCTATCTATATCTTAAACTACATAAACTCTTAACAGCCCTGCTCCTGTTCCACTCCCCATCCATATCACTGCACCACTCAAGCAACAAATAATATGCTCCTTAATATCTCATTTGCTCCCCTTGCAAAACAAAAACAACTGGGCAAGTAAATGACTTTGCTAGGATGGGGTCCTATTGGATACATTATCATAAATTTCAAGAAACTTGTAACAGAATCTGGAAAAGTTTTTTTTTTTTTTTTATCAAATTGCTATATTTATGTGAAATTTGATCACAAAAAATGTGGGACAGAAAAAGGCCTTACTGCTTAAAAGTTGTATAGCTATTTAGGGTTAATATTCATTTTATGACATGTAAATGGGGAATTGAATTCAAGTAAAAAGTGAAAAGGGCAAAATCATCTTTATTCATAGGGTTTACTAGAGATAAACATTTTTAACATTGGTAAAAAGGTAAAATTTTGTGTATAATCACTTTTTGGTTACTCGCTATTTTGGAGGGGTACTTGTTCCTGTACCTTGCAACACAATTCACAACTCAACAAACAGCACTTGGAGGCCCATTTATCAACATTCTGATTTTAGTGGTTTTTTGAAACCAGGAATAAACTCAAGAATAAACCACAAATGTCTAGTCGTTTCTTAAAAAATCCAAAAATAAAAAGTACAAATGAATGAAAATGTGAAACAAAAAGAACATGAAAACCTAACATTTTTCATTTCCAACCCCCCACCCCTGAAAACCTCTAAAATCACAAATAACAAGATTGTAACAATTTGTCTAGGACGGGTCTCCTTGACTTGTACATGGTTTCCACAGCTTTTAAAATGACATATTCTTACATTCCTGGGGGCACATGGTCCTTCTGATAGACAATATACAAAGAGATACATTATTAAAGGCATGCCTTCTATTTGGGACTTCCATTCGGATTCATTCTAAACATCTGCAACATTTCTCATTAATTAGTAGTGATGAACGAATCTGTTCCATTTTGCTTTGCTGAAAAAAATCTCGAAACTACACAAGAATGTGTGAAACGGTGAAAAATCTGTGAAACGTATTTGTCGCGCAACTTTTTGTTGCCCGCTTCTTTTTTTGTCACATGCATCTTTTTTTAATGCGGCAACATAACCGTGCCCAATTTGACGCAATTAAGACTTTTTTGATGTGTGACAAAGTTTTCCACTGCAAATTTTTGCAAAAGTTTTGCAAAACATTTCACTGCAAATCCATGCCTGGCAAAAAAACCCAAAAAACTGCTCATCACTATTAATTAGCCGTTCATATTCTGGATTTGATGAACTTGCAAACTTTTGGATGGAAAGTCAGGTTTTTAATTGGATGATAATTCCAGTTTATTTTTTATACTGAATCATTTTTCTAGTGTTTATTTTTTTGTTGTTGCAAATTCAGGGCTAAATTCACACCTTTACAAGTGGTGAAAATTGTGAATTTCACTATGCAGTTTGTTTTGCTTACAAAAATGTTTTAGTTTTTTTGCACGGGAAAAAAGCCTAGAAAAATGCCCACTGACTTCAATGCATTTGGTGTGCTGAAAATACCCATTGGGGCACATTTACTTACCCATGAATTCGAATCCGAATTGGAAAAATTCCGATTGGAAAACTAACATTTTGCGACTTTTTTGTATTTTTTGCGATTTTTTTCGTAGCCTTTACGACTTTTCGGAAATTGTCGCAACTTTTTCGTAACCAATACGACTTGAGAGAAAAGACGCAAATCTTTCGGAGCCGTTACGATTCACTCGTATCTTGTCGCGACTTTTTCGTATTGAGCGCTTGTAAGCGGCGGGCGAAACTTTCAGACTTAGCATGATTTTGAAAGCCTCCCACAGGACTCAATGGCACTCTGCAGCTCCAACCCGGCCCAAGGAAAGTCTCCCATAGGGCTCAATGGCACTCTGCAGCTCCAACCCGGCCCAAGGAAAGTCTCCCATAGGGCTCAATGGCACTCTGCAGCTCCCGGCCAAGAACCCAGGCTGCCCCCAACCGGCCAAGGAAAGTCTCCCATAGGGCTCAATGGCACTCTGCAGCTCCAACCCGGCCCAAGGAAAGTCTCCCATAGGGCTCAATGGCACTCTGCAGCTCCAACCCGGCCCAAGGAAAGTCTCCCATAGGGCTCAATGGCACTCTGCAGCTCCAACCCGGCCCAAGGAAAGTCTCCATAGGGCTCAATGGCACTCTGCAGCTCCAACCCGGCCCAAGGAAAGTCTCCCATAGGGCTCAATGGCACTCTGCAGCTCCAACCCGGCCCAAGGAAAGTCTCCCATAGGGCTCAATGGCACTCTGCAGCTCCAACCCGGCCAAAGGAAAGCCTCCCATAGGGCTCATTGGCACTCTGCAGCTCCAACCTGGCCCAAGGAAAGCCTCCCATAGGGCTCAATGGCACTCTGCAGCTCCAACCCGGCCCAAGGAAAGTCTCCCATAGGGCTCAATGGCACTCTGCAGCTCCAACCCGGCCAAGGAAAGCCTCCCATAGGGCTCAATGGCACTCTGCAGCTCCAACCCGGCCCAAGGAAAGCCTCCCATAGGGCTCAATGGCACTCTGCAGCTCCAACCTGGCCCAAGGAAAGCCTCCCATAGGCTCAATGGCACTCTGCAGCTCCAACCTGGCCCAAGGAAAGTCTCCCATAGGGCTCAATGGCACTCTGCAGCTCCAACCCGGCCCAAGGAAAGTCTCCCATAGGGCTCAATGGCACTCTGCAGCTCCAACCCGGCCCAAGGAAAGTCTCCCATAGGGCTCAATGGCACTCTGCAGCTCCAACCCGGCCCAAGGAAAGTCTCCCATAGGGCTCAATGGCACCCTGCAGTTCCAACCTGGCCTTTTTTCGTCGAAGCAAAGCGGGTTAGATTCGCTCATCACTAGTAAAAACTAAGTAAGCTTTATCAGAAAGGTCTATGTAAATACAGCCATAAGCACTCACAGAAACGCTGAGAGTCCTCTGTAAAAAGATGTTTGTTGTCTCTGTTTTCCTCTTCCAGAGACACAAAGCTCTCTCCCCTCTCCTGCTCCCCCCTCCCTCAAGAATACTAAGAACTCACTCCCCCCCTTAGGAATGTGGATCTGATCCAATCAGCAGGAAGCTTCCTCACAGAGCATGTACAACGGTCTTGGTCTTGGTGCAGGAGCAAAGTATTATGGGAACTTTCTTTACAGAGCTCAGCGTTTTTTTTCCCTATGAGGCTTCTGATGATCTGAACAGATGAAATATGGGGAGACTTAAGGGCACTATTGAGAGAACTGAAGGTATGCCTGCAGCTTGAGATTAACTCTTTATTAGCCTTTCCTTCTCCTTTAAATACATTTTGTGCAGAAAAAAAATCAGCAAAAAATACCCACTGACTTCAAACATTTTGACTAAAATCAAAACCACTTCAATGCATTTTGCAAAGTTTCACCATTTCCTGAACTTTACGTCAAAATGGGCCAGATTCACTCATCCCTACTCATCCCTAGCAGAGATCAAAATAGTTTTCAAAAGCTTACGCTACGAGCCCACACAGTTTGCCAAAAACATATCCCATCTACGTTTAGTACTCTAATTAATAATGGGGATAAGAGCACAAGTGAAATAACTGGAAATGGAATATAAAAAGCCACACATAACAATTCTCTTTAAAAATAAATGCATAATTCAAATTGATAACATTTTGGATTCACTATATAAAACTTTATTTTAACGTAGCTATTGATGTTTAATGTGTGTAAGTACATAAAAATCTGTTTTTTTTTTTGTTCATTCAGCTTTTTATGCTTGGAAAGTCTCATTATGCTGTAAGAAGGCATACCCTCTGTTAACAGCAGCTGCACTACATTAGTCTAATGGAGGGAAATTATGCCTTGCCTTAGGAACAGTCTATTACCCGTCAACACCTACTGTAAACCCTACTGAGAAGAGCCTTGACACTATTAACTTGACACTATTAAGAGTGATAAAATGGAATGTGCTGAAGATGATTTGCAGTCTGGTATTAAAGTTTTCAGCAACATGAATGTCGACAGAATTTGGCAAACTTTATACATTCCTGCAGTCCTACTTTACTCGAAAAAACATTAATACGTTGATATATACATGTATTTTACTCTGTTTACAGTAAGGGGTTATTTATCAATGTTTTTTTTTTTTTTCTCTCTCTCTTTATGCTTAAATCATGAATATGAAAACTGGCTTAAAACCAAAAATTTCAATATTTATTAAAAGGGAACTATACCCCCAAACAATGTAGGTCTCTATAAAAATATATTGTATAAACAGCTCATATGTAAAACCCTGCTTCATCTAAATAAACCATTTTCATAAAAATATACTTTTTTAGTAGTATGTGCCATTGGGTAATCCTAAATAGAAAACTGACATTTTAAGTACTAAGGGCTGCCCCCTGGGATCATAGGATTCACAGTGCACACAAACAAGCCAAGGCACACATACATGCTAGGCCCCATCAGCCAATGAATGGGCAGAGTTCTGCCTTTTGCTCCCACACTACTTCCTGTTATAGTTAGAGCTGCATTATTTCCTGTCAGCTGATCTCTGAGGGAGCACACAGACCATCACTAAATGGCGGCTCAAGGGAAAGGATGTACTGATACTGATATATACAAGTATGGGACCTGTTATCCAGAATGCTCGGGACCTGGGGTTTTCCGGATAAGGGATCTTTCTGTAATTTGGATCTCCATAACTTAAGTCTGCTAAAAATCATTTAAATATTGAATAAACCCAATAGGACTTTTCTGCCCCCAATAAGGGGTAATTATATCTTAGTTGGGATCAAGTACAGGTACTGTTTTATTATTACAGAGAAAAGGGAATCATTTAACCATTAAATAAACCCAATAGGGCTGTTCTGCCCCCAATAAGGGGTAATTATATCTTAGTTGGGATCAAGTACAGGTACTGTTTTATTATTACAGAGAAAAGGGAATCATTTAACCATTAAATAAACCCAATAGGGCTGTTCTGCCCCCAATAAGGGGTAATTATATCTTAGTTGGGATCAAGTACAGGTACTGTTTTATTATTACAGAGAAAAGGGAATCATTTAACCATTAAATAAACCATACTGTTTTATTATTACAGAGGAAAAGGAAACAATTCATGAAATGAAAATGATTTGTTTATAATGGAGTCTATGGGAGATGGCCTTTCCATAATTCGGAACTTTCTGGATATTTGGTTTTGGGATAAGGGATCCAATACCTGTATATATTCCAGTTTGGCAAGATTCTTTAATAGGACACTTAACATAATATAAACTATCTGTTGGTTGAGTATTCATTCTGGGGGTATAGTTTTAGCAAAAAACAGGGAAAAAGTGGCACATAAAAAAAAATTGTTGTGCACATCTTTTTTATATATATATAAAATTGAGAGGGTTTTTTTACGGTTTTATTCCTGCAAAACAGTGTTCGACTGGTCCAAGAAATCAAATATATTCTGATTGATAAAGGTATCTGCATTGATAAATACGTCAGTTTATGAAAACAGTGCCATGACTGATGGGAAAATGTTGCTAACAAGAAGTTATTGATTAACTTGGAAAATATTAAACTGCTGAGACTCCTTCTGGGCTCCTCAGTTTCATAAATCTTTCCAGAACTAAAAAAGCGTTATAAAACTGAAAGTATTTACATGTCATATGCTATACTCTGGCTCAACACCAAAAAGGAGTGAAAAACCCCCAAGATATTTAGAGTAAGGCCTATAAATCTCTCTTTATATCATCCGGAACCATTGCTTTAATAGCACAGATAATGCATTCGGACAGCCTTTTTCAATCTTATTATATCTCCTCCGTGCAGAGTTTTGGAATGTGTGGCTTCTGATATGGAATTCTTAGAAAGCTACCAAATGGAAGAACTGAAAAAGGTGAGGGTAATTTAGGTTAAAATGAACCAAAAAGTCATACACTGTTTATTAAATGTGTTAAAATCCTACTTAGAATCGAAGTTATCCACATGTCTCATGTTATACAAATTACATTGCAATACAGAGCCAGAAATGAAGAGAATATCCAACTTATGGAGTCATGGACAGAAATATCCATATTTCATATGTTAGTCCATTTAATATACATTTATTATTGCTTTAACCAAAGTAACTTAAACCAGTAAGGTTATGGGTCAATGCCACTGAAGTGAAGGCTCGGGATGTGTAGCCATTATATCTCTTTTTCATTTCTGTCTACTATTATATGTGTATAAAAAGAGTCATTTCTATGTGATCTGTTTCAGGCTTTTCCTTTATTTGTTTCATGGTCAAGGCCTTTTGCCCTGATTGACATATTTTATTTTATACCTGTTGTTTGTGCCCTTTCATTACTTACTCCAAAGTGTAAAGGACGTATCTGAGCTCCTGGCAACAGTCCTCTCACAAATCTCCGGCCTTCTTTTTAATGTGAACACATTTAGCAGCTTTGCATATGTCAATTTTAGGTTTTTTTTTTGTTTATTGTGCATATTTAACCTCCACATCTACACTTAAATGTGGTGTTAGTTTACTCATTGTAAAGGCTTTTCTATAGCTGTGTCTTCAACTATGTTTTTGTTGGTCATTCTATTTACTCCTGACCTTGGTCTCTTTTCTTGTTATGCCGTGTGGTTTGACTTTGACACAGATTTCTGTTATACTGTTTACCCATCATAGGGAAAAACACTCATTATAAGTACCCTTATTTCTGTAGTCTTTGCAGTCATCTGGGTTATTACTATTTAGCCTTGATGTCTCTCTGATAGTGGCATTGCTGACTTTGTATGTGGTGATGTGTAAAGCATAGTGTATTACATATGGTACTGAATCTTAAAGGAGAAGGAAAGTTGTTTTGGCATTTTACTGCCTATAGATTCACTTTATTATTATATTATATTTATTCTGCATAAAGCTTTACCATACCTGAGTAAAGAGCCTTAGAAGCTCCTTCTGTTTGTTTACAATAGCAGCTGCCATTTTAGCTTGGTCTTCCTAGCTTCCTGCTGCAGCTCTAGAGGCTGATAGCTCAGATAGCACATTCCTAAGGGAGGGGGGAGTGAGTTTTATGAATTCTTAAGGGGGGAGCAGGAGAAGGGAGAGAGGAGATAGCTGTGCAAACTCTGGCACCGGGAATGAAGGATTTTTCTGAGAGAGGAAGTCAGATACCCAAAGAACATGATTACAAAAAATGAGACAAGATATCTTTTGATAGAGGACTCAGTGCAGCTTTTCTATGAGTACTTATGATAAAGCTTATTTAGTTTTTATTTTTTCTTCTCCTTTAACTAAATACAGTATTTGTCTATGAAGAATCTCATTCATCCAGGTCATGATATACAGTATCTAGTAGAATTAAGTCTAAAGCAACTGGACTTTTCTGAGTTTTCTGGATACGTTTCACCACTCATCTGAGTGGCTTCTTTAGTTGAAATGATTGGTAGGGAATTCCCCGGCATTTAAACCCTTTAGGGCAGTACAGTCACAGACATCCAATCACAATGGTTCCATTGAACGTATTCAGTTGGGTGTTGGATGAAACTCACAGGTGTGATATAGTGATGAGTGAATCTGTCCCGTTTCGCTTTGCCATAAAATTCGCGAAACGGCAAGAAAATTCACAAAACAGCAAAAAATTCTCAAAATGCATTTGTCTCGCAATTTTTTTTGTAGCCTGCATCTTTTTTGTCACCCGTGGCTATTTGTTGTTGCCCACGTCTATTTTTTTTGTCACCCATGCTTTTTGCCACAACCGCACCTGATTTGACGTGACTTTGCCCTTTTTTGTGATGCGTCTGCGCCTGATTTGACGCAACTGCGCCCATTTTGATGTTACCGCATCCTTTTTGATGCGTGACAAAAAAATAAATTAAATTAAGTAACTGTTTTTTTATCATTTTTAGATCTGAAAATCAGTCAATTACTTTGAGTAACAGGTGAAATAGAGTATGCTCTTATTTTTTAAATAAATTAAGTTTAAGAATAAAGGGATGTATGCCTAACATTATTAAAACCCATGCTAAAAATCCTGCCATGGCTACATCTCAACCTCAAGTTATAATCTCAATCTCAAATTATAATGGTTATAGCAAATGTTAGTGCACTTACAATACCGCTCAATATCTTGGATACAGGGCTCCTCAGCCTCTAAAAAGTCTTAGGTATTCTGTGTACGTTGGTAGTATTTCAAGACCCAGTCAGGAAAAATCTTTATTACTGGGGCTGCACTTGGTACATATGGGCCATTCTGATGCGACTGCACCCATTTTGATGTTACCGCGCCCTTTTTGATGCGTGACAAAAAATAGTCTGTGCGACTAATTTTTCCATGGTGAATTTTCATGGAAGTTTCGCGAAACAATTCGCCAATGGCGACATGCGGAAATTCACTGTAAATTCATGCCTGGTGAAAAAATTCGCTCATCACTAGTGCGAGAAAGTATGATCCAGTCACAATGGTACCATGATTCTCATTATACCTTATAACACCTGCCTCAATGAGAATCATGGTACCATCGTGACTGAATCATACCTTCTAGATCATGATACGTTTGTTAAATTAGCAGATACCATCCAGCATATGAATTTTTAACTGATTGGCTAACGATTCAGAGGTTGATAGGTTAAGGTCCACCTTAACTTACTCTAGTAAAGACATCAAAAACACCACTACATTGAACAGCACAGCAGAAACATTGGGCCGGTATTTTTGTATAAAGCAGTTCCATGACTTGCCCTGTTCTTTACTGTCTCCAAAGCAAGCTTTGGTAAAATTTTTACACTAATCGCGCCTACTTATTACACAAATCTTTGAAACATCAATCCATTATTTAATGTAATTTTTAATGTAAGTCCCTCAGGTCCCTACTCCATTTTAATTGAATCAATAGTCAGTACACCGATAGGTATGTTCAATATTTATATAGTGGTCTAACTGGAAAACTGAACTCAGGAACCAAGCTCTACAAGAAAATATTGCTAAGCAAGCACTGTGCCATCATGGTACCCCTATACCATTGGAATTACAAAACCTATGATATTTTATGTATTATAAAGTAACTTATTATGCAGTAAATAGTCGCTATTGTATTTTTGAAAAACAAGGAACAGTAGGCATTTTTGATTAATTTAATATATGGAATATGCTAAATTTAAGTTACAAATGCAATTTAAATTCGGGAAAACTTTTATGAATTCATTAAGTCGAGCGCTGGCAATGAGATTACATAGACATAATACCCAACAAGACAATTAACAATTACATGCAGCAGCAAAATCAAAGCAATAAGTATTAAACATATTACCTCCACTGCCTGATGTCTATTCCCTTAATTGTGATTGTTAGTGAAAAGAAGCTAAAGTATGCTTATTAAAGACTCTAATGTTTTAGTATATTGCTCTTGTTGCCACTTTAGTTTGTCTCTGTGATCAAAGAGTACATGGTTTAATTATTTTCAGTCTTAGTCACAGCATGTTTGAAACAAAAGAAATTGAAAGCTCCCTTTTATGTAACCTTGAACTTCAGAAGAGAACTAGTGTGTGCTACAATTAGTGCAATAAATTCAATTAAGTAACTTTTTTTTTTATCATTTTTAGATCTGAAAATCAGTCAATTACTTTGAGTAACAGGTGAAATAGAGTATGCTCTTATTTTTTTAAATAAATTAAGTTTAAGAATAAAGGGATGTATGCCTAACATTATTAAAACCCATGCTGAAAATTTTGTATGAGTTTGTGTCTTAAATCCTGCCATGGCTACATCTCAACCTCAAGTTATAATCTCAATCTCAAGTTATAATGATTATAGCAAATGTTAGTGCACTTACAATAACGCTAAATATCTTGGATACAGGGCTCCTCAGCCTCTAAAAAGTCTTCGGTATTCTGTGTACCTTGGTGGTATTTCAAGACCCAGTCAGGAAAAATCTTTATTACTGGGGCTGCACTTGGTACATATGGGCCAGGCTCCCCTTTGTTTGACTGCAGCATTTTAGGTGCCCTATAGTGCCAGTCTGTTTATTTGTGGAATTTTACATTTATAACTCACCCAGACAGTATTAAAGAGGCCCTCCTTGACTGTTGAGTTGGAGTTGAGTTGGAGATCCCTTCATATATAATCTGTTAGTAGTGATGAGCGTTTATGTTTCGCCAGGCATGGATTTGCAGCAAATTTCAGTAAAAAATTGTTTTGCAAAACTTTCGTGAAAATTCGCCACAGAAAAGTTTGTAGATAAATTTTTTGGCTGTGCATCAAATTGGGCTAGGATGCATCAAAAAAGGGCAGGACCAGGGCAAATTGGCAAAAAGGGTGCGATCACATCCAAAAAGGGTGCGGTCACGTAAGAAAACGCAGGCGACAAAAAAAACGCGGGCGGCATAAAAAAGACGTGGACGACAAAAAAAAAATCACGCAACAAATTAATTTCGCAATTTTTTTGTCGTTTCGCGAATTTTATGGCAAACCGAAAAGGGACAGATTCACTCATCACTATCTGTTAGTAATAAATTTATAGTAACTGGACTTGGTGGGTAATTTTTAAGACGCTTCCCCACTCATCCAAGTGGCTTCTTTCATTTAACTCAACTAAGTAAAGGTCTTCCTGATTATGTTGCCTCGTTGCAGCCCCAATAATACTCTCTTTGCAATGAGATTTGTGTTGTGTTGTTTGTGGACTTGGCACCCTTGATGTTGGGCAAATATATTGAGAGATTTTTTTGAAAGAGACAGTTAACAGCGCATTTACTAAGCTTCATGCTTTTTTCATGATTCATGTTTCTTTGCACTAAAACTCAAAGGCAAAGTCCTAAACTTCATCTTACTTTTTTCTATTTTTATTTCTTAATGTTTTATATTAATATTAGTTAATATCTTTCAACCTAAGAAAAACTGAATTCTAGATACTCACTACCCAGCACTGCCCTTACATTATACATAGATATGAGTAACAGCTTGGTACTGTCAAAAAGAATTTTACATTTTCCATCACTTTTCCTTCTGCTTTAACTCTTGTTTTTGCCGTATGCCCCCATACATATTCTGAATGTAAACCACAGGAGGACAATTTTCAGCTCCTGTGCCGCCTTCAGCAACTAAAGAAACTGAGTGCTATGCCATTATAGCTATATTAAATTTGATTTTTAATAGACATAGGCAATTCTGACAGTTCATATTATTCTTTCTTAAGGCACCACTTTCCCTTATCAATTTCATTGCTTTTTTAATCACTTTGAAGCTACATACGATCTGCTCTTGGTAATATATTAGAATTCTCCATAATAAAAGACAACAATTTACAACTGCATGTTGAGGAAACAATACTACACACGGTAATTCACATTCTGGTTCAATTCAATACATTCAATACAATTTTACTGAAACCTCTACTTAGATTGCAAGGACTAGGGTCCAGGGCCCTCCTTCCTCCTGTGCCTTTTTAACATGCAGCACATAATCATTCTGTTGATTTTTTAAAATTTATTGTGATGTTTGTTCTCCGATCTGTCCAACAAGTATGGGACCTTTTATCTAGAATGCTCGGGACTTTGGGTTTTCCGAATAAGGGGTCTTTTTCTAATTTGGATCTCCATTCCTTAAGTCTACTAAAAAATTATTTAAACATTAAATAAACCCAATAGGATTGTTTTGCCCCCAATAAGGGGTAATTATATCTTAGTTGGGATCAAGTACAGGTACTGTTTTATTATTACAGAGAAAAGGGAATCATTTAACCGTTAAATAAACCCAATAGGACTGTTCTGCCCCCAATAAGGGGTAATTATATCTTAGTTGGGATCAAGTACAGGTACTGTTTTATTATTACAGAGAAAAGGGGATCATTTAACCATTAAATAAACCCAATAGGGCTGTTCTGCCCCCAATAAGGGATAATTATATCTTAGTTGGGATCAAGTACAAGTTACTGTTTTATTATTACAGAGAAAAGGGAATCATTTAACCATCAAATAAACCCAATAGGGCTGTTCTGCCCCAATAAGGGGTAATTATATCTTAGTTGGGATCAAGTACAGGTACTGTTTTATTATTACAGAGAAAAGGGAATCATTTAACCGTTAAATAAACCCAATAGGACTGTTCTGCCCCCAATAAGGGGTAATTATATCTTAGTTGGGATCAAGTACAGGTACTGTTTTATTATTACAGAGAAAAGGGAATCATTTAACCGTTAAATAAACCCAATAGGACTGTTCTGCCCCCAATAAGGGGTAATTATATCTTAGTTGGGATCAAGTACAGGTACTGTTTTATTATTACAGAGAAAAGGGAATCATTTAACCATGAAATAAACCCAATAGGGCTGTTCTGCCCCCAATAAGGGGTAATTATATCTTAGTTGGGATCAAGTACAGGTACTGTTTTATTATTACAGAGAAAAGGGGATCATTTAACCATTAAATAAACCCAATAGGGCTGTTCTGCCCCCAATAAGGATTAATTATACCTTAGTTGGGATCAAGTACAGGTACTGTTTTATTATTACAGGGAAAAGGGAATCATTTAACCATTAAATAAACCCAATAGGGCTGTTCTGCCCCCAATAAGGGATAATTATATCTTAGTTGGGATCAAGTACAAGTTACTGTTTTATTATTACAGAGAAAAAGGAAATTATTTTTAAAAAAATTGAATTATTTGATTACAATGGATTCTATGGGAGATGGCCTTCAGAGCTTTGGAGCTTTCTGGATAGCGGTTTTCTGAACAATGGATCCCATACCTTTATTAATATGTTGTAAAAATGCATGTACAAGTAGTACTATATAATACTACATAAATATACATCTAATACATTCATATTTTTGCATCCCATTTTCCTTTCATTCTTTATTTGCACATCGTATAGAAAATTCTGTCCATTAACAGCTTTTTATTCCTCTTTCTATTCATCCACCAATCTTCAGCAAATATCATATATTAACATTGTAATCAGACATAGGGAGGCAGATTAATTCATTTTCAAATTCGTTTTATTTCAGGACATTTTTTTTTCCAATCACTAGCTCATTTAGGAAGAAACTTTGCCTACAATTACATTGGAACTATTGGAGGAAAATGTTGAACTGTGGGAAAAAACACTGCATCTTGCATCCTAAATGGCACTTTCTTTCTTTCACTGTCGGAAGTGGTCATTAAACAGTTCCCGTGTTCTCAAAGCCCATATTAAATTTGCCCAAATTTGTTCACACATAAATGTTCTCAATGAGAATAACTTTTCCATTGCCGACTTTTATTACATTCCCCCCTATTGTCTTAAAGGAACAGTAACACCATAAAATGAAAGTGTATAAAAGTAATTAAAATATCATGTACTGTTGCCCTGCACTGGTAAAAGTTGTGTTTTTGCTTCAGAAGGCTACTATAGTTTATATAAATACTCTGCTGTGTAGCCATGGGGGCAGCCATTCAATGGAGAAAAGGCACAGGCACATAGCAGATAATAGAACACTATTAAATTCTATAGAGCTTATCTGTTATCTGCTATGTAACCTGTGCCTTTTCTCAAGCTTGAATGGCTGCCCCCGTGGCTACACAGCAGCTTATTATATAAATTATAGTAGTGTTACTGTAGCAAACACACCAGTTTTACCAGTGCAGGGCAACAGTGCATTATATTTCAATTACTTTAAAGCTCTTTCAATTTTTGGTGTTACTGTTCCTTTAAGGCAAAAACCCAAACTTTGCTGATACCTGTGTCCTTTATGAGAATTTAGTTTGTATTTTTTCACACAGCACAAGTCAAGAGTTCAGAGAACAGAAGAATTGAATTACTACATATTAATATATTTTTTTTTTTATTGTTGCCTAATAAAATGTTTCTATAATAATTAAATTGCTCACATGTATAATTTGCCTTTACATACATAGGATTAGTGCACTCTACATGAATTCTATTTCATCCAAGTTATTCTTCAAAACTGCATTATAAATGGACACTATTTTACATGACTTCCTAACTAATAACATTTTAATTTGTTTAATTACTAAACACAATGGTTCAATGAAACTTCTTCCCTTACATTAACAAGAAAAGTTTTTTTTTCCCCTGGTTACTAAGCACAATAAGCAAAATTGATTAAATGCCCCCTCGAACTTAAGAGACTGATTAAACGAGTGTTTTGCATACAAATCACTTTATTTTGTTCATTTTAATTTGGGAAATCGAAGCACAATCCACTGGGTAAACACTAACACTTATTACTGTAAATATGTGTCACTCAAAACAAACAACAAACATACAAGATTTAATAACTAGGTTTCTCTACGACACAATAAAATATCGGTATTTTATTAGTAGAGTTTGCATAACAACTGTAAGTGAGACAGCAGAGTTAGGGGAAGGTAAAAATGGACCTTAATAAGCCTCACTAGTAAATTAATTTTGGTTAATGTCACAAATGCCTATAAGCTACTGTGTCATCTGATGCACATTAAGCAGGTAAACATTAATCTCCAGGGGGAATTATTGACTCTGCCAATTAAGGACATTCGTGAAAGATGTCAATGACATAACAAAAGTCAGACGACAATTGTAAATAACATAGAAATACAATATTTATATTTTCACCTATTACAGCTAAAAATATACATGCATTCATAAACAAATAGAATATCTCAATATTTGTGTAACCCTTTCGGTTTACCCAAAGAGCTGTCTGCCTTTTATCACTTATGTAGACTGAATTCTGACATTGTAACTAAAACTATGCAACCTTTATTTCAGCCAATAGCTGCCTTCCCAGACTAGTACCAGTAGAACATGGGTTACACTGTACTCTCTTACCCAGAATGGGCCTTCGCTAAGTGGAAGCGGAAGGTGAGGGTGTTGTGCAACTACACCTCTCTTACTGCTATGCAGAAAAGTGAAAACAGAGGGCGCCAGAGGTTCTTGCAAATAACAAAATAATAAGTGTTTATTGAACATCCACAGGGTTACTCACAATACAGCTTCAGAGGCCAGTGGTACAGGCAACCCCACATACAGAGTGTAATACAGACTAACACTCCCCTGTGGACAGACTTGGCAGGAATCTCACTTCACCTCTGCGACACACCCCGTAGTGGATCCGTCAGGGAATTTTCTATCCTGATTCCCTATTCACTTGGATCCCTACACTACAGGCAATGTGGCCTGGGAGAGATACCTCCAAAACGGCAAGTCCTATGTAGGAGCTCAGAACTGCTTATTCTAGCTGAACCCTAACTGACCAGCAACTAAGGGAACTGAACCTTTAGGGATTTATAGCCATAGGGGCCATTTAATCCTATGGGTCCCTACAACTATAAGGTGTTTTGGGCTTTTGAAAAAAAAATAATAAACATAATTCGTTTGGCCACTAGGTAGCAGTAAGTCCTGAAGTTAAAATATAAAGGTAAATAAAAGAACCAGGAACAGGAAGTGAGGTGGCCATTTTGGCAGTGACAGTGTCAGGGACAGAAGCCTGTCAGGAAAAGGACAGGAGAAACAGTCTTATTGCAGTTATTTGTGATCAAGAATTAGGGTTGCCACCTCTGCCGACTAAGAAAGCTGGGCAAGGGGCGGGGAGGAGACGGGGCTGTGACATCATGGGGCAGAGAGGAGGCGGAGGAGGATGTGTTGTTTGGTGATTGGTTGATCTCTGCGTCAATGTTACTCAGTCCTGGCTGGTTTTTCTAATTAGGGAAACTGGGCAGGAGGTTTTGACCCGGACAGCCCTTCCCAAAACTGGGCTGTCCGGGTCAAAACTGGACAGATGGCAACCCTATCAAGCATCCACAGAAATAAAAGTCTAACTGGTTTGCCGGACAGTCTTCCATATCTCTTATTACAACTTTTCACAGGATCTAGTGATTCTAGTGAACGGTGAGGTAATGCCCCTCTTTTCATCTATTTTCTTAGAACCCTCCTATCTGGTTGGTTTCCAGTAAAACAATAGAAACAAACTTGTTTGTTCTCTTTAGTATGGTTATGGTTAGTATGGACTAATGGTGCGCCCTGGGCCTGTACCATATACAAGCTGCTAGTTAATTTGCAACATCATGTTTCTATGGGTACACAGGCATATTTGAAATACAACACACAATGGATAATGTTTTTTTCTGCTCTATGGAATCTATTAATGCTTGTTGTTGACCTTGGTAATGAAATTATACCATCTACAGACATCTATTAATTGCATTAAATGTATGTGATACAGGTATGCCTCAAACTAGAAGTGCATATTTCAGTGGCAATTGAATTTCATTGGAATGGACACAATTGCTGAATCAAACTGTATTACCTGTATTACATTCTGTTGTGAAAAAAATGGCTCATTATATGCCAATACCTTAACTCAATTATATGGGAATGTCATGTTATGTGACTTTATGACTGACATAAAAATAACCCAATATTTTATATATTTATGATACTTTTGTTCAACCATATTTTGTCTTCTTCAGAAAAAAACTCTTACTACTGTTCCACCTATCCAAGGGTATTCCGGATAAGGGATCTTTCTGTAATTTGGATCTCCATACCTTAAGTCTACTAAAAAAATCAATAAAACATTTATTAAACCCAATAGGATTGTTTTACATCCAATAAGGGGTAATTATATCTTAGTTGGGATCAAGTACAGGTACTGTTTTATTATTACAGAGAAAAGGGAATCATTTAACCATTAAATAAACCCAATAGGGCTGTTCTGCCCCCAATAAGGGGTAATTATATCTTAGTTGGGATCAAGTACAGGTACTGTTTTATTATTACAGAGAAAAGGGAATCATTTAACCATTAAATAAACCCAATAGGGCTGTTCTGCCCCCAATAAGGGGTAATTATATCTTAGTTGGGATCAAGTACAGGTACTGTTTTATTATTACAGAGAAAAAGGAAATCAATGTAATTCTGAATTACTTGTTTATAATGGAGTCTATGGGAGATGGGCGGTTCGTAATTCAGAGCTTTCTGGATAACGGGTTTTCAGGTAAGGCATCCCATACCTGTACATACATTATGGTGTTATTTAGGGGTAATAAATGTGCCCTATAGGTATGTAATAATACAGGTATAGGACCTGTTATCCAGAATGCTCGGGACCAAGGGTATTCCGGATAAGGGATCTTTCCGTAATTTGGATCTCCATACCTTAAGTCTACTAAAAAATCAATAAAACATTAATTAAACCTAACAGGATTGTTTTGTATCCAATAAGGATTCTTTATATCTTAGTTGGGATCAAGTACAGGTACTGTTTTATTATTACAGAGAAAAGGGAATCATTTAACCATCAAATAAACCCAATAGGGCTGTTTTGCCCCCAATAAGGGGTAATTATATCTTAGTTGGGATCAAGTACAGGTACTGTTTTATTATTACAGAGAAAAGGGAATCGTTTAACCATGAAATAAACCCAATAGGGCTGTTCTGCCCCCAATAAGGGGTAATTATATCTTAGTTGGGATCAAGTACAGGTACTGTTTTATTATTACAAGAAAAAAGGAATCATTTTTAATAACCCAATAGGGCTGTTCTGCCCCAATAAGGGGTAATTATATCTTTACTAAAAAATCAATAAAACATTAATTAAACCTAACAGGATTGTTTTGTATCCAATAAGGATTCTTTATATCTTAGTTGGGATCAAGTACAGGTACTGTTTTATTATTACAAAGAAAAAGGAAATCAGTTTTAAAATTCGGAATTATTTGATTAAAATGGAGTCTATGGGAGACGGGCTTTCTGGATAACGGGTTTCCAAATAAGGGGTCCGATACCTGTAATAATAATAATATATATATACTTTTTTTTCCGTATTAAGTCCCTATATATATATAGGTTTTGTGAACAGGATTTTAAAAATCCCATTTGACAGTAATCCAGAGCAATAGATTACAAAATATCAAGAGAGCTCAGGAATTCACTTGCTTTTTCAGCAATTTGTTGGGTAAAGATTGGTAAATTTGCTGCATCTGTAACCCGATTTATTAAAATTCCTGCTTAAATGTATTTAAATATATTTTTTATATTACTTTATTTTTTTTTATTGAGTTCTGCAAGCAGTTCAACACATGAACACAAGTTAAATAAATCCTAATAAAGGCAAAAAAGAAAATAAAAGAAAGGAAATGTAAAGAAAAAATAACATCTTCTACTGCATCCTAATCAAGCACAAATAAGCAATTGAAGAAATCCATCAAAAATCATCTGTGATCAAAATCTGGTGTTCCATAGCAGAAGTTGTGGGTTTTTGTTCATGCAGTCTACGTGACACTAGGGGGGACATTTATTAGTGCATGAACACTCCGAGCGTTTGTTTGAATGCTCCAAGCTTATTTTGAGCGACAATTTCGTACCTTGCAGGACAATTTTGTACCTTGCGACAAAATTTTGCGACAAAATCGTATTGTACGAAAGTTTCGGATCCATTCGAGCTTCGGTATCGTGACTTTCCTGCCAGGTTGGAGCTGCAGAGTGCCATTGAGCCCTATGGGAGACTTTCCTTGGGCCGGGTTGGAGCTGCAGAGTGCCATTGAGCCCTATGGGAGACTTTCCTTGGGCCGGGTTGGAGCTGCAGAGTGCCATTGAGCCCTATGGGAGACTTTCCTTGGGCCGGGTTGGAGCTGCAGAGTGCCATTGAGCCCTATGGGAGACTTTCCTTGGGCCGGGTTGGAGCTGCAGAGTGCCATTGAGCCCTATGGGAGACTTTCCTTGGGCCGGGTTGGAGCTGCAGAATGCCATTGAGCCCTATGGGAGACTTTCCTTGGGCCGGGTTGGAGCTGCAGAGTGCCATTGAGCCCTATGGGAGACTTTCCTTGGGGCGGGTTGGAGCTGCAGAGTGCCATTGAGCCCTATGGGAGACTTTCCTTGGGGCGGGTTGGAGCTGCAGAGTGCCATTGAGCCCTATGGGAGACTTTCCTTGGGCCGGGTTGGAGCTGCAGAATGCCATTGAGCCCTATGGGAGACTTTCCTTGGGCCGGGTTGGAGCTGCAGAGTGCCATTGAGCCCTATGGGAGACTTTCCTTGGGCCGGGTTGGAGCTGCAGAGTGCCATTGATCCCTATGGGAGACTTTCCTTGGGCCAGGTTGGAGCTGCAGAGTGCCATTGAGCCCTATGGGAGGCTTTCCTTGGGCCAGGTTGGAGCTGCAGAGTGCCATTGAGCCCTATGGGAGACTTTCCTTGGGCCGGGTTGGAGCTGCAGAGTGCCATTGAGTCCTATGGGAGGCTTCCATAATCATGCAATGAAGAATCAAAGTCGGAAAGGTTTTTCCGTTGTTTAAAATCGTTCAGTACGAAAATTTTGGATCGTCAATACGATATTATTGCGACTAATACAAATATTTTGTAAGCATTTTCGTGATATTTGCGATCTTCAGAAATTATTGTATCCAATCTGATTTTTTCCCATTTGGGATTTGAACTCATGATTTCATGAATGTAGCCCTTGTTCTTGGTACATTAACACATTATAACCAAAATTTCCCCGAGATTCCCATCCCATAAGCAATGCATTTTCCTTATTTCTACTGATATTCTTCTGGGGTTTTTTGGGAGGTTAATGAGGCAACTGAATAATTTTTACCTACACCCTGGACGACAGTATGGATACCCAAGGACTTTCCCACCAAATATATAGGGCAAAGATATCAGTTAAGTAAAAGAAGGTCTTGTTTTGATGTGCGTGATTATTTTGAAGTGACAGTGCCCTATTTTGATATGACTGCACCCTTTTTTGATGCAACCGCACCTTTTATTGATGTTACCACAATTTTTTGCTGCAAAAACATTTTTGGCCAAACAATGGCAAAATGCAGAAATGTGCTTGTCACTAGTTAGCAACCCTATCTTAATAAACAAGATCCCTGACTCCCTTTATTATTCAAGTTGCCCTTTTATGGGCCCTCATTAAAATCCTATATTCTGTTCTGTGACACAATTGTGCAACATTTAACACTGTATCTCTCTTTTTTTTGTGATATACAACATAGCCACTAGTGAATCTGTAAAGCCAACTGCAGATGCTCGGAAGACTCAATTGTGAACCAAATGTTTTTCTTTTTATTTAACAATACAGGTTACATGACAGTTGGGCCTTGGCTGTCGTTTAACTCTCTGAGGTCCCAATATTACTAACTTAAGCATCTTTCACCCTCTTACAAATTCCTACAATATAATTTGCAATAAATGCAGTATCACTAGTGATGAGCAAATTTTTTTCGCCAGGCATGGATTCGCAGCGAATTTCCACATTTCGCCATTGGCAATTGTTTTGCGAAACTTCCGTGAAAATTTGCCACGGAAAAATTCGTTGCACAGAAATTTTTTTTTTGGCGTGCGTCAAAAAAGGGTGCGGTCGTGTAAAAAATCGGCGCGGTCACGTCAAAAAGTGTGGGCGACAAAAAAAAATAGACGCAGGCGACAAAAAAAATAGAGGCAGATGACAAAAACAGACGCGGCAACAAAAACATTGCGCGACAAATGCGTTTCATGAATTTTCTTGCTGTTTCGCGAATTGTATGGCGAAGTGAAACGGAACAGATTTGCCCATCACTAAGGGGCACATTTACTAATCCTCGAATCCGAATCCCGAATGGGAAAAAAAAGGATTAGAAACGAAAATTTAGCGATTATTTTTGATTGTTTTGCATTTTGCGCGACTTTTTCGTCGCCGTCACGACTGTATTGTATTTTGCGCGATTTTTTTTGTCGCCGTCGCAATTTTTTCGTATTGAGAAATTGTAAACGGCAGAAAAACCAATCCGAATTTTTTGCGACGGCGACGAAAAAGTTGCGGATAATATATGATAAAGTCGTAACGGTGATGAAAAAGTCGCGCAAAATACGAAACAATCGTGATGGCGACGAAAATTTTTTTTTTACTAGTTTCTTATCCTAATTTCTTTCAAAGTTCATATATGTTAAGAAATATTGTGACTCCCAGCAGAAGGTTTTTCAGTTGTAGATAGAAAGTTGCGTGTTAATTACACCTATCTTTCAAAACACATCCCATCAATCACGGGTCTCTTTTTCTGACTGATGGGCTCGTACCGAATTTATTCTCGCATTTTGCATTTTTATGAGTATCTAAGCATTGGTTACACTGCAAGGAACAGCTGTACATTTAATTAGCTTGATGTGCTGTCGGAAAAAAAATGATTTAGAAGTTCATATAAGACAAATTACTCCATCCAATAGTTTAACTTCTAGCAATTTTAAAAATCTGAAAAGGTCTAAATATTTAATTATTGATATTAATACCATGTAAAGAGTATTTTTTTTTTTTTTTTCAATCTGTGACTAATGTTAGTCATTTTTCAAGGTAGCATAAAATGCGCTTTAATCAAAACTAGGAAAAGCATGTTATGCTATAAATCTCCCATGTATGAAATTCAGTTATTAATTAGCAGCCTCGGAAATTGGCTTTAGCATTATTTTGCATTTTGCTCTTTCCCTGGATTCAGTAAATGGTGTAGATTTGTAATATATAATCATAAACTTTAGTTATTAGTAATCACTTAACCTAGAGTTCAAATGCCGCTGGGTTCAATATTTATGTTATAAGCTTCCATAATTATGTATTTATGTGCCTTAGCTATGAATATAAGTATAATCTAATGATTTTATTTTGGCTTAAAAAAGGTCTAAGCCAGTGATCCCCAACCAGTAGCTCAGGGGCAACATGTTGCTCACCAACCCCTTGGATGTTGCTCTCAGTGCCCCCAAACCAGGGAGTTATTTTTGAATTCCTGACTTGGGGGCAAGTTTTGGTTGAATAAAAACAAGATTTCCTACCAAATAAAGCCCCTGTAAGCTGATAGGGTGCATAGAGGCCCCTAATAGCCAATATTAGCCCTTATTTGGCTCCTCCATGAACTTTTATGGTGCTTGTGTTGCTCTCCAAGTCTTTTTACATTTGACTGTGGCTCACGAGTAAGAAAGGTTGGGGATCCCTGGTCTAAGCCATAGGTCTGATTTATAAATCCCTCAACAGAATGCTAAATATTCTTGCATCCTATACTTATTAACAGAAGATGAGGCTATGTTCTTGTCCACATCCTTATCTGTAAAGCTGAATTCTTAGCAAGGTTGGTGTCTATTCCCTTTAATATTAAAAACATTCTTTATTATAAGTATTTTTTTTTTTTTTGGCAAAAGATTCACGAAACGGCACAAAATTTGTTACGTGTGCAACTATTTTTTTTTTTTGAGGCGGGCCAATTTTTTCACCCATTTCAGGAAACAATTAGTGATGAGCGAATCTGTCCCTTTTCAGTTCGCCAATAAATTTGTGAATCTTTCAAAAGATTCGCAAATCGACGAAAAATGCAAGAAAACGTTGTGCGTAAAACAAAATTGTCGGCCGCAACTATTCTTTTGATGTGCGACTATTCTTTTGACGCCTGCGACTATTCTTGCAACAATTTTGGACATGCGACTATTCTTTTGACGCCCGTTACTATCCTTGCAACAATTTTTTGGACGCGTGACTATTCTTGCGACAATTTTGGATGTGGGACTATTCTTTTGACGCCTGCGATTATTCTTGCGACAATTTTGCCTGCACATCTATTCTTTTGACTCCAGCAACTATTCTTGCGATTTTTGGACACGCGCAAATGTTTTCATCCGTTTCGTGAAACAATCCGCCAATGGGGAAACGTGGAAATTTGCCGCGAATCCATGCCTGGCGAAACATTTCGCCCATCACTTGAAACAATCCACCAACATCAAAACGCGGCGATTTGCTGCAAATCCAAGCCTGGGGAATTATTTGGCCCATCACTAGTGACCATTTATAGCACCATAAAGTGGCACTTTATTATTATTAAAATTATTTTTTAATGCATTGCCACATTATCAGGTGATAATAATGCCTAAAACAAAAAACACTCTTTCTCTTTGGGCTAACGGGGTGCAAGGGAGAAATAAGGCTACTCTTCATTTTTACAGTAAGTCCTATGGGTGAGTAGGGATGTAGTGAACCTAAAAAAAAAAGTTCACGAACATGTTCGCGAACTTACGCCAAAACCCGCGAATATTCGCGAACTTTGCGAACCCCATAGACTTCAATGGGAAGGCGAACTTTAAAACCTAGAAAAGCCATTTCTGGCCAGAAAACTGATTTTAAAGTTGTTTAAAGGGTGCCACGACCTGGACAGTGGCATGCCGGAGGGGGATCAAGGGAAAAAACTTCTTTGAAAAATACTTTGTTAGCACAGCGTAGTGCAAAAAACGCGGCTTTTTTGCTATGTCGCGCTAAACACCATGAAAACGGGATTTGCGGAAAAACGCCATGTGTGACTTGTGCGGCGTATTGTACAATACTTTTGCGACGAAAAAAAACACGGCGGAAAACGCCGCGTGAACCCAAACTGCGAACATACGCTGAAAGTTCGCGAACATACGCGTACGCGAACACCCAATGTTCGCGCAAATTTGTTCGCCGGCGAACAGTTCGTTACATCTCTATGGGTGAGATTTATTCTGTCAAACTCAATCCGTTGGCAGGCTGAGAGTAGATTTTTTGTGTTGTTTGTACTGTACATGGAATGACTAAACACATCAACATTCCCTTCATCTTTTAATTAACAGCAAATGTCTCCTTTTAATTAAAGCTCATTTACCAAGGACGGGCAAATTGCATGCAAAATGGTAAACCAATGTCATATTTTGCTTACACTTTGTCGCAGAAGTTTCTAGTTTCAGTACTCTAGCGTTAGACCTACTGATTATGACTTTGGCTCAAGGGAACCTTACAACTGCCATTACCCAGTCATTAAGTCCAGGGTTCATTTCCATGCTGTTCCAGAATGCTATTTTTCTATCAATTAAATAAAATATTAAATACCCACACTACACCAATTACCATTTGAATAACTATGCGCTAACTAACTAATAAGGCTGTGAATGGATTAGCCTCAGTTATTTTCCACAGATGTACAGTAAATGAAAACTAATAGATGAACTGAAAAATTGTATTGAATTATAGAAAATTAAATATGAATGTATAATTTTTTTTTTGTAACAGATGATACTCTACTACAGGAATTCAAATATGGTTCCCATAAGCTTTATTTATAAGCTACACAGACTGCCTGGTATAGGTATGGGATCCATTACCTGGAAACCCATTATCCAGAAAGCTCCTTAATAAACCCTTATTGATGGCAAAACAATCCTATTGAATTTATTTAATGTTTAATTATTTTTTTGTAGATTTGGGAAACCTTAGTTCCCAAGCATTCTGGATAACGGGTCCCATACCTGTATCACATCCAGTGTATACACTTCTGTCAGGCGAGCTCTGATATTGAGCCAGTAGAGCAGGGATCCCCAACCTTTTTTACCCGTGAGCCACATTTAAGTGTAAAAAGACTTGGGGAGCAACACGAGCATGAAACATGTACCTGGGGGTGCCAAATAAGGACTGTTATTGGCCATTTGGCAGCCCCTATATGGACTGCCAGCCTATAGGAGACTCTGTTTGGCAGTACACCTGGTTTTTATACCTCCAAAACTTGCCACCAAGCCAAGAATTCAAAAATAAGCACTTTATTTAAGGCCACTGGGAGCAACATCCAAAGGGTTGGGGAGCAACATGCTGCTCACGAGCCACTGGTTGGGGACCACTGCAGTAGAGTATTGGCCTGATGATGGCAGAAAAAACAACGGAGAAACGCTTGTGAGTCTGACAGAAGCACAAATCCAGGGGTAAAGGCAGGAGATCAAAGACAGATGGATCAAAGGCAGGCAGTGAAGCTTCAGTGAATATGCAGGCATAAAGAGGCAGGGGGCAATTAGCACAATCAGTGGGTCAATGACAGCAAACACTTAGGGGCATATTTACTAAAAGTCGACTTAACTCATTTCCTCCAATTTTTGACACATACAATAAAAATCTGTTATGAAAAGTCCATGCGAGAAAAACTGTGACTTTTTTGAATTGTCGCTGTGAAAACTCAAATTTTTGGAATTGTTGCGCCAAAACCTCTACTTTATTGAGTTGTTGCACATCTGAAACCTCTAAAGTTTTGAGACAAACGAAGGATCTTCCAGGAAAGGGAACTCTGCCATTGATTTCTACATGATCTCGGCAAATTTTAGCTGGAAAATATTGATGGGCGAAATCATTCGGCAGGTATGGATTGGCGGCGAATTTTCGCCTTTGGCAGATTGATCAAAAATTTGTCAAGAAGTGACGCGCGCAAAATTTTTGCTGTTTCGCGAAGTCTTCACCATTTGGCGCATCTTTTAAAAGATCCGCAAATTTTTGAGGGAAGTGAAATGGAACAGATTCACTCATCACTACTGGGCGAATTTTCGGATTTTTTTGCTGAATCCAGAAAACAAAATCAGATGGTTAGTAAATGGGCCCCTTGGTACACAATTCCAATAATACACATACACAAGTGCAATCATCATGTTTTTTTTTAACACAATTCAGGATTCTTATTCCTGATTGCAAGGGGGAGATGTTGCTACTGTAATTGTATCCAATTCAGCAAAATTATTGCAACTGGAACCAAAAAGACACAATTGCGGCACATTTTGCCTGGCGTCATTTGCAGTGTTTACTGCGTGAGTGACGTCTGCGAGCGATTCTTTAGGTACAAGTGTGCCGAGTATATTGATAGTGTTGGTAAAGAGGACCTTAGACCTACCTGTTGGAGTTCTATATATAATGTCGTACTACTATAATGGCTTGTATCTATATATTCCAATGATCCTCCACTAGGGATATATGATTCTAGCCCACAGTGAGTAAGTTACTCTTGGATTTAAATACTTACTCAAATCGAGCCTGGCCCCGAAGTTCCCCCTGGGCCTGACCTGAACCATTCATATTCACAAAGGATATTAACCAGACAGCTTTATTAGGGGTATACATTAATACAGAGTATTACAATACAGAGTATTAAATAATAGCTCATACGTCTTGAAAGCTCGTGAGGACGTGAGGGAACAAATTCAAGTACAAAAATGTTGCCATTTAACCATTTCTTCCTACATGGGGCTGATCCCATGGCAGCCAATCATTAGCCTTGTTTTAGCATGTGTCTCTCTGTCCATCTTTAGGAAAGGCTTAAGTGTCTCACTGTCCCAGCACAATAGCCCAAAAAGGTATCTCTCTGGTAAAAGAAATCTTCTACATCAGCGCAGTGTCCTAAATGGTATTTGTGCAGTTGGTGTTTCTGCTAGAGATGTAGCGAACTGTTCGCCGGCGAACTAATTTGCGCAAACATCGGGTGTTCGCGAACGCGGAAATTCACGAACTTTTGGCGATGTTCGCCATTTTGGGTTCGCCGCGTTTTTTTTTGCGCCGCGTTTTTTCGCCTCGGTTTTTTCCGCCGCGTTTTTTCGCTTCGATTTTTTGCCTTTGCGTATACATAGGAATAGCTTGCGTTTTTTTTTTGGCGTTATTTTTTGACGGTTTTTTTGGCGGGTTTTTTTTTTGGCGTTTTTTTTGGCGTTTTTTTTACAAAGTATTTTTCAGAGAAATTTTTGCTTGATCCCCCTCCTGCATGCCACTGTCCAGGTCGTGGCACCCTTTAAACAACTTTAAAATCAGTTTTCTGGCCAGAAATGGCTTTTCTAGGTTTTAAAGTTCGCCTTCCCATTGAAGTCTATGGGGTTCCCAAAGTTCGCGAATATTCGCGAGTTTTGCCGAAACGGGTCCACGAACATTTTTGGCGATGTTCGCTACATCCCTAGTTTCTGCGACTTTTTGTGATATTCTTAACCTTGCACTAGGGATACTTGTGACAGGAGACAACAGATGGATTCCTTGTTCTATGTAAACATTCTAAGGCCCAAGTACAGTAAATAGAATGACCTCTGGTCTTGATGTCTAAAATCGGCCTACAATTGCAATTGTTCTGTGCCTGTGTCCTGTTCTAAATCTTTTGTCCTTTGATAATAACTAAAATATATGTGTTTATAGCATAAACCTAAAACACCAATATCTACACTACCATCTGCCCAGGAGGTGGTGGTAGCTCTGGGGTTCCCATTCATTGATAGGCGCAGTAGTGCTCGATTTGGAACAGAAAGCAGGACGTCACCAACTATAGGGGAGTGCAAGGAGCACATTTTTACACAAGTACCTTTAATGCAAGTGGTTTTACGTGTCTGACTGCTGAGCAAAGAACTACATCTACACCTGGGGACATACATGAGCCCTCGTGTGTACTTTATTATTATGTCTTTGCACCAAAAAATAGATCTTTAAATATTCAGACATTGGCAACATCATAGGGCAAGGGTAGCAGCCAGGCAGTAGCTCCAAGGGTCCCTCAGTGCCTTGTGTCAATCACTGCAGATCAGTTGCACTTAAAGAATATACACATATCTTGCATCTCATACAAAGGAAATAACCCCAGACATCGCCACTTTGTGAACACAATGACATTGGAATTTTGGGGGAAAACACTGCATTATGAGAAAAACAAGGCAATTGCATTCTAACAGAGACTCTTATGTAGTAAAATGTCAATTGTATTTTATTATTTTCTTTTTTCATTTGTATTATACTCTCCCATTTGTCAGCAAATCCAGGGACTTAAGGTCACCCCATGTGCCATTGCCCTTAATCAAACTGTAAAGTCTTGCAGCATCAACATAATATAGATATAAAAAAAATAAAATATTAAATAACATTTAATTAAGACGGAGTAAATTGTATCCAGAAATTAGTCTTAAATGGCTTACTGCCCCACCCCCATGTTGCTTTATTTAAATAAATCTTATTTAACGTATTTACTGTATTTTCTGTATTTTTAAAAACACAATTTAGTCCAGTAATCCAGGGGTTATGGCCTTAAATCTGTTGGTTTGCCTTTAGAAAAGCTGAGATGTGATATATTCAGTACCCCGTGTCTTTCTCTCCCTGATGAAAATAACACTTTGACTGAGGAAGCTGAGAAAATGTTGTCAATCTCGTAAAAAGATGGTCAGTAAACTGATTTATTTGCTGTGCTTTGTGTGTTAGTTTTTTAATGAGCTATCTGAAAGCTGAGGGAAGCTGTTTGTTTCCCTTTTGGTGTTTAGAATGTGTCTGTTTTTGTTTTCCAGACAACGTGCACTTCTTTCCACTACATAAAACCCATAATAAACTGTTGCCGATAGCGTACAAGATATAATCACAAACCCCCACTGCCTTCTCTAGTTCACTTGAATGGGAAACATGTGACACCAATATATTTAGAATATATATATAATATATTGTGTGTATGTGCTATAAGATACAGGCAGGTATGGGATCCCTTATCCGGAAACCCATTATCCAGAAAGCTCCGAATTACAGAAAGCCTGTCTCCCATAGACTCCATTTTAATCAAATAATTCAGATTTTTAAAATTGATTTCCTTTTTCTCTGTAATAATAAAACAGTACCTGTACTTGATCCAACTAAGATATAATTACCCCTTATTGGGGGCAGAACAGCCCTATTGGGTTTATTTAATGGTTAAATGATTCCCTTTTCTCTGTAATAATAAAACAGTACCTGTACTTGATCCCAACTAAGATATAATTACCCCTTATTGGGGGCAGAATAGCCCTATTGGGTTTATTTAATGGTTAAATGATTCCCTTTTCTCTGTAATAATAAAACATTACCTGTACTTGATCCCAACTAAGATATAATTACCCCTTATTGGGGGCAGAATAGCCCTATTGGGTTTATTTAATGGTTAAATGATTCCCTTTTCTCTGTAATAATAAAACAGTACCTGTACTTGATCCCAACTAAGATATAATTAATCCTTATTGGGGGCAGAACAGCCCTATTGGTTTTATTTAATGGTTAAATGATTCCCTTTTCTCTGTAATAATAAAACAGTACCTGTACTTGATCCCAACTAAGATATAATTACCCCTTATTTGATGCAAAACAATCCTATTGGGTTTAATTAATGTTTTATTGATTTTTTAGTAGACTTCAGGCATGGAGATGAAAAATTACAGAAAGACCCCTTATCTGGAGCATTCTGGATAATGGGTCCTATACCTGTATATAAATATATATATAGAAAGAAAAAAAAAAAATATATATATATATATAGGGGCTGATTTACTTACCCACGAACGGGTCGAATGGAGTCCGATTGGGTTTTTTTCGTAATGATCGGTACTTTGCGATTTTTTCGTATGTTTTGCGATTTTTTCGGATTCTTTACGAATTTTTCGGATCCAATACGATTTTTGCGTAAAAACGCGAGTTTTCCTATCCATTACGAAAGTTGCGTAAAAAGTTGCGCATTTTGCGTAGCGTTAAAACTTACGCGAAAAATGCGCAACTTTTCGCGTAATTTTAACGCTACGCAAAATGCGCAACTTTTTACGCAACTTTCGTAATGGATACGAAAAACTCGCGTTTTTACGCAAAAATCGTATTGGTAACGAAAAATTCGTACAGAATCCGAAAAAATCGCAAAACATACGAAAAAGTCGCAAAATGTTCGTTTTCAAGTCGGAACTTTTCCAATTCGGGTCGGATTCGTGGGTTAGTAAATCAGCCCCATAGTCTTGTAAAGAATCGGCACTCACCAGTATCGGGCACAGGCTGGGTGCTGACAAAAATAATGCATCAAACTCAACAGTAGAAAGCACTCACAGCTACAGCATCAATCAGGTCAGTGATTTATTTCAGCATACCATCTACGCGTTTCGATCATCACAGGATCGTCATCAGTATAACAAAAACAAAGGGAAAAGTGCAATCTTCCATACAGAAGTCAAAACGCAGGCAACAAAAAAATAGACTTGGGGCGACAAAAAGTAGATGCGGGTGACAAAAAAGATGCGGGCAACAAAAAAATCACGAGACAAACGCATTTCGTGAATTTTCTTGCCGTTTCGTGAATTTCATTGTGAAGAGGGACAGATTTGCTCATCACTACTAGAATCTGTCCCGTTTCACTTCGCCATAAAAATTGCGAAACGACATGAAAATTTATGAAGCGGCAAAAAATTCCCGAAACGCATTTGTCATTCGATTTTTTTCCGCCCGTGTCTTTTTTGTCACCCACGTTTTTTTGACACAACCTAATTTTTGACGAGCCCAATTTTGATTCGACCGTGCCCTTTTTGACGCAACCTTTTTGACGCCACCGTGCCCAATTTGACACAAAACAAAAAATTACGCGCAACAAATGCGAATTGTTTCGCAACAAATTTTTGTGGAAGTTTCGGCAATGGCGAAATGCAAAAATTTGCTTCAAACCCATGCCTGGCAAAAATTTTGCTAATCACTAATTATCACTTGTCCATCGTGTTTGGAAAACTTACTTCTGTGCAGTGTCGGACTGAGATGGCAGGGGCCCACCAGAAAACCCTTGTCCATGGACTCTCTAAACTATAATTCCTCCTCTCCTCCCTCAAACTCTTTATTATCCTAGTCTCTTTTCTCTACATACTATACTCTATTCTTCCACCTATCAAGCTTCCTTGTTCCCATACAGAAATAGGGAATGACCATGACATAGGCTGAATAGTTAGAAGCAAGAGGGCCCACTGACACCTGGGCCCACCGGGAGTTTCCCTGGTATCCTGGGGGGCCAGTCCGACACTGCCTCTGTATTCTAAATAAAGGGGCCCGAGAGTAAAAGCTGACTGTATTGGTCTTGTGAAATAGAATGTGTTGACCATAAAATAGTCTATAAAACCTGGAAAGTGACGCAATCTATGGTGTATTGAATCAACGATGTTGGTTAATAATTAACAAACCAACGATTTAGCCAGTCCAACCAACCTGAGGTTGTGTGAGTATTGACTGAGCAGTACATGTACTAATCATGTTTTATAGATGTAATAACAGTGCCCTAGTTGGTAACTTAATTTGCTGCTTCACTGAGAGAACTTGAATGTGAAGCTGAGTCTCAGAAACATGAATATTCATTTTCATTAAGTTTTAAGAATTTTCCCTCACTGGATGTATAAAAAAAAAAACAACAGCGGGGAACATTAGTTAAGGCTGATTGCTTAATGAAATTTCTAATTGCATATTTCAAACCTTAATTTTTAGAATCTATTTCAAAACTAACTGAAAACACAGCTGGGTAAAGATGTGCTTAAAATACATATTATACAATTAAATTACATATTTAAAACACATTAACAAAAATAGTTGGATAGAGGAGCCATAATTTAGTCAACTAAACACCACATTTCCCATGAACAAACATAACCAACATTTAGGGGTATATTTATCATGCTGTGTAAAAAGTGGAGTGAAGCATTACTGGTGATGTTGCCCAGGGCAACCAATCAGCGATTAGATTTCAACAGTTAGAAAACCAAAGCAAAGCATCTGATTGGCTGCTATGAGCCATCACCAGTACTATTATTATTATTATTAACATTTATTTATAAAGCGCCAACATATTCCGCAGCACTGTACAATAAGTGGGTCTCATACATTGGACATACAGAGTAACATATAAAGCAATCAATAACTGATACAAGAGGTGAAGAGTAGAGATGTAGCGAACTGTTCGCCGGCGACCTAATTCACGCGAACATCGGGTGTTCGCGTTCGCGCAAATTCGCTGACTTTTGCCGATGTTCGCCACTTTGGGTTCGCCGCGTTTTTTTTTGGCACCGCGTTTTTTCACTTCGTTCTATCGCCTATGCATATACATAGGAATAGCTTGCGTTTTTTTTTTGGTGTTATTTTTTGGCGTTTTTTTGGCGTTTTTTTACAAAGTATTTTTCAGAGAAGTTTTTGCCCTTGATCCCCCTCCTGCATGTCACTGTCCAGGTCGTGGCACCCTTTAAACAACTTTAAAATCAGTTTTCTGGCTAGAAATGGCTTTTCTAGGTTTTAAAGTTCGCCTTCCCATTGAAGTCTATGGGGTTGGCAAAGTTCGCGAATATTCGCAAGTTTTGGCGAAAGTCCGCGAACGGGTTCGCGAACATTTTCGGCGATGTTCGCTACATCACTAGTGAAGAGGGCCCTGCCCAAAAGAGCTTACAATCTACAAGGAGAAGTAATGTTTTACTCCACTTTTTACACAGCATGATAAATATACCCCTTAAATATCCTAGCTCTATAACTGGAAAGGGGCACTGAAAACAGGTTTGTCGTAACAATTGTTTTGTGAAAGTTCTGTGAAAATTTGGGGCAGAAAAATTCCTGGCGCGCAGTTGCGTCAAAATGAGCATGGTAGTGCAAAAAAAAATGTGGATGACAAAAAATTGCACGACAAATGCAGATTTTTTGCCGTTTTGCGAATCTACTTGTCAGTTCGCAAATTTTATGGCAAAGCGAAATGGGACAGATTCACTCATCACTAATTTCCACTTGCCATGGCATGTCAAGTCATGCGACTATTTTGTCGCTTCAAATAACGATGTGCAACAAAAACATTGTGCACAACAAAATAATCGCATGACAAACGCGTTTCGTGGATTTTTTGCCGTTTGCCAAATTTTCCTGTTGTTTTGTGAATTTTTCTGCAAAGCTTCCATTTAGACATGCCCACGCCCATGTTGAACACGCCTATTTTGATGAGACCACGCCCGTTTTGAGTTGTTTTGATGTGCAACTTTTTCGCTGCAAATTTCTACTGAAGTTTCGCCAAAGGGGAAATGCAGAAATATAATGTGAATCCATGCCTGCCTAAAAAATTAAAAATCACTAATTTCCACTTAAACCTTGGAACAGGACTACCCGGCATTTAATATCTGTAACAGAACTTTGGGTAGTTTTAAAGCCAAGAGTTCACAATACTGTACATGTAATAAACTTGATATACTGTACTCCTTAATATACAGCATTTGTATGCATCATTGAAACATTTCTAATGCATAAAATCAACTTTAATCTTAGGCATTGATCCACTATTCCCCTTCTGCATCAGTATAGTGCATGGGCAATCATAAATAACACCAAGTGAGCTCCTTATACAGCTTACAGTATGCTTTGTTACCCTCGATGACATTTTGACATGTCCTACTGTAGGTCAGAAGCCAATGATTCAGGAAATAAAGTCAGGGTCTGTGCATTACATTCTGGCATGTCATTTGGTGATTTTACAAAGTGATAATTAATAACAATGATTAGTACAACTTTCATTACTAAGCACAATTAAATAGGAGTTTTTCAGTGATCCGAAAAGACTTAATTATTACTTAGCACCATTAAGGTTAATTTATAAAGACAAATAAATAAAAAAAAATTGACCAATAAAGTACATGGACTTTAAATATGAACCATAGTGAATTACTGGTTAACAAACATCCCAAGGGGGATTTACAGGTTACAGGATTTATCACTAGGTAAATTAATTTAATCTGTTGACGGCATGACAATCTTTCCCAGGGATATAGTACATATAATAAAAAGTGACAAAGGTCAATAAAGCAGTCTATTATATCTGTCGCTAGTATGGATTTAGAAAAACAGAAAAAAAAAATGCTTAGAGTGCAAATTGAAGAACTATATTTCACTGTCATATTCAGTTAGCGCTATCTGAAAAATATCATGAGAAATGTATAGTGGCATCTATGAAACTGATGAGGTGACAGAAAATAAGTAAAAGAATTGAGTAGTCGACTAACTGTCTCAGTCTATAATGAAAGGGTTTTTTTGCCAGATGTATTTCCAAATTGATATCTTATTTAACCTGGGTACTGTATCTAATGGGATCACATAAGCAAGAATAGGATAATCATGGTTGAGAAGACTTTCTTTGTTGTTGTTAATAAAAATGTAAAGAACTTTTTGCAATTTGGTGCCACGGTTTTTCCTCATTTTTTAAAATTATTAAATAGTGCTCAGAATAACATATGTTTCTCCCTGCATTCAGTCTCATTTTGTTTCTAAGTCACAAAAAGTTCAGCTACTTCCTAGTCTAGGTTGATGCTCCGCCTTTTTTTTGAGCTCTACTCTCTTTGATGGTGAAAAAGGTTCGTACTGTGCATGCCTGATTGATTTCCATTGGAGCAGAGGCAGCAAGCAAGTTCAGTAGGCATATCTTTGACAATCCTTACAGTCAAAGAGAGAAGAAGAGCTTGTGATTTAGAAATAAATAGATTTAGAAATATGACCGTTTCAAAAATGTTTCTGTTGTTTTGCTAATTTTTTGGCGAAGCGAAACGGCAAAAATTAGCAAAACGCATTTGTCGTATGACTTTTTTGTTGTGCCTGTCTTTTTTGACATGACTTTACATAAAAATTCATCACTCAAAATAGCCACGATCATAGCAAAATGCCTACTTTGTTGCAACCGCAACTTTTTTGACGCACAACTAATTTTTCCACTGCAAATTTTCAAAGGCAAAATGCGGAAATTTGCTGCCAATCCATGGCAAAAAAATTAGCTCATCACTAAATATGACTGAATGCAGGAAGAAAGGTATGTTGTTCTGGGCGTGTTTTTACAGTCTTTTTATGGGATTTTTAAATAAAAAGGCTTACTTATTGTTTAAAAGGACTGTAAAAGAAATGGGGAAGAAACTAGACTGAGCCATATTGGTGAGTTGGGTCAGATTGGTGGCAGAACATGATGTAAACTAGTAGGATAAGGGCTTGGCAAAAGCATTCCGTATAAGTGTAAAGAAAAAATAATTAAGGAAAAATGCCAGTACAGGTATAGGACCCATTATCCAGAATGCTTGGGACCAAGGGTATTCCAGATAAGGGGTCTTTCCGTAATTTGGATCTTCATATCTTAAGTCTATTAAGAAATCAATAAAACATGAATTGAACTCAATAGGATTGTTCTGCACCCAATAAGGGGTAATTATATCTTAGTTGGGATCAAGTACAGGTACTGTTTTATTATTACAGAGAAAAGGAAATCATTTAACCATTAAATAAACCCAATAGGGCTGTTCTGCCCCCAATAAGGGGTAATTATATCTTAGTTGGGATCAAGTACAGGTACTGTTTTATTATTACAGAGAAAAGGGAATCATTTAACCATTAAATAAACCCAATAGGGCTGTTCTGCCCCCAATAAGGGGTAATTATATCTTAGTTGGGATCAAGTACAGGTACTGTTTTATTATTACAGAGAAAAGGGAATCATTTAACCATTAAATAAACCCAATAGGACTGTTCTGCCCCCAATAAGGGGTAATTATATCTTAGTTGGGATCAAGTACAGGTACTGTTTTATTATTACAGAGAAAAGGGAATCAGTTAACCATTAAATAAACCCAATAGGGCTGTTCTGCCCCAATAAGGGGTAATTATATCTTAGTTGGGATCAAGTACAGGTACTGTTTTATTATTACAGAGAAAAGGGAATCATTTAACCATTAAATAAACCCAATAGGGCTGTTCTGCCCCTAATAAGGGGTAATTATATCTTAGTTGGGATCACAATCTCACTGAGGCTGCCTAAATATGGGAGGCCAAAGCCTTCATGCTAAAATAGTTACTCCTCCTGCAACTATTTGGGTGGAACCGAGGTTACAAACCTAATTATTCCTTTTCTCTAAAGGAGATTAGCAAAGCATAGCAGTATACAAAAATATTTATGGAAGGGTCTCTTCAAGTATACTTAGAGCTAGTTTAATTAAATTATGTTCATTAGTGCTAATATTAAAGTAAAGAAGATGAGGTTGCAGAGTTCTAGAGACTTTCAAAGTACTTCATGCTCTTTTAGTTATAAAAAGAATAAAATAAGACAGTTTTTTCATGGAATGTATCCACTTCTTTTTTTCCAATTAGTGCTGGTAAAAATGTTTTAATGACCAGTTTAGAATATGAATAGAATAAGTCTCTTTTTAAGGTATGTAATGGGTACAAGTTGGGGTTGAATGACTTCCCTTTCAAAAACCACAGCTTCTGACCAGTAGAACAATTTTACATGGTGATGCCTTGCAAGGAAACTGAACTGTTACTTGCAATATATAATATTTTCAAGTATCTTGAGAAATGATTAGGGACTTCCTGTATACAGCAAAAGGCAAGGCAAATGTGAGAGTGAGTGGTATAGTAAAGGCTGAAGCAAGTACAGGATCATGCACCATTACCCATAAGATTTAGTAAGGGTGGAAAGGAATACTCCACCAGTACATGGTGATATGGATCTCCTCCAATGCAAGTCTCTTTAGATTAAAGGTGGCCATACACGCACCGATATTATCGTACGAAACCTCGTTTCGTACGATAATCGGTGCGTGTATGGCATGTCAGCGAGCCGACCGATATCGCAGGAAGCTGCTGAAATCGGTCGGCTCGCCGATCGGCCAAGTTAGAAAATTTTGATCGGGCGCCATAGAAGGCGCCTGACCAAAATTCTCCCTTCAGAGCTGAATCGGCAGAAGGAGGTAGAAATCCTATTGTTTCTACCTCCTTACCTGCCGATTCAGCCCTGAATGGTGTGTGGCGGATCTGACGATGTTTCGTGCGACCGACGGTCGTACGAAACATCGTGAGATCGCCACGTGTATGGCCAGCTTAAGTCTAGAATGAGTTCCCTCGTGTTTGTGGTCTCTACACTTAGGTAGGTGTTGCCCAAGGGTACTAATTTCACATTTCTTCTCCTCATTTAGTGGATGCTGACCTAGACTTCCATAAGTCTTACACAGTAACCCATGGTAATAGATAGCAACCAAAGAGAAAAAAACATGTGTTTCCTCCTATTTGATTAACTATGGGCAGAAATTGGTTGCACTACCCTGTGTCAATTCCAAAAGCCTCCCATAGATTACAAAACTAGGATTTCCCAAACAAGGGGGAAATTAAGCTTTTGGTTCCCCTATAGGTATATATTTCTGACTTTACACGAAGTAAAAATTAATTCTCAGATAGAACCAAGAATCAATTCTGTGATCCAAAGATGGATTCTGAATGTATAGAGATTGTGTAAAGTACATCATTTTCTTGAATCTTAAAAATGTAGGGATCTGAATATTTACTGGGCATGCCCTATTTTACAAATATCCAGCCCAAACAGATATTTAATATAGTTTACATAAATGTCAATTTTAATGTGGGAGAAAAACATTTTGGTCCTTGACCCTATTTATCAGCCCCTGATCCTTTTCTTGTATTATATTCATATCCTATTCAGCTGGGTTTATTAATATATGCCAACCATCCCTGTTTTTGTGGAAGTTCTAGAGTTCTTAACACCAAAATCTACTTGCGCAGTGTATCAGCAGGATATTTCCAGTGGGGAAAGAAGGATGCTATACACACTCTAGTTTAGAAGGCCATACGTGAAAGTTACAATTAGGAGCAGATATATCAACATTATGATTTTAGTAGTTTTAGAGTATTTTGGAAACCACAAATAAACTAATTTCTACTAAAAGCACAAATGTCTAGTCATTTATTAAAAGTACCAAATTGAACAATGCACAAATGAACTAAAATGTGCATTTTTCCACAAATCTTTCAACTTGCAAATGAAAAAAAAACTTCAAAACCTCTAAAAGCAATAATTAAATTAAGATTGTTACAAACTGCCTAGGACAATTCCCATTGACTTCTAACTGACCTCAACAGCTTTTAGATGGTGACGTTTTGTATTAGTGCTTTTCATAGTGTTTATGCTTAATCAATCACAAAAAATTGTGTTTAGTGCAAAAAAACATATGGAAGATGAAGTAATGATGAGTGAATTTTTTGGCAGGCATGGATATGCAGTGAATTTCCATGTTTCACAGCAGAAAAATTTGCAGGTTGGCAAAATTTCTTTTTTTTTTGACCCACGTCACTTTCACCATTTTAGCGAATCTTTTCAAAGATTCACAATTTTTTGGCTAATGCAACTTCTTTTACGCGACCGTGCCTTTTCTTCACTTGGCAAACTTTTCTCGCTGCAAATTTTTGGGGTCATTCTGAAAAAAAAAATGCCAATGTGGAGTTTCACAGTGAATCCATGTCTGCTAAAAAATGTCACTCATCCCTACTGATAAGTGAAGACCCAAACAGGCCCGGATTTGTGGCAAGGCCACAAAGGCCAGGGCCTGGGGCGGCATAAACATAGGGGTGGCATGCCACCCCGCCGCACGCAAATTAAAAAATTTTGCTCCCATACGCAGCAATGGGGACCTCTCCCCACTGCTCCGTATGGGAGTTTTAACTTTGGCGCATGCGCATGCGCGTCAGTGCGGCGGCAGGGGAGGTGCGCGCTCGCACGGCGGGTGGGGGTGGTAGGGGGCGCCGAATGGGGGCGGCCTCGGGGCGCATCATTTAGAAATCCGGCGCTGGACCCAAACAAAAGCTAATCACCAAGTTTAGTTGAAATACTGACTAATGGATGGACAGAATTTAGAAGTTGTAAAGGAGTATTGGTCATTTCTGACATACAAAGAATAGCATTGCATAAACAAAGAAGCAAGAAATTCAAAGTTCTTCCAGGGATATTCCTGTACTATCCTTGCTTTTTGTCTCACAGCAAGGAAAAATATGAATATTTCATGGATGCTTTTATAGAAACTCTGCAACATTTACTATGAAATATTGCTTTTTATTACCTATTTGTGGCTTTTAGAGTGTGGCAAATGGACAGAATACAAAATGTTTTCTAGATTCACAGATCCTTCCAGGGGCTCTTCAAATTCTAACTATTACTAATCATGTAAGAAAAGGTCTTTCTCTTTCTCTTTAAAGCCTGCATATTCCTGTGACACTATAAAATTCATACATATGCTGTATGTTTAACCCCCTTTTTCTTTATAGATACTTCTGGTCAGGGCCGCTGCTGGCCAAATGGGTGCCCTGAGCAGAAATTTACTTTGGTGCCCCCTCCCCCAAATATTACGGACATAAAAATAAAATAATAAAAAAAAACACCTAGGGGCTGATTTACTTACCCACGAACGGGTCGAATGGAGTCCGATTGCGTTTTTTTCGTAATGATCGGTATTTTGCGATTTTTTCGGATTCTTTACGAATTTTTCATTACCAATACGATTTTTGCGTAAAAACGCGAGTTTTCCTATCCATTACGAAAGTTGCGTAAAAAGTTGCGCATTTTTCACGTAAGTTTTAACGCTACGAAAAATGCGCAACTTTTTACGCAACTTTCGTAATGGATACGAAAAACTCGCGTTTATACGCAAAAATCGTATTGGTAACGAAAAATTCGTACAGAATCCGAAAAAACCGCAAAACATACGAAAAAGTCGCAAAATGTTCGTTTTCAAGTCGGAACTTTTCCAATTCGGGTCGGATTCGTGGGTTAGTAAATCAGCCCCCTACTATAGGGGCCAAAATAGAACCAATTGCCCCCATAAACAGTACCCCCATAGACAGTAGCCCCCACACAAAGTGCCCCCAATTGCCTCATACACAGTACCCCCCATAGACAGTAGCCCCCACACACAGTGCCCCCATACAAAGTACCCCCAATTGCCCCCAAAAACAGTACCCCCAATTGCCTCATACACAGTCCCCCCATAGACAGTAGCCAGCCCGCACAGTGCCCCCAATTGCCCCCACATAAAGTACCCCCAACAGACCAGTGATCGTCTGTACCTCCTTCTCTCTTATGCCGCGGCAACAGGCAGGTTGTGCCTCGTCGCTGATGTGTGATGTCCTACACACGGGCGCAGCCTTATAAAAGGGCCTGTTGCCGCGGCATAAGAGAGAAGGAGCCGCTGGCGCTGGTGAAGACTTAGTATGTTGTTGTGCAGAGTGCGCACTCTGCGTACGGTACTATCTGGGTGCCCCCCTGGGAGTTGGTGCCCTACGCAGAGTGCGTACTCTGCGTATAGGGAGCGGCGGTACTGCTTCTGGTTCTGATAAATCCCTTTTACGGTTCTTTTTCCAGTCATCACAAGAACTGAAAAAGACACAAGAGGTCATTTACAAATGCTACCACAATTTTTCCCACAGTTAGGGGCTGATTTACTCAAATTCATTTTTTTTCTGGCCTTCAAAGTCGAATAAACGCGACATGGTATAAATTTAAATTAAACTTTATCATTGTTGTGTTTATAAAATGTCACAATAATGCTGTTATCAGTTGTACAAAAAATATTTGAGCCAAAAGTATAGTTAAAATTAAAAATTTGAATTTAAACAGAAGTTCATTTCCATGAATCCTTTTTGTTTCTCCCAAATTGCTCCAGCAGTCATTTTAAAAGCACTGGTGATCATTCTTGAAAAACAATGTGTTAAAGTTTTACTTGAAACTGGATGAAATAGAAAACAAGGATGGGATTAACTTCCCCTTGAAAGTGTGGTACCAATAGGTAATTGACAACTGCAAAATTCAAAATTGCACTTTGCTTCCTGCACTTGTAGACGTAAAGGACCCCTATCAGCTTCTAGGAATTAAGTAGTAGGATAGGGAAGAGCCTGATGGACTCTGGGGATTGAGCCTAGGCATCTGTAACTTTGCTGAACCCAATACTTTAAAGGGTAAACTTAGGGGCTACTAGTGATGAGCTAATCTGTCCCGTTTTGCTTCGGCGAAAAATTTGCAACTCTTCCAATAGATTTGCGAAACACCAAAAAATTTTGCGAACCGGTGAAAATGTTGCGTGACAATTCTTTTTGACGCCCGTGACTATTCTTTTGATGCCCGCCACTATTCTTGCGACAATTTTTGGCCACATGACTGTTCTTTTGATGCGGGACTATTCTTGTGACAATTTTTGGACGCACTTCAAAGTTTTTCATCTGTTTCACGAAACAATCCGCCAATGGCGAAATGCGGAAATTCGCCATGAATCCATGCCTGGCGAAACATTTTGAGCATTACTAAAATAAGGCCAATTTCTTCCAAACATGGTGCCAGGACAGCCCCTCAGATAGACAGTGGGAGGCCTGGGGACGGCTTTGATTTATAGGGTTCATGTGGCAAGGGGTGCCTAAAAACATCAACGTTTTTCTACATTTTTTTTTTCTGCAAAATAAGGTTATGCCTTATTCTGTATATCAGGGATCTCCAACCTTTTTTATTTATGAAAAAAAGATTCCAAATAAGGGCTGTGATTGGCTATTTGGTAGCCCCATGTGGGCTGCTGGCCTGCAGGAGGCTCTGCTTGAAGCAAAACTGTGTCTTTAGGCCTCCAAAACCTGACTCCAAGCCAGAAATGTAAAAATGGGCACCTGCTTTGAGGCTACTGGGACCAGGGTTACTCACGAGACACTGGTTGGGGAATCACTGTAGTATATGGTCTAAGAAACGTGTCATTGTTCAAATTGCAGATGAATATATTGAAATAGATGCAATGACAGCAGCATCCATTGTGGTTTCTTGCCAAATACCCTGCTCTGTTTTCAGGGTTACATCCTAGTAATTGCTGAAAGTCAATGTAAAATCTAAATTGCTCTTCTGAGCATTTATGGAATTACTGTACATTTTTTCTCTAGTTTTCAAGATATTAGCAGTTTTTATACTGCTGGCAGAAAATTAAGTTATCTGGAACTGGAAAGTCTTGTGATACTGCACTGCTTACAACTGACCACAGAAATACAGAGAATAGCAATATCTCAAGAACTCTCACTTTTTACTAACTTTCATTTTCTGCCAACTGTGCCCAGAGTTAAAACCGCTGATATATTGAAAAATAGAAAATATAACTGCAAAGTGATAAGAAGAGCTCTCAAGTATTTTCAAGTATCAAGTATTTAGATTTGCTTTAAAATACCATCTGTATGTGTTCGCAGAAACATGTCATTGCTCAAATTGACATAGACGAAGAGACAGCAGCATCCACTGTGGTCTAGTGCCAAATAAAACAATTGTGGATGGTGTTTGCACGAAGAAATTGATAAGCTTAAATGGACTATAAATCATGGACAAATGGGACTTTTGAGAAAGGGGTTTAGAGTACTGTAGTTTTGAGTCTACATTAATGATGTATGAGGGAGGTGAAGTATTTACAACTTTTGTATTTACAACTGTACATGAGTTAAGCACTTTAGATTTAAAATGGAGGTCACCACAAAACAAATGTTGCTATGGGACAAACGAACCCACTACCTATTTATTATAATATTTATAAAGCGCCAACATATTCCGCAGCGCTGTACAATTAGTGGGTTACATACATTGGACATACAGAGTAACATATAAAGCAATCAATAACCGATACAAGAGGTGAAGAGGGCCCAAAAGAGCTTACCTACTGTGTTAAAGCCAGTACAGTACGATATATCAGCACTGTAAAGCAGGAAGAATGGGGCCCAATGACCTGTAGTGCAGACTAGGGAAACAGGGCTTGACTGAGCTAGTAGGGCCACCCCGCCCCCTCCCACTGGCTTATAGGGATGGGATTGGCTGATTCAAAGAGCCTGTGCTTTTGCTGGGAGGGGCAGAGCTACACAGAGGAGAAGGGAGACCTACCATCCATTCAATGCAGGACGTCAGTGGAGTAGTAGCTTGCAGCATCCCACCGTCCTTCCCATTTGGCCAGTGGACTGGGGGGGGGGGAATTTTGGTTGTAACTTGAAATTATTGGCCATCATGTCGGTCTGAGTTATGTTAATTCTTTCTTGTAAAGTTTTTAATAAAAACACCTAAAAACCCTAGGAGATGGGGTGTGTTTGTTGTCGCAGTTGGCAGAGGGGGAAGTTAAAATGGTGTATGGGTATTAAAGTATGGAGTGGAAGTAGCTTGGGAGGCCTATGGTCCTGACGGGAAGGTAGGCAGTCTGGTTTAGGGCTGGGGAGAAAGGAGGCAGGAACCAGGCTTTATGGTTTGGAGCAGGGTCAGCCCTTGGGGCGAGTAAGGCAAGGTTGCCCCTTTAAGTAAATGTTTGTTATACAAATGGTTTGATTACAAGTTGACAATGCTATACATGTAAAGTTATATTTATTGTTATGATATAAATAAACAACTGCAGCCATCTCTTTCCATCTCTTTCCAACTAAGGTGTCTGAGTTTCATTAATGATAGGAGGTACGGGGTTGGGTCAAATGGAGAGGGTGCAGTCTCAGCCCTACACCGGTCATGTACAATGCTGACAGTGCCATTAGGTTTCATTGTGCTATTTTGTAATATTTTATACCTTTCTGCCTCAATGCCAAATACCAGCAATGTGTATTGATTCTGTACAAATCTGTAATTGTATTAATACTAGTAAACTTACAAGTAATGCTGCAACTCTGATCACATATAAGAAAATGATTATATCCCTTGGGAATATTAATAAACTACTGCCTCATACAATGTAGATGTGCCTTTAACCTCTTATAAGTAGTTCTTAAGTACATACACAATTAATAAAAGAAAGTGGGCAATTTTTCTTTTTTTCATAATTTGAAAATATTGGTTTTTTTTTCTGCTGTTAAAAAAATCTAAAATCAAGTCTTCCATGCCTAAAACCATGTCATTATTTCAAGGAGAATAGTATTTTGTTGATTACACAGGCAATTTAATGCAGCTTTGATGGGGACTGGTGAAATATAAAAAAAAAAAAAAAAAAGAATAAAAAGGATTTTTTTTTACTACATCTACAGTAAATTCTGCTCAGATTTAGACAAATAATTTAGTAGGTTTCTGGCTACCTATTCATTTTAATGCAATTTTATAGAAATAGAGTGCGCCTTTTTTACGAGTGCTAATCATTAAAATAATACTAGCTCATCTTGTACCATAAAGAGGTTTTTGGCAAATGCATTTGAAAGACAAAAAGAGGAGATTCTACAGAGAAATAGCTTTGTACTATTATATGCCCACATAAACAATGTTTCAAAAAAAAAAAAAGCCTGCATGTTCAACATAATTTCCTTCATCTTCTCATCCCACACTGATAAATTAGATGTTAGAGTGGTTCAGCTAATTAATCACAGAGAACAGCATTTAACATTTTCATTTTAGCACAGATAGACCTTTACAATCATTATCCTCAGATGAACAATCACACGAAGCCTTGTTTATTTCAACTGTACAGTAGTGATGAGCCAATCTGGCCCATTTTGCTTCGGCGTAATATTTGGGAAACGACAAGGAAATTCGGGAAAAATCAGCAAAACGTGTTTGTCGCGCAACTTTTCTCTGACACAACTCTGACTTTTTTGGACATGCGACAATTTTTTTCCTGGCCACTCCATGCCAACACTCTCCGGAATATCCCCTCCCCTCTGCTCCCATCAGAAGGACCCTTCCAAACGCTTTAAAAGGCCAACGCTACCCCCACTCTAGTGTCTTTTTGTCCTTCTGCCTCACTTTTTGTTTTGCTCCCATTGGAAGCAAATTTTTCTTTTTAGCCTTGGGAAAGCATTAGGGCTGCCTGAAAGCGTCCTAGGGACTGAGGGGTTTTGGTCTCTGAGATCTTTGATTTCCAGAGTGTCTCAACGCTTGGGGGCACATTCATTAAAGTACGAATCCTTATCATGGAATGCAATAATCTCTGATGATTGCAACAGTCATAAGAATTTCATTTGTTTAAAGAAGATTTTGTACTTACAATCCAAAAGTTCAGAAATTTTCGTACTGAAGGTTTGCGAATGGCGATCCAATAGTCACAAATTTTCGTATTCAAATTATTGTAATGGCGGAAAAACCTTTCTGACTTTGATCCTTCAGTGCATGATTTTGGAAGCCTCCCATAGGGCTCAATGGCACTCTGCAGCTCCAACCCGGCCCAAGGAAAGTCTCCCATAGGGCTCAATGGCACTCTGCAGCTCCAACCCGGCCCCATAGGGCTCAATGGCACTCTGCAATATAAAATCTGAATATTGATAGCTCCAAAGGGTCTAGCTCCAAGGGAAGGCTCTGGCACTCCGTCCAATTCTGAGCTCTTCTGGAATAACGAAGTCTTCCAACGGCTCCCATAACTCTGTCTGCATCCATGGGCTCTGGCAAAGGCCCATCTCCATAGGGGAATCTGGTTCTCATCTCAACAGAAGGAATTCTCAGGCTCTAGGAAAAAGCAAAAAACTCGGCACTCTGCAGCTCCAATCTCCTAAACCACTCCAGCAATGGGCAAGAGGCTCTACTCAGGCAATATCTGGCACATCCAATACTCAATGGCACTCTGCAGCTCCATATTGGCACTGCGATATTCACTCCTACTGGGACAGTGTATATAATCTTCTAAGTATTCTGCATAATTCAGAAAGATATGCTTAAAAAAACCTTTCAGAAATAAATTAACCATGTCCTCACTGCAGCCAGACTTGGAAAATAGAAATCTCCAGAGGTTCTTACCCTACTAAAGATACAAAGTAGGATTAACAAAAAAAAGGACAAGTATAATAACAAAAGTCAAAAATAATGATGCGCAATGTATACAGGCCTGGACCATGTGGGAGTAACTGCACTGTATTAGAATTAGATGTGACCCCCCCCCCATTAAGATAATGCTTAATGATATTATTTATATAATAGTTTTATTACTATATGGAGCAACTATGTTTTTTTATATTTGTAACTTCTGACTTTTTCTTATTTAGTTATTGTGATGTTTATTATTTTTGCATTTTTTTTCTTTTAACTATGAGTATCTTACTATAGGATTTTATCAGCTGTCCCACTTGTATAAAATGTAATAAATAAATAAGTTACAACCCCCCCCCCTGCACTTTGCACGCCATGCTGCATTTATTAATGAGCCTTCAGGGGTAGTAAGATGTAAGAGGCAATGTTTGCCACCATTTTTATTACTTAAAGCAGCCAATCGGCAGGTAAAATTTACTGGTTACCAATATATACTTGCTATGAGCTACTGCCCATAAACAAACTATGTGCTTTTAAACATGGATGTTACTATAATTGAAAGTAATTGATGGGAAACATCTATTAAGGTAGAACTGGGATTTCTAATGTATTGTAGATATTTTCCTAGTAGCCTGAATTAGCTATGGGCGAAAAAATTTGCCAGGCATTGATTCGCTGAGAGTTGTTTTCGCCGATTCGAGAAGCTTTTGAAAGATTCGGGAATTTTTCGGCAAAGCAAAACGGGACAGATTCGCTCATCACTAGTCTGAATTTAATCCTTTTAATTTATAGTTTCATTTTGGAAAATGTCTGAAAATGTAAAATTTGACCACACTTTGCCAGATTAGTTAAATCTCATTTTCTACTCCCTTTTCTCTGTAATAATAAAGCAGTACCTGTACTTGATCCCAACTAAGATATAATTACCCCTTATTGGGGACAGAACAGCCCTATTGGGTTTATTTAATGGTTAAATGATTCCCTTTTCTCTGTAATAATAAAACAGTACCTGTACTTGATCCCAACTAAGATATAATTACCCCTTATTGGGGGCAGAACAGCCCTATTGGGTTTATTTCATGGTTAAATGATTCCCTTTTCTCTGTAATAATAAAACAGTACCTTGTACTTGATCCCAACTAAGATATAATTACCCCTTATTGGGGGCAGAACAGCCCTATTGGGTTTATTTAATGGTTAAATGATTCCCTTTTCTCTGTAATAATAAAACAGTACCTGTACTTGATCCCAACTAAGATATAATTAATCCTTATTGGGGCAGAACAGCCCTATTGGGTTTAATTACTGTTTAAAACATTTTTTTAGCAGACTTAAGGTAGGAGATCCAAATTACGGAATTCTAGATATTTGGTCCCATACCTGTATTGTTCTACTGAACATATTTGTCAGTACATTTTATCTGAAGTAACTTTTAAACAATACAACTCCCTAATATTTGTTTTGAGAGAAAAATATGTTTTGATAAGACTCAATAAAACTCCTTTGCACAATGTAATGACTAAACTGCGTGAGATTACCAGAGCATGAGGCAGTTAGGATTGCTTTCCGCAGCAAAGTTTCTGAATGTAGCAGAGACGGCAGATGGAAATTTATGCAAGAATATTTTTCAGTGATAAGTAAAATTCACATTCCGTACAATGAATAACATAAGGCTCCACCTAACTTTGAGATGTGTATATATCTCTATCTATCTCTATCATCTCTATCTATATCTATAAAAAATCATGGGAGGGCACACACCACAAAATTTTAGAATGCCTGGGCACGGGGTAGAGCATTGGGAGCTATAGGAAACAGAGGACTCAGGACTTGATGAAAATACAAAATCATTTTTCAATGTGCAAAAACCGGCATTTCGGTCTCATATTAAGACCTTTCTCTTGAAGGTCCTAATATGTGACCGAAATGTCAGTTTTGTTTTTTCATTTTTTTTTTCAAGTCCTGTGAGTGCCAAGTCCTCTGTTTTCTCTATCTATCTATCTAATCTATCTAACTAACTAATCAATCTATCTATCTCTATCTAATCATCTCCTTCTGTATAACATACAGCTTATATCATATTAATAATCAATATTAGCCTATTAACTCTTTTACTGCCAAGCACGTATGGCATACGTGATGGCAGTAAAAGGGCTTAAACGCCAACGACGTGTCTCATACGTCGTTGGCGTTTAAGCGCTGCCCTCTGCAGCGGCGGCATGTGCCGCCGCTGCAGAGGGCTTCTAACAATGACAGCCCCCCTGGGCAATGTGCCAGGGGGGCTGTCATCAGGGTCCTGCGAGCCGATCGCTCGCAGGACCCTCCTGGAAGCAGCAGATGCGATCGCATCGCATCTGCTGCTTCCTGCTTCCTCCCTCTCCCCCAGCGCCGGCCCAAATGAGGAAGGAGGCGATCGGTCTTCAGGAACAGGTAAGGACTTTTTTTTTTTATTGCATTTACACACTTTTACACACTTATACACACATTTACATACATTTATACACACTTACATACATTTACACACACTTACAGCACACATTTTAGCATTTTTTTATTTATTTATTTTTTTTTCATTTTTCACACTTTTATACACTTATTTACACTCATATACACACTTACACACTATCACACAACTTTTACACATGTACACACATGTATACACAAACACTTTGGTTTTTTTTTGTTTTGCTTTTTTTTTTTTTCATTTTACCACTTTGTTTTTATTTTCTTTTACCTAAAAACTGTTTATTTTGACAGCGTAACTATTGGATCAGATATTCTGGCCACTAATTACACTGTCATGTAACTTATTTTGTTGTTTCACTGATTTGCACAATTTTTGTGGTTTTATCACATTTTATCCCTATATAAGTATTCCTGATCTGTTTTTAGCGTAGCTTTGCCAGGTGTAACTTTGGTGTACAAAAATAACTTTACCTATTTTGAATTCATCAGAATGTGTACTTTCCAAAAATATATGGTTTTCTGGGGGTCACTGTATAGTTAGGGGGGGTTACTGCACATAATACACTGACAGGGGGCTCTGTGTGCAAAAGCTGAGCTGGCAGGCGAGAAATCCTTATGCGCTATTTTCATTTTGGGTTCAGTACATACCGCAGACTTTGGTATATCTATGCATATTGGGCATCAATCTGTTCAGTAGGCCTCTGGTGTTCCTATTTGGGGTGACTTTCCTTTGTACGCAAGAAATTGTGTGAGATAAATGCGGCAAATTGCAACATTTTTAGGCGATTTTCTGAAATCTCATAAAAACCGATAACTTTAGGAAAGCTTTGCGGCTTGGTACTTTGGTGTAGAAAGGACTCTTTACCCTTGTTGGATTTGTCAGAATGTGTACTTTCCAAAAATATATGGTTTTGTGGGGGTCTCTGTATAGTTAGGGGAAGTTTTGGCACATAATACACTGACAGGGGGCTCTGTGTGCAAAAGCTGAGCTGGCAGGCGAGAAATCCTTATGCGCTATTTTCATTTAGGGTTCAGTACATACTGCAGACTTTGGTATATCTATGCATATTGGGCATCAAACTGTTCAGTAGGCCTCTGGTGTTCCTATTTGGGGTGACTTGCCTTTGTACGCAAGAAATTGTGTGAGATAAATGCGACAAATTGCAACATTTTTAGGCAATTTTCTGAAATGTCATAAAAACCAATAACTTTAGGAAAGCTCTGCAGATTGGTACTTTGGTGTAGAAAGGACTCTTTACCCTTGTTGGATTTGTCAGAATGTGTACTTTCCAAAAATATATGGTTTTGTGGGGGATCTGTATAGTTAGGGGAAGTTTTGGCACATAATACACTGACAGGGGGCTCTGTGTGCAAAAGCTGAGCTGGCAGGCGAGAAATCCTTATGCGCTATTTTCATTTAGGGTTCAGTACATACCGCAGACTTTGGTATATCTATGCATATTGGGCATCAAACTGTTCAGTAGGCCTCTGGTGTTCCTATTGGGGGTGATTTGCCTTTGTACGCAAGAAATTGTGTGAGATAAATGCGACAAATTGCAACATTTTTAGGCAATTTTCTGAAATGTCATAAAAACCAATAACTTTAGGAAAGCTCTGCAGATTGGTACTTTGGTGTAGAAAGGACTCTTTACCCTTGTTGGATTTGTCAGAATGTGTACTTTCCAAAAATATATGGTTTTGTGGGGGATCTGTATAGTTAGGGGAAGTTTTGGCACATAATACACTGACAGGGGGCTCTGTGTGCAAAAGCTGAGCTGGCAGGCGAGAAATCCTTATGCGCTATTTTCATTTAGGGTTCAGTACATACCGCAGACTTTGGTATATCTATGCATATTGGGCATCAAACTGTTCAGTAGGCCTCTGGTGTTCCTATTTGGGGTGACTTGCCTTTGTACGCAAGAAATTGTGTGAGATAAATGCGGCAAATTGCAACATTTTTAGGCGATTTTCTGAAATGTCATAAAAACCGATAACTTTAGGAAAGCTTTGCGGCTTGGTACTTTGGTGTAGAAAGGACTCTTTACCTTTGTTGGATTTGTCAGAATGTGTACTTTCCAAAAATATATGGTTTTGTGGGGGATCTGTATAGTTAGGGGAAGTTTTGGCACATAATACACTGACAGGGGGCTCTGTGTGCAAAAGCTGAGCTGGCAGGCGAGAAATCCTTATGCGCTATTTTCATTTAGGGTTCAGTACATACCGCAGACTTTGGTATATCTATGCATATTGGGCATCAAACTGTTCAGTAGGCCTCTGGTGTTCCTATTTGGGGTGACTTGCCTTTGTACGCAAGAAATTGTGTGAGATAAATGCGACAAATTGCAACATTTTTAGGCGATTTTCTGAAATGTCATAAAAACCAATAACTTTAGGAAAGCTCTGCAGATTGGTACTTTGGTGTAGAAAGGACTCTTTACCCTTGTTGGATTTGTCAGAATGTGTACTTTCCAAAAATATATGGTTTTGTGGGGGTCACTGTATGGTTAGGGGAAGTTTTGGCACATAATACACTGACAGGGGGCTCTGTGTGCAAAAGCTGAGCTGGCAGGCGAGAAATCCTTATGCGCTATTTTCATTTAGGGTTCAGTACATACCGCAGACTTTGGTATATCTATGCATATTGGGCATCAAACTGTTCAGTAGACCTCTGGTGTTCCTTTTTGGGGTGATTTGTCTTTATCTGATCTTTATCAAGAAATTGTGAGAGATAAATGCGGCAAATTGCAACATTTTTATGCGATTTTCGAAAATGTCATATAAATCTGCAAACTTAGGAAAGCTTTACAGCTTGGTACTTTGTAGCAATAAGAAATATTTACCCATTATAGATTCGGGGGGATGTGTATTTTCCAAAAATATATGGCTTTCTGGGGTGAATGTACTTTTTTTGTAGCATTATCCCACATAAAGGATGTAAATGTGTTGATTTTGCAGGAGCTGAAATGATAGATCATATGGGGGTATGTTCCCATTGGGGCCCCTACATGCCACATACTTAGGTAAACCTATACATATTGGGCATCAAACTGTTCAGTGGACCCCTGGCGTTCAAATTTAGGGTGTTTTATCTTGGTACCTAACACTATGTGGGAGATAAGATGCTGCAAAGTGGAAGCTTTGAGGGGATTTTTGGAAATGTCATCAAAATTGCTAACTTTAGAAAAGCTGTGCGGCTTGGTACTTTGGAGTAGAAAGACATGGGTACCCATTTTAGATTCGGGGGAATGTGTACTTTCCAAAAATATATGACTTTCTGGGGTGAGCGTACTTTTTTGTAGCTTTATCCCACATATAATGATGTAAATGTGTTGATTTTGCATGAGCTGAAATGACAGAAATGACAGTATATATGGGGGTATGTTCACATTGGGGCCCCTACATGCCACATACTTAGGTAAACCTATACATATTGGGCATCAAACTGTTCAGTGGACCCCTGGCGTTCAAATTCAGGGTGTTTTATCTTGGTACCTAATGCTATGTGGGAGATAAGATGCTTCAAAATGGAAGCTTTGAGGGGATTTTTGGAAATGTCATCAAAATTGCTAACTTTAGAAAAGCTGTGCGGCTTGGTACTTTGGAGTAGAAAGACATGGGTACCCATTTTAGATTCGGGGGAATGTGTACTTTCCAAAAATATATGGCTTTCTGGGGTGAGCGTACTTTTTTGTAGCTTTATCTCACATATAATGATGTAAATGTGTTGATTTGCAGGAGCTGAAATGACAGAAATGACAGTATATATGGGGGTATGTTCACATTCGGGCCCCTACATGCCACATACTTGGGTAAACCTATACATATTGGGCATCAAACTGTTCAGTGGACCCCTGGTGTTCAAATTCAGGGTGTTTTATCTTGGTACCTAATGCTATGTGGGAGATAAGATGCTTCAAAGTGGAAGCTTTGAGGGGATTTTTGGAAATGTCATCAAAATTGCTAACTTTAGAAAAGCTGTGCGGCTTGGTACTTTGGAGTAGAAAGACATGGGTACCCATTTTAGATTCGGGGGAATGTGTACTTTCCAAAAATATATGACTTTCTGGGGTGAGCGTACTTTTTTGTAGCTTTATCTCACATATAATGATGTAAATGTGTTGATTTTGCAGGAGCTGAAATGACAGAAATGACAGTATATATGGGGGTATGTTCACATTCGGGCCCCTACATGCCACATACTTGGGTAAACCTATACATATTGGGCATCAAACTGTTCAGTGGACCCCTGGTGTTCAAATTCAGGGTGTTTTATCTTGGTACCTAATGCTATGTGGGAGATAAGATGCTTCAAAGTGGAAGCTTTGAGGGGATTTTTGGAAATGTCATCAAAATTGCTAACTTTAGAAAAGCTGTGCGGCTTGGTACTTTGGAGTAGAAAGACATGGGTACCCATTTTAGATTCGGGGGAATGTGTACTTTCCAAAAATATATGACTTTCTGGGGTGAGCGTACTTTTTTGTAGCTTTATCCCACATATAATGATGTAAATGTGTTGATTTTGCAGGAGCTGAAATGACAGAAATGACAGTATATATGGGGGTATGTTCACATTGGGGCCCCTACATGCCACATACTTAGGTAAACCTATACATATTGGGCATCAAACTGTTCAGTGGACCCCTGGCGTTCAAATTCAGGGTGTTTTATCTTGGTACCTAATGCTATGTGGGAGATAAGATGCTTCAAAGTGGAAGCTTTGAGGGGATTTTTGGAAATGTCATCAAAATTGCTAACTTTAGAAAAGCTGTGCGGCTTGGTACTTTGGAGTAGAAAGACATAGGTACCCATTTTAGATTCGGGGGAATGTGTACTTTCCAAAAATATATGACTTTCTGGGGTGAGCATACTTTTTACTAGCTTTATCCCACATATAATGATGTAAATGTGTTGATTTTGCAGAAGCTGAAATGACAGAAATGACAGTTCATATGGGGTATGTTCACATTGGGGCCCCTACATGCCACATACTTAGGTAAACCTATACATATTGGGCATCAAACTGTTCAGTGGACCCCTGGCGTTCAAATTCAGGGTGTTTTATCTTGGTACCTAATGCTATGTGGGAGATAAGATGCTTCAAAATGGAAGCTTTGAGGGGATTTTTGGAAATGTCATCAAAATTGCTAACTTTAGAAAAGCTGTGCGGCTTGGTACTTTGGAGTAGAAAGACATGGGTACCCATTTTAGATTCGGGGGAATGTGTACTTTCCAAAAATATATGACTTTCTAGGGTGAGCGTACTTTTTTGTAGCTTTATCCCACATATAATAATGTAAATGTGTTGATTTTGCAGGAGCTGAAATGACAGAAATGACAGTTCATATGGGGGTATGTTCACATTGGGGCCCCTACATGCCACATACTTAGGTAAACCTATACATATTGGGCATCAAACTGTTCAGTGGACCCCTGGCGTTCAAATTCAGAGTGTTTTATCTTGGTACCTAATGCTATGTGGGAGATAAGATGCTTCAAAATGGAAGCTTTGAGGGGATTTTTGGAAATGTCATCAAAATTGCTAACTTTAGAAAAGCTGTGCGGCTTGGTACTTTGGAGTAGAAAGACATGGGTACCCATTTTAGATTCGGGGGAATGTGTACTTTCCAAAAATATATGACTTTCTGGGGTGAGCGTACTTTTTACTAGCTTCATCCCACATATAATGATGTAAATGTGTTGATTTTGCAGAAGCTGAAATGACAGAAATGACAGTTCATATGGGGGTATGTTCACATTGGGGCCCCTACATGCCACATACTTAGGTAAACCTATACATATTGGGCATCAAACTGTTCAGTGGACCCCTGGCGTTCAAATTCAGGGTGTTTTATCTTGGTACCTAATGCTATGTGGGAGATAAGATGCTTCAAAGTGGAAGCTTTGAGGGGATTTTTGGAAATGTCATCAAAATTGCTAACTTTAGAAAAGCTGTGCGGCTTGGTACTTTGGAGTAGAAAGACATGGGTACCCATTTTAGATTCGGGGGAATGTGTACTTTCCAAAAATATATGACTTTCTAGGGTGAGCGTACTTTTTTGTAGCTTTATCCCACATATAATAATGTAAATGTGTTGATTTTGCAGGAGCTGAAATGACAGAAATGACAGTTCATATGGGGGTATGTTCACATTGGGGCCCCTACATGCCACATACTTAGGTAAACCTATACATATTGGGCATCAAACTGTTCAGTGGACCCCTGGCGTTCAAATTCAGGGTGTTTTATCTTGGTACCTAATGCTATGTGGGAGATAAGATGCTTCAAAGTGGAAGCTTTGAGGGGATTTTTGGAAATGTCATCAAAATTGCTAACTTTAGAAAAGCTGTGCGGCTTGGTACTTTGGAGTAGAAAGACATGGGTACCCATTTTAGATTCGGGGGAATGTGTACTTTCCAAAAATATATGACTTTCTAGGGTGAGCGTACTTTTTTGTAGCTTTATCCCACATATAATAATGTAAATGTGTTGATTTTGCAGGAGCTGAAATGACAGAAATGACAGTTCATATGGGGGTATGTTCACATTGGGGCCCCTACATGCCACATACTTAGGTAAACCTATACATATTGGGCATCAAACTGTTCAGTGGACCCCTGGCGTTCAAATTCAGGGTGTTTTATCTTGGTACCTAATGCTATGTGGGAGATAAGATGCTTCAAAGTGGAAGCTTTGAGGGGATTTTTGGAAATGTCATCAAAATTGCTAACTTTAGAAAAGCTGTGCGGCTTGGTACTTTGGAGTAGAAAGACATGGGTACCCATTTTAGATTCGGGGGAATGTGTACTTTCCAAAAATATATGACTTTCTGGGGTGAGCGTACTTTTTACTAGCTTCATCCCACATATAATGATGTAAATGTGTTGATTTTGCAGAAGCTGAAATGACAGAAATGACAGTTCATATGGGGGTATGTTCACATTGGGGCCCCTACATGCCACATACTTAGGTAAACCTATACATATTGGGCATCAAACTGTTCAGTGGACCCCTGGCGTTCAAATTCAGGGTGTTTTATCTTGGTACCTAATGCTATGTGGGAGATAAGATGCTTCAAAGTGGAAGCTTTGAGGGGATTTTTGGAAATGTCATCAAAATTGCTAACTTTAGAAAAGCTGTGCGGCTTGGTACTTTGGAGTAGAAAGACATGGGTACCCATTTTAGATTCGGGGGAATGTGTACTTTCCAAAAATATATGACTTTCTAGGGTGAGCGTACTTTTTTGTAGCTTTATCCCACATATAATAATGTAAATGTGTTGATTTTGCAGGAGCTGAAATGACAGAAATGACAGTTCATATGGGGGTATGTTCACATTAGGGCCCCTACATGCCACATACTTAGGTAAACCTATACATATTGGGCATCAAACTGTTCAGTGGACCCCTGGCGTTCAAATTCAGGGTGTTTTATCTTGGTACCTAATGCTATGTGGGAGATAAGATGCTTCAAAGTGGAAGCTTTGAGGGGATTTTTGGAAATGTCATCAAAATTGCTAACTTTAGAAAAGCTGTGCGGCTTGGTACTTTGGAGTAGAAAGACATGGGTACCCATTTTAGATTCGGGGGAATGTGTACTTTCCAAAAATATATGACTTTCTAGGGTGAGCGTACTTTTTTGTAGCTTTATCCCACATATAATAATGTAAATGTGTTGATTTTGCAGGAGCTGAAATGACAGAAATGACAGTTCATATGGGGGTATGTTCACATTGGGGCCCCTACATGCCACATACTTAGGTAAACCTATACATATTGGGCATCAAACTGTTCAGTGGACCCCTGGCGTTCAAATTCAGGGTGTTTTATCTTGGTACCTAATGCTATGTGGGAGATAAGATGCTTCAAAGTGGAAGCTTTGAGGGGATTTTTGGAAATGTCATCAAAATTGCTAACTTTAGAAAAGCTGTGCGGCTTGGTACTTTGGAGTAGAAAGACATGGGTACCCATTTTAGATTCGGGGGAATGTGTACTTTCCAAAAATATATGACTTTCTGGGGTGAGCGTACTTTTTACTAGCTTCATCCCACATATAATGATGTAAATGTGTTGATTTTGCAGGAGCTGAAATGACAGAAATGACAGTTCATATGGGGGTATGTTCACATTGGGGCCCCTACATGCCACATACTTAGGTAAACCTATACATATTGGGCATCAAACTGTTCAGTGGACCCCTGGCGTTCAAATTCAGGGTGTTTTATCTTGGTACCTAATGCTATGTGGGAGATAAGATGCTTCAAAGTGGAAGCTTTGAGGGGATTTTTGGAAATGTCATCAAAATTGCTAACTTTAGAAAAGCTGTGCGGCTTGGTACTTTGGAGTAGAAAGACATGGGTACCCATTTTAGATTCGGGGGAATGTGTACTTTCCAAAAATATATGACTTTCTGGGGTGAGCGTACTTTTTACTAGCTTCATCCCACATATAATGATGTAAATGTGTTGATTTTGCAGAAGCTGAAATGACAGAAATGACAGTTCATATGGGGTATGTTCACATTGGGGCCCCTACATGCCACATACTTAGGTAAACCTATACATATTGGGCATCAAACTGTTCAGTGGACCCCAGGCATTCATATTTAGGGTGTTTTATTTGGTTACTTTATGACCTGTAGGAGATAAGATACTATAGACTAGAAGCTTTGAAGCGATTTTTAAAAAAATCACAAATTTTGATAAAAACCAATAACTTTAGGAAAGCATTGCGACTTGATAGTTTGGAGTAGACAGACAGTTGTGCCTATTCTGTATTCCCCAGAATATGTTCTTTCCAAAAATGTACAATTTTCTGGGATAAACCTTCTGTTAGTGGAATTTTGGCCTTGAAATCCAAAGTATGCAGTTTTTTTGGAGCAGTGCTTTGGGAATTTGGTAGTGTACTGCTGGGAGTTTTTGACCTATACAAGTGAGAAATCTCCATAAAACTATATATATTTGGTATTGGCACGTTCAGGAGACATGGGACTTTCCAAATCAGTTGTATATTCGTGCATAAAATAATTTTTGTTTCTAGTATGTGTGATTATATTATGGAAAATTTGATTTTTTTTGCATTTTTAGACATTTAGAAGCCTATATCTTGTTACAGAATTGGAATTACACAAAAATTCTACCATATTTTGAAAGCTTAGGTTGTTCTGAAAAAAACGATATATTGTTTTCCTTGGTAAACTAAAAGTCCCCCCGAGGAAAGGCCCCTAAAGTGAAACAGTGCAAAATGTTCAAAAACTGTCTGGCAATACAAGTTCCGCTTTGACCAAAATGGCTGGCAGTAAAAGGGTTAAAGAATCTTACCAAATTGGAAAAAAAAAAAAATAATATATATATAATATTATATATATCAATCCTTAGAAAGCACTCACGGCAAGAGAATGAATAAAATCAATTTTTTATTCAACATAATGTCTACGCGTTTCGATCCATATAGGATCGTCATCAGGACGATGAAGAATATTTTATATATATATATAATATATATATATTTTTTTTTTATTTTTTTTTTTCCCCCAATTTGATAAGATTCTTGAATAGGCTAATATTGATTATTAATGATAAAAGCTGTATGTTAGTTAAGTATTCATTATGGGAGTTTAGTTTTTCTTTTAATGTAAAAATATATGCTATAAAGTAAACATTTAACTCCTTTTGACCTGACTCTCTTGGCAGAACTCACACTGTACATTTCGCTGTTGCACTTGGGCCACATCAGATTTTGAAGGCGGCTTGTCTCAAGTGCCGTAACCTTTGGAGGCTGAAAGTAATTGTCTCCAAAAGCTACTGCAATGAAGGAAAGTTCATTCTTTGTTCATTCTGCATAGGAGACAAGTGTCGTTTTCAAAAAATCTGATGCGGCCCTGTCTCTAAAAGCTATTATATGGCATACAGGGGACTTCTACTTCAGATGTGACTCGCTGTATGGGAGACTGGTTTATAGTCTGACAGGGCCCAGCAGCAGGGAACAGAGCAGGCAAAACAGGGGAAAGGGAGTTGCAGATATACTGTATAAAGTAGGTCTGATGTTCTAATTAAATGTATTTAGAAAATAAGTTTTTGTATTGAAATGGCCCACGGTTTGTTCTGTTAATATGATGTTCTGCTGTACAACGCTTTGTACATAAGTAGCGCTATATAAATAAAAATATTGCCATTATAAGGTTTAGGTATAGAAATTGGTGACTTGAAGACCAAAAGGAAAAGACCATTCACATATGGTACCAGAATTCAATAAATGCACTTTGCAGTCTGACCCTATTGGCCCCTATGGGAGTTCTGTGGCAGGGGAATCTGCTGCCTGCAACCAAATGATGTATGGCTAAGCATGACATAGAGGGGCATAAGGGCTTATTTGCCTGGCACAGAGGGTCCTTGCTCAAGTAGAAATGGCAATGCGCTGAGCACAGCTCTTTACATGCACCTCCCATTTTTGGTGCACAAAGTTAACCCACAGGGCATAATATTGATGTAACTAGATGTTACTGAGCCCCAGAGTAAACTCTATTTTGGGACCCAAAATATTTTCTACTATATTGTATTGAAATTGTTAATTAATAATGGGTCCAAATGGGTTCCTTTTACACTTCTGTGCTCCCATACAACCATAGGGTCTGCTTTCTCTGTAGTTACACCCCTGGGCCACAACATGAAGGGTACAGACTTTGCACTTTGGCCCATTTTTGATTAATGACACCCAAAGTGTGTGTGTTTGTTCTTAATAAAGCCACAGTTTAGGGGGATATATAAGTAATGTTCCACATGACACTATTACTTTAAGCAAAATGATATTCCCTTCAAAAACCAAAAACACTCCAAATGAGAATAGAAAGAATCCTATCGATTGACATTACATAGAAGTCATTCAGCGAACTGATTCTAGAAAAACAATTTTATAAGAAAACACTTATACCGTGTGTTTTCAATAATGAAAAATCGATTCCAATTACTGTAATGCGTTGTCATAATTCTGCTGCATCCGTGGCGGCTTTGCTGGCGCCGAGTCATTTATGGAGAGGAGCTCCAATTCAGATATGAAGCAGTCTCGCTGATCATTTTGCTGCGTTTTGCCATTTCGCCCATGATGTCCGTGTCTAAAATAAATTATGCACAGCTTTGTACACTTAAGAGTTTTCCTTTTGCTCTAGTAAATGGTATTACAACCTATGACAAATCTAATCTCTTAGCTGTCAGTTTGGATTTATTTCATGTGTAAAATCCAGGTGTTACTGTATATATCACATTGTGCTTGCAGTTTGCAGTCGGATGGAGTGATGAATCAAAGACGATGCACTGAAAACAAAGAAGGTTTAGTATTTTTTTCCAATTGTAATGTATTAAGGTTGAATCTGGAAAACCATTGCTAAAAGCAAGAAAAATAACCAGGCATAATGCTACGTACAATCACTGCTCAGCGTCCTATCGTCTGTTCTCTGTTTCTCCTACAAATCTAGAGAAACATGTTCTGTAGGAAGAATACTAATGGCTGGTAGGGCTTTAGTTTTCAAATTGTAAACAATAAAGAGAATTTTCAGGTTAACGGCTACCAATATTGGGCTTATTGTTAGGGATCACCTAATAACTATAATAGCTATGAAGAAACATTTATTTTTTACTGCATATAATTCTTTTAAAAAATGAAAACTGAGAGGTAAAGCATAAACATAAACACCCCACAAACTTTTAGTATGTTATAGAATATTCCTAGCAACTTGGTATGTATGGGTATTTGTTATAGTTTCCCACCTGACAGGCTGCTTTCTTTCCAATTGCCCCTCCAGGACACACACCAGCAGCACCCTTTTCTAGGTTTAATCTTATGCTAAACTTGGATACTCTGTCATTAGGTACAGAACACACAATATGGGCCTGTATACTAGATGATATTTGCTGCCTCTGTATGGAGCACTAATTCAAGAAGTGACACATTTTCCAAGGGACAGTAAGTTTACCAGGTTCTCACTTGACAGCTCGGTGAGTGCCCATGGTGGACCAGAGGCGGGCCAAGCTGGCCAGGTGCTCTAGATGACCCAGCCAGCCACCTCGCCCCCACTGCTGCCCCCCCCCCAAACTCCACACGCATGAACTTACAGATGTACAAATGCACGTCATAGAGGGGGTACCGTAGTGTGTAAATCACACATTTGCTATGCATAGGGGGAGAACCATGAAATCGCCAAATGGGGAAGAGATCCCGGACTAGGGGTTGGCAACAGAGGTACCTGCCTGGCGCCCCCTCACTATTGCGCCCTAGGCAGGTACCTCTTCTGCCTGCCCCTAGTTCCAGCCCTGCTGTGGACAGTGGTTCTGCCCAACAAAACCTCTTTATTTCTATATTGCCTTTATTATCATTTTGCACTGAAGGCATGCCATGTTTGTATCTTGCCTTCTTCTAATACAAGAAGTCACATGTACTTTTTCAAGTGCAGCGAGCAAAGAGTAATTTAGAACACAACTGCCATGTATTTTTCCCACAATAAAGCATTTTTTTCCCCCAGAATTCTGGTATCATTGCAGTCACAAAGGGGTGATGGTCCTAATGCAATTGCTTTGCCTCTACTGCAGTTGCATCTGATTTGATAAAAATGCAGAAAGGTGCAGTTCCAATGAATATAAGTCTACCTGCCATCATTTCTTGTGTTTGCTGTGTGAGTGACCTGTGCAACCTATCATTACAAGTGAACTGCGCCAATTGACACAGAGTACTAAGGGAACCCTGGAGCAGGGAAAGTGTGAGGACCATGGATTTACATGAGCCTTAATATCTTGCTTGTGACAACCCCTCTACAAAGAGATATTTGTTTGATATAATAAGGAATTCATCCACCTACTACACCTCCGATGACCCAGTTCTGCGTGACAACCACCAGACTCTTCTCTGTAATGTTGTTCATTTCAAGTATGCATTTGTATTTTTCTAAGTGGTATAAATTTGACAATTAAAGATCAGAAGAATAAAAATGTTGTGTTTTTTTTCTCTCCTTAATAGACTTAAAAATATATGTGACTGAGGAGATTTGTAAAGAGCCCTTTCTCAACACAAATGTGATGTCTATAATTCACTACAGTGTATATTTGTATTAACTACAGGTATCAGACAAGGAAATGTTTATTCAGAACATGCGGAGCAAGTGATTTAGTGGCAGTCATGAAAGCTATTTTATGAAGGCCAATAAATGACATATGGATCGGATACCTGCTGATGTTGCATGGTGCCTCTCCTTGACCATCTGCCCTTTTCTTATCCAGTGAAAGACAGTGAGAACAAATTCAGGCCATAAAATAAGAGATACAAGTGACAATTAACATTTATACCTGTGTATTGTTATGTCTTCTCAGTAGAGTTCAGTAGTGATGAGCAAAACTGCCATGATTCGCAAAATGGTGGACAAATTAATGAATTTGGGCAAAATGTCACCATTTCATGAACAAAATTACATTGCAGTTGTGTTTTTAGCTCGGCATAGTGTATGCATTGTCTTACCTTGTTAGAAAAGCTCCTTTCCATTATTCTACAGCTGTTCTTCGTAGAAAAAAAGGCTCTCATGTTGCCAAGTTCTTTCAAACATAGCATCTAAAGCACTTCTGAGACAGACAGTGGGATGGCTGAGGAAGACTCTGATCTAATTGGTTGATGCAGAAGGCTAGGGGTGCTGTATATTAAAAGGGCTTGGTTTTTTGATGGGTGAAACAAATGCAAAATGGCAAAATTTTAGCCTAGATTCACAAAACTTTTCACTGCTGGTGAAATTGCAAAATTTGCCACTCCCTAGCATTCAGAATAGCAATGTTTTAATCATTGCTCAAAATTGCAGTGCAGCATTTTGTAAATGTATAATTAGAGCACAAATGTACTGTTCAAAGGCCACTATAGGGGGCGCTCAATTGTTTTTTTTCATGGTTCATTTTTTTTTGTGCCAAAATACAATTGTCATAGGAGAATTTTTTTTCACAATTTATTACATGACAAAACCGCAAAGAACCCAAAACCAAAAATACCCTATCTAAAAGCTGTCGGAATCATGTAGAAGTCAATGGCAGGTGTCCCTTTTACAACAGGAAGATCATTCTTTGCTTTGTGGTTTTTAAGATTTTTGTGGGTTTTGATGCTATCATTTGTGTGACAATATAAAAGTCATAGTTTTTGTACCCCCTGTGGATTTTAGAATCGTACAGAATTAAAGATAAAAATGGTGGCAGATCGCTTCTTATATCAAACATGGACAGGAGAAGTGTTGAACCTGACAGTAATTGTAATTACCCACTTTAGGCCATTCTTTGTCAGTTTTGAGAATCACTTTGCCAATAATTAACCTTACAAAGACTACATGATGGGTACCAGTTATATATGGGTTCCAGATTCTGAAGGGAGGAAATAATTGTTATAAAGCATCCTCTACTCCCTCCTAGATCTCATCACTATATTTCTCACTTTTTATACATATACAGGTAACCGGAAAGTTCAGGGGTTTTCTGAATAAGGGATCTATGCGTAATTTGGATCTCCATACCTAGAGTCTACTGAAAAATGATTTAAACATGAAATAAACCCAATCACATCTCCTCTTATAAGGATTGATTATGTTTTAGTTGGGATCAAGGCACTGTCTTATTACAGAGAAAAAGGAAATGTAAACTATTTGATTAAAATAGTTTATGGGAGAATGGCCTTCCTCCAATTGAGAACTTTTTGGATAATGGGTTTCCCAGTAACAAATCCCATACCTGTAGTGAGTTGACAATGAAATGAAAGAAACACAATGCTCCGTTATACTACATAGCAACCAATCAGCAGGTATCATTTACTGGTCACTTGTTTGCTAGCAATCTTCTAATTGAATGACTTAGGTTACTAGATGGTAACCTATGTCATTCGATGGTATCTGTGACTTTTATTACAAAACATCATAAAAAAAATTGTATATGCAGCTGCAGATATCACAACATATGCTAAATTACTATAACCTTTAAAATATTCCTTATATAGATTTATGTTGTCTCTATGTTTTAGTGTGGGAAGTTTTTTATGTTTCCATCTGCACATTTGAAACACTGGGTTTTCCAGGTGTGTAAAAACAACAAAATGATAAATCTTTTTTAAATAATACATGTCTTTTTCATATTAAAATAAAATGAAGAATATATTCCGCAGTTGTTGGTTATTATTACTGAATCTTGTTTTGCAGACACACTGTGTATATAATCTTAATTCTAATACTAATAATAAGTAAGCACATGGCCAACACACTTAGCCCCTCAGGGTTTCACAGTTCTTTGAACTGAATAGCAAATAAGCATGTGTTGCTTTATCCCTTTTATTTAACACAGCCATGGACCATGGGCAGAAATAAGCCTAAAATTGCACATAGCTAAAAGTGTACCAGCATAAGTGGCCAAAGTAGAATGTGTCAAAATATGATATATAATTATGTTGGGTTGAAAACCCCAACATACTGTTCTTCGACTTTATTTTTTTCTTCTGGCTTATTCTTCTGCTTCTTCTTCTTCTTCTTCTTCTTAGCGCCCCCTATTTTCTAAACACTACTCCTCCTACAGTTTTAGGGGTACAACACCCAAACTCTCCACACTTCTTCGCCCTATAGTGGAGCAGGAAGTAGTGGGAGGCTACAAAACGCGTTAAGCGCTAGGTCTTTTTTGGAGATGTATTCGAGTTTTTACTAAGATGGAATAAAGATTTTTTGATTTTTATCCAGTGGTGCTCCGCTATATGTATTTCTTGGTATAATGTTTTTGGGATCCTTCTTCAGTGAAAAAGATTAACTGTTTGCCAGCACCGGCCTTCACCAAAAACTCTTTTGGGGCTGGATTTTTCTGGTAGAAGACTGACAAGGAACCGGCACACTTTAGAGTTAGGGCCTCCAGAGTAACTAAGTACAGGCAAGGATCAAGCAAAAAGGTAGTTAAGGGCAGGCCAAGTCAGGACAACCGGCAATACCTTTGGTTAGAAAAAGAGAATGCTTGAGCAGGATTTGAAGACCAGGATCCAGCTTGGGCAAGGCTACTATGCAGTAAAGGATGTTTATACTTAGACACAGCACCCAATGGTTGAAGTGACTCCTAGAAGTTGCACCACAGCATCAAAACATGCAATGATATTGTCATACACAAAGGCACCCAGAAAATGTTGGGGGACCAGAGCATGGAGAGGTAAGAGAGCGTAACAACTTTACATTACAACTTGGTGCCCTTTAACCAGTTGTGGATTTGCACAAGAAAGTCTTGTATTGTATTTAACACCTGCCTTAAGCAAATAATTAGCTTGCATTGACCTAAATGCTCTGAACTTCAACCACCCATGTATCTTCAACAGGAAGTGCTTCTATGGTTTAAGGGCTCCTAATTTAATCTAAAGTCAAGAAAGAACATTATTAGTAGTTTTATTATGGACGGGACCTAAAGACACTAAGGGGGCATTCACTAACATTCGTATTAGTTGTTTTTTTATGATTTGTGGGGGGTTTTTTTGCATTAAACTAATTTTTCGTGATTTTTTTCACCATCTATAATGGATCAAAACTGCAGCAAACATGTAAGTGAAAATATGCAATCTAAAAGCTGTTGAGGTCATGTAGAAGTCAATGAAAGTTGTTGTAGGCAAATTGTAATAATCTTTCGTGGTTTTAGAGGTTTCTGTGGTTTTTGTCATTTGTAAGTGCATGAAAATACTTACAAACACAAAAAGTTGAGATTTTTGTGGGTATTTTTTGTGTCCATATTTTTTTTTTTTTTCATAACTGAGTAGACCAGGGGTAGGGAACCTTGGCTCTCCAGCTGTGATAAAACTACAAATCCCAGCAAGCATTTTCCTTAATTAACCATGACTGTGGCTGTCAGACTCCTGTAATGCATTGTGGGACTGGTAGTTCCATAACAGCTGGAGAGCCAAGGTTCCCTACCCCTGGAGTAGACCATTCTGCTTTTTTAATAAGTGAGTTTAGTCATGGTAGAAAAAATACATGAAAATTACACAAACCTGAATTTTAATAAATGTGTCCCTAATGTTGGCTTGATGGTATTTATGTATATTTGTGGTATTTCTATATTTACATTTTTTTTATTAAATGCATTTGATAATTTTCCAATCAAGCCAAAGCATTACAGTAAAATAAGCCGATTATTCCTTTCTACCATGAACAGACTACAAGTAGAATGGAAATTCTATGTATAAACAAATACTACAGCAACATTGTATTAAGAATGATTCATTTGTATCAAATTTGTGATATAAATATTTGTTCATTTTAATCTGGAACACCAGCCAAAAGTTATAAAAAGACAAAAGCTACATATATTTAAAGCTCTGCTGCTTATGGAAGGTTGCTGAAAGCAGATTTAATGCAAGCAACCATCCTTGACTTTATCGCACATCAATTTACTAAATCTTCCCTAACATTTTTCAGTTATTGCTGGGTTACAGACTCTTCTCTGGACATAGCTGATAAACAACAAGCTTTTTGTTATGCCGCCCAGCAGTAGCTATCCAAAATATAAATAATGTAACTACTTCAGGAGAAGATAATTGGCAAACAACTCCTACCTTCAATAAATAGATGATATCATCGCCTCTTTGGGTCTTTTATTCTGCTGTGGGATTTCTCTATTAAATTCATAATTAGTTTATATATGTATGACACTTGGAGAATGTTGGAGGGGCGTCTCTTCCTGTTTTGCTTCCACTCACATGAAGATAATGATTAGCCAGACATTATCAGATACAATAGAAACAATAGACTAAAGAAAGAGAATATGAATATTAGTGGTAACCATTATCACCGAAATAAAATTGTTCAGACATCCTTGACAGAGTTTGATATCATAGAAGTAGTCACTAACACTTTATCATAGTCTAATAAACAACCCCATCATTAATTTTAGTACAGAAACAACCAAAGTATTCTTCTGCTTTCTCATTCTATTTCCCCCTCTGCAAAAAGCAAATGCTGTTTACTTTTATGTATTAAATCTAAATTCCTGACCCTAAGAATCAATCCTCAACTCAATCTCTACAGAAAAGTATTAACTTAGTCCTCCAATGATCATCTTAAACCATCCTTGTAGCTTTCTTTCTCATAGCCTTCTTGGCTGAATACTTACACAAATATCATCTTTTAAACTTTCCCTTAGAATTTACTTCTTTATGCTTTACAATTGCCTCACACAAACCTTTCATCTTCAAAATGAATGCAGTAGTTTTCCCACATCTTTGTCATACTGATATCCAATAATATTATATTTAATATCTCCCCATGATAAACTGATATGAACACAACAAGAACATAGCTATGTCACCATCATCAATTTTCATACTGCTGCCGTGTCCTATTCCCTTTCCCACATGTTATTGTCCATTGTTTACTGTCTGTCATTTGAAGTTCATTTGGTTCATTGCATCTATTAAGTAAATATAACTAACACTACTATTACTACTGCTTTGGTTTCTGTATTTAATTAGGGGTCCTGTATGTTGCTTACTATTTAAATTAGGTTACTTTATATTTGTTTTACAGTCTATATTAGTGAATTTTATTGTGAGTGTTATCTTGTCATTTTGTATTTATCTCTAACTATAACTATCTAACAAGAGGTAGATGAGACCTGTCACCTGGTGTACTCGTAGTCATTACGTTGTAAAGTCTCTTTGCGAAAGTCTTAAGGAATACTCTCTCCAATGGAAAAAATCAACTGAATATCTTGTAAGTTATATTCATTTAACAGTTTTCTTATAATAAATAATATTGCACCATTTGATGTTCTTCTCTTTGTGCCTCATTGAGGATACGGCCATAACCTGCAATAGGATACATCAGACTTACTCGGCACATGGATACAGTTACAATCTGCATCAGGATACTTTTTATCCATCTAGCTACAATTTGCACTTGAGTATATCTCCGTTATTTGATCTACTAACACTGCCATCTGGTAAGCAGTTTATATTACTGCACTATGGTGTTTTTGTTTAATTACTGAGTACTATTTTTTTTTTTTTTTTGGTGAGAAGGGTTCACTTCATACAAACGTTGTTGCACTATTATATGGTTTTTGTTTTTCACATATGCACTCCGGCTACCTTTATTTGTGAACGTCTTGGGACCCAGTCAAAGGGGTTGATCTAAGGAGGAGCTGCAAGCTTAAATGCACAAGATTTGTGTTATTGATTACACACGGCTTGAAATTTCAACAACGAGTGCTGAGGACTTTGGTATTGTATATACCTCACTACAACTAAAAGGTGCTGTCCTATTTTCACAGAGAAGCAGCAATTTAGTTAAAAAGTAAAGAATGGAAAATGGTCATACTACATTGATGAGTTCTCTTCAAACAGGATTTGGATACTTAACTATGCAGGATTCAATTTTGTCCACAGACACAGTGAGCAAAGTGTAATTTCAAGCACAATCAACATATTTTTTCCCCCACAATTCAGTGGGGTTTTTTTTTTCTCAGAATGCAAGCTTCATTATGGCCACAAGTGGGTGTTGTGCCTGATGTAGTTACACTGTATCTAATAAAGTTGCACCCGATTTGGCTGAATTAACGCAACTGCATTTGGTTACAAATCAGATGAAATTGCACTGAAATCCATAGTGAAATCCGTAGTGTTATTTCTCAGTTCTTTAGGCGAAAGTGCACCTTATTATGCCTACTTATAAAGGGAGCCCTGGAGCCACTGCCTGGTCAGGAGGTGGTGATAGCTCTAGGGTTCCCCTGCATCAATAGATACAGCAGCACCTGATTTGGAACAGAAGAAAAGAAGGACTGAGCGGAGGCAATGGCACCTATATGAAAGACCGAAGAGCGCATTTTGACGCAAGTACCATTAATGAAAGTGGTTCAACTTGCAATTCATTGTAATGAAAAGCACATGTTGCCCATTGCATCTGTGGACGTATATGAGCCATCATATCTTTACTCGATGAAAGGCCTTTTACTTACCTTTACTGTGAAAAGAAGAAATGGCAGACATTTTCCTAACATTACTGTTATTGCTTCTTAGGATAGGCAAAGCAATATTTATAGAAGCTGAAGAGCAAGAGACTAAATATACCCTACAATAGCAATAATTCAGTCCATGACGAGCAAGAATTCGGAAAGCTCCAGTAACTGTATGGCTTTCTTTGTGCACATTTGGCTACAGGCATAGACACAGCTGTTTGTAATAAGGTGATATATATAACCTTATATAAAGGGGCAGTCCATCTACAGTATAAGAAGAATGGAGATCATATTACCCCCCTTTTTATTATGGGCAATGTTTAATATGATTCTGTCAATGGGGCTTTTACTGAATGAACTAATGCTTGATTTGCTACGTAATAAAACAGCTGCCTAACCCATCTCTAGCTACAGTAAATTTTCCTCATGGAAAAACTAGATTGTCTGACTCAGGGTGTGACTTGAATGTGAATATAATTTCAGCATCCGCTTCTTTGGCATTAAAATTAATAATTCCCTGTTTCTTATTTCCATAGCAATTCTAAATACTGCAAATGAAATGATGATTAGTGTATCCTGATACATTTGTATGCCTTTAATGTAGCAGATCACTCCTCAATCATCAAAATTAATGTGAGTGATATAAAAATTAAATATCGTGTGTGTAGAAAAATGCATCGTTTTATAAAAATCATAGGATTAATTATTAGAGAATTCAAATTTGTGAGCTTAAAGTAAGAATATATTTGTCTCTTTTAAACTGTCATACCCAGGAAACCTGTTTATTTTTTTGCTTGGGTGGTGGAAAATCTGTGTCTTAGATCCCAGTATTTTGCTATTATACAGTATCTCAAGACAGTGCCCATTATTATTGTTATTATTGATAAGTAATATTATCCTAAATGTATATTCCATATACATTTTATGAGAGTATGTTTAGTTGATAAAATAATATATAGATTTTTTTTGAGGATCTATTATCTGGAATGCTATAGACCAGGGTTTTTTTTTTATTGATAAGGGGACTTTGGTTTTGGATCTCTATACTCTAAGGGGCTGATTTACTAATCCACGAATCCGAATCCCGACTGGGAAAAAATCGGATTGGAAACAAACACTTTGTTTTTCGTGTTTTTTGCGATTTTTTTCGCCGCTGTCGCAACTTTTTTGTGAATTGTCGCGACTTTTTCGTAGCCGTTACGACTTGCGCGAATTGTCTCGACTTTTCGTATTGAGCGCTCATAAACGGCGGGCAAACGGCGCAAGTCGTAATGGCTATGAAAAAGTCGCGACAATTCGCGCAAGTCGTAACGGCTACAAAAATTTACGAAAAAGTTGCAACGGCGACGAAAAAAACGCAAAATACCGATCATTACGAAAAAAACGCATTCGGACGCTTTCGATCCGTTCATGGATTAGTAAATCGGCCCCTAAGGGACAGATTTATTTAACTGTGAGTTTAAAGCTTAATACATAAAAACTCACGCAGGTTCTCTTCATTCCTATGGGATTTTTAGAAACCAATTTATCAATGCATGAAAGTTAGAACTCGCCATTTGCTAAATACTCTTCTAAAAATCCCATAGGAATGAATAGAACGTGAGTGAGTTTTTAAACTCACATTTTGATAAATATGCCCCTAAGTCTTCAAAGAATCATTTAAACATTAAATAATCCAAATATCATTGCTTTGCCACCTATAGTAATGAGAGAATTTTTCCAGCAAGCATGGATTTGCAGCGAAATTCCAAATTTGGCCTTGGCGGTGGCTTTTTTGTCTCTGCAACATTTTTGTCTTGGCGTATTTTGCCGCAGTTTTGCGGAAAAATTCACCAATGGCGAAATGCGAAATTGTCCCCCGTGACAAAAAAAAGACGTGTGTCAAAAAAAATTGTCAAGCGCGCATTTATTATGACACGGGCATCAAAAAAAATGTGCACGCAAATTTTTTTGACACGCGTGCAATTTTCGCCGTTTCGCAAATCTTTTGAAAGATTTATGTGCTTTCTGCCAAAGCCAAACTAGAGTAAAAAAGCAAAAATTTAAATGATGGTGTATTGAATCTGTTTTCCAGTAAGTGATTAAAAATGATGTTGAATACATGGGACACTATTTAAATTGTTTTGTTTCCTCGTCAGCCGCAGCCACAATGTCTTGTTAGGAGCATCAGCTGAGAGAACGCTATTCTACCACATATTGCTACATTACTCTTATGCCTATTGATGAAAACAAATTAGTGTTTATATTTTGGAAAGCTATTCCTAAAAATTTCAATTTATTTTTTTATATATTGTATAATTTGGTGGTCTATTTATTAAAATTCAAATTTGTGAATTTTAGACGTCCATTTATCAACATTCTCATTTTTGTGGTTTTTGAAACCACAAAAAAAAGAATTTTCTCTAAAACCATGAATGCCAAGAGATTTATGAAAACAGCCTTTGAAAAAAAGCAAAAACAAAAAAATTGAAAACCTTGTTTGCTTATTTATTAAAAATTTGAATCTAATAATTGTGATTGTATAAAATTGTAAAAAAAATTGAATACATCAAATTTGTATTCTATTTATAATTTTAAATGGGTCTGCAAACTCTCAGAAAATTATTTTTTTTTGCAGTAGATCTGCAAACCATTAAAAAAAACCTTGAAATGTTACCAGTGTTTGCTAATTTATTAAAAAAATTGAATCAAAAAGACTTGATTACTAGTTCCTATTAGTGATGGGCAATAATTCGCCAGGCATGGATTTGCAGTGAATTGCTGCGTTTCACCATTGGCGGATTATTTCGCAAATCGAGTAAAAAAAAAAATTGTCGCTCACGTAAAAAAAAATAAAGTGCGTCTAAAAATGTGCACGTGACTTTTTTTTGACATGCAACATTTTCACGTTTCGCAAATGTTTCACCGTTTTGTGAATCTTTTGCAAGATTCGCTAGTTTTCCGGTGAAACGAGATTCGCTCATCACTAGTTCCTATTGATCCATACAGTATGTTTGTGCTAACGTAATGTATTTTATCTATGAGAACTTTCTAAAATTCCTAAGATAAGCATTGTTTAAAAAAATCAAAGCATAAAGTGCTGCGTTACAAGAATACCTAATAGAAACTGTGCAAAAATAAGTTTAGACCTTTCTATTTCTTCCGAATGATAAAGGACCTCTACCTTTGTAAAGGAAAAAATCTGTAGTTGTATAAGATAAATTATTGAATAGTGACAAGCAAATTTTTATGGCAGGCATGGATTCACAGTGAATTTCCGCATTCCGCCATTGGCGGAATGACAGAAAAGTCATGCGCGATAAAGACGTGAGCAATAAAAAAGTTGCACAACAAACGTGTTTTGCGGATTTTTCGCCGTTTGCAAATTTTCCTGCAAAGCGAAATGGGACAGATTAGATAATCACTACTATTGAGTAATTAAAGAAGTGAGCAGAATAGATGCTAATACAGGTATTGGACCCCTTATCCGGAAACCCGTTATCCAGAAAGCTCCAAATTACGGAAAGCCCGTCTCCCATAGACTCCATTATAAGCAAATAATTCAGAATTTTAAAACTGATTTCCTCTTTTAATGTAGAAATAAAACAGAACCTTGTAATTGATCCCAACTAAGATATAAATAATCCTTATTGGATGCAAAACAATCCTATTGGGTTTAATTAATGTTTTATTGATTTTTTAGTAGACTTAAAGTGTGGAGATCCAAATTATGGAAAGACCCCTTATCTGGAATACCCTTGGTCCCGAGCATTCTGGATAATGGGTCCTATACCTGTACTGTTGAAAAACAGATTTTTCTCAAGCCGGAGTGCATGCAGGCACACAGACAGACAAGTAGTTTCCCTTGAGAGAAAATTATTTGGTATAGAATAATAAGGATTCAGTAAACAGTAGGGGGATTTAAAAAGTTGGTATGAGCATTTGACTATCCAACCAAAAAGCAATGCACTCGAGACCTTGCTACAGACATTTTCAGTCAGGTAAGGCAAAGTTATTGTAGCCCCTCAAGACTAACTGAATTATTATTTTTATGTGATTTATGGCTGAGATACGGAAACAGAACTTCCATTACATAAAATTTTATTATGTGTAAAAAAAATTTAACACCTGGTGCCTGGACACAAAGTAAATATTACATTAGTGACCTATTTTGCAGCACAAAGGCTCTGCCCATATGAGAGACAAATATTCTGTATATTTTGTACAGGTTTTTTTTTTTTGTTGTTCCCTGTTTGTCTTTCTATAAACTCTATGCATGTTTTTGTTGTGTTTCATTGTCATAAAATGTGAGAATGGGGATTCATTTCCATATATATTGATGTTTAAGCAATAGGACAAGTAATAAGGTTTAAAAAATATATATAGAAAAAAAATATGATGCAGCGGACACCTAGGGGGAGATTTACTAATCCACGAATCCGAATCCCGAAAGGGGAAAAAAACGTATTGGAAACGAAAATGTTGTGACTTTTGTGTCGCCGTCGCGATTTTTCATATTCGTTGCAATGTTTTCGTCGCTGTCGCGACTTTATCGTATTTTGCGCGACTATTTCGTCGTTGCCGCAATTTTTTTGTATTGAGCGATTGTAAACGGCAGAAAAAACAATCGGCGACGGAAAAGTCGCAAAAATAACGATCATTACGAAAAAACACATTGGGACACCTTCGGACCGTTCGTGGATTAGTAAATCTCCCCCCTAGAGCCTCAGTACTAGACTGTAGCTCCAAGGTTTCCACAGCGCCCTGCATCAATAGGCACAGCACAGATGTGCAAAAGGATTGGGTGCAAACTTTACTTTTGCGCTAGAAATGACGTCAATTAAACTTTGATGCAAATTGGATGCAATTGCGCTGGAAGTTTTTTTTTTTAATTTAATGACCACAATTGTGTCAGGCACTACTCCCCCTGACGACTGCAACAACACGAGAACTCTGATAAAAAAAAAATGTTGCAACGCAAGCATGGAACAAGTTTCTAGGGGTACAAATAAGAGCTATAATCGGCTATTTGGTAGCCCCTATGTGGACTGGCAGCCTACAGAAGACTGTTATATGTATATATACCAGAAGACTGGTATATGTAGTGTCAGGATTTATTTCGATTCGATCCCTGGAATGCCTGCTGGACTGCTGTTGTACTAACCAACTGTGCCACTGGGGTTTCTTTGTGCTGATCCTGATTGGTTTTCTCAGTGTACTTTTTATATTCCTGCTATCTGCTCCCTTTCCTTCTTCCACCTCATTATCCCCATGTGGTGTTCATCATTCATTTATAAGTCTGTCTCTGCCTATTACTCATTGCTTGGTTATTAAGCTTTTAGCTGAGATCTTGCCCTCCTGTATTTTAGTTATTCCTTGTTCCTGTGACCCATCTGGTCTCTTGCTCCGTATTTCTTGCCAGGTTCCTAGTCCCCCTGCTGGTTCCGGTACTCCAGTGCCCCGTCTAGCCCTGTTCTTGTGAATCTCCTGGTTTTGACTGCCAGCCTGTTCTTTGAATTAGTTTACCTGTTGCCTCTCCCAACTTCCAGCCTGATACTGGACTCTGCTTGTCTGCTGCCTGTCCCGACTACTCACCCATTTATTGGACTCCATCTCAACCTGCCATCTACCAGAGAATGCTCTGTTTGTGCAGCTTTTGTTACCACTTCTTGTTTATTAAATGTTATGTGACTTCATCATTGGCTTCCTGCCTTAGCTCTGCCATATATGGTTACAACCCCTGGTTATCCAGCATTTATGGGGCTATGTAATATAAGGCACTAAGTTTGCCCAGTAGCAGTAACCCATAGCAACCAATCAGCAGGTAGAATTTACTGGTCACCTGTTTAAAAGCAAACATGTTATTGGTTGCTATGGGTAACAGCGCCTTTTATTACATATGGGGTTGAGGTTTTTTTCTGCTAGCCTTACCACTGTGACACTAGTGTCTCTTTGTGACAGTAAGTAGATGATTTATTTTGTGAAACGGGCACAAAAATTTGCCGTGCGTCAAAAGAAATTGTTGCGCATGTCAAAAAAATAAGTTGCATGCATTAAAAAAATGACACGTATCAAAAAATGTTGTGTTCGTCATTTTTTGATGCGCATTGATGCGTCATTTTCCATGTTTCGTTACATTTTCACCGTTTCGCTAATTTTTTCAAAGTTTTGCAAATTTTCCGGCGAAATGGGACAGATTCCCTCATCACCACTTATATCTTTTTGTAGAGCAGGAGGCGAGAGGGCTCATGTATGAAGTAGCTGCAAACAGCTGAATATGAAAGTCAGAAGCAATTTTTTTATTTACAATTCACACCCAGAATTTCAGCAAATTGGCCTGATAGGTAGTGTTCTCTGCAACTTGCTTACAGCGTGCCTGTATGGATGCCTATTGGCTGTGTCTGTTCATTAATCTCACAGGGATAATGTTAATTCTGGTGCATCAATCTGCTCAATGCCAATAATGACATTAGAGCCCACTCACTTGGAACAAGTCCAGAGAATAATTCCATAGTTTTCCATCATGGACACAATTCATCATCCATGATAGAAGGCTGAACAGGTGCACTGGTGTTAGACAAAAGGTACAACAAACACGTATAGGCATCAGTACATATAAATTGCTACAGTGTGGGCTCAGTAATGCATTCATTCTACCACTTTGCGCTTGTGCTTGAATAAATAGAGAAGCCCTTACACAGTTTAAACCACAGTGGGGGTCATTTATAAAGTTTGCGCAGAGAAACTTTTTTCTTTTTTTTTTTTGCAAATGGTTTTCCCTAAATGCTTACATTTTGCACTGCTCTGCCCGGCTTTCCTTCTTTTGTGAATCTCAGTGAAATGAGAATTACGCACAAAAATTTGCAAATGAGATTGCGGTTTGCGTGAGCAAATTTAATTTTGCAATTTGCAAAATCAGTTTAGCGAACATTTTTTTCCACCACTGCACTGTGAATAAAAAATTCACAATTATGTTTGCACATTAAATGCACTAGTCTTGTCTAGCTTTATAAATATAAACATGGGCAGGGCAAATATGTTCACTGTGCAAATAATTCTGTGCTGGGAAAATTTTATAAATGCCCCAAGTGAGTGGTCCTTTATTAAACAGGGGGCAAGGTGCCATGTTTTCTGCTCACTATTACTCTTGCTCCCCTGTACATTCACCCACCACTAAGTAAAGAGGTGGCTTGTGGTTGGTCCATGGCACCCACCTGGGTTTACGTGGAAGGGTTGGAACTTGATGGACTCTGGTCTTTTTTCAACCCTATGTAACTATGTGACTATGTAACCTGCCTTGCACAGGTGCTAGAAGGAGCCATGTCCTAAACAACTTAACAACATTGGGGAAAAAAGAGAAAAGGAAGTAACGTGTGTGCATGATGAGGGAACCTAAGGGCAATGATGGTGGCAGTGGTGGTGGTGGGGGGGGGGGGAGTACTGGATGTGAGTCAGCAGGGGCTAGTAAGTGGGGCACTGGTACAATGGGAAGCAACAATGCTATGTGACCTTGCTCTACCTTTTTCATGAGCTCAGTACATTTCAGTGTGTGCTTTTAGTCATCTGGTTTGTGTGATGATTTTACTCTACCTTTTCATTTTCTGGGAAGTTATTGAGTTCATGTATTTGGCCCCACCATAAACCAAGTAGAGTAATAAAACAGGGCAAGTATCCCTACACATATTTAAACTGTAAAAGCCATGGTCCCTATTAATAGATTACCAACAATCAGAGGGGGGCATTTTTTTCACTCATAATCCACTCTTTCCATACAGTTTTTGTAGGTTTTTTGTTTTTTATTCTTGTTGTTTCAGTGTCTTTATCTACAATTTGTATGATTAAGCATGTCCCCACCATGTCTTGACAGTTTGCTCCAGTATGGTTTATAATCTGTTATGTTTTTCCTTTTTTTCCCTAATACTTTGAAGGGAAACAATTCAATCCTACCTGTATTTTCATCATGTCATGTCACCAACTTCTCTTCTACAAAAATCTGAAAAGTTTAACTGTATCATAATTGTCTGCCACTTAATTTGGTTATAGCCTTGCCTTTGGCTTCACCCTGTCGGGGAACACTTTTTTTTTTAATTTTGATTTTGATTGAAATTTACAGCATAACAATCCAGGACAGCTCACATTACATTCATATCCAACAGTGTGAATAAATCAAAATATGCAATATATGCAGGAGTGTCAGTCATAATGGAGTAACAGTGCATGATAGCAGTAACCAATATTTCAAAATCTGGGATTCCCATCTTTGAGGGGCAGTCCTTGGATCCACCTTACTGGTTGGCAAGCCATTAATTAACAATAGTGTGCTATCTGGTTTAGTTTTAAATATTGGCATAACACATTTTTAGCAATAACCATCTAAAATTAAAGTGGTCAACAACACAAAGGGGCCCATTTACTTACTCACGAACTGGCCGAATGCGTCCGATTGCGGTTTTTCGTAATGATCGGTATTTGGCGATTTTTTCGGAAAATTATCGCGACTTTTTCGTTGGCATCCGAATGTTGCGCAAAATCTGACGATTTTTTCGTAGCGTTAAAACTTGCGACTTTTTCGTAGCCATTCCGAACGTTGCGCAAAATGTTGCGATTTTTTCGTAGCGTTCAGATTCATTCAAGCTTCAGTATGGTGACTTTTCTTGGGCCAGGTTGGAGCTGCAGGGTGCCATTGAGTCCTATGGGAGACTTTTCTTGGGCCGGGTTGGAGCTGCAGAGTGCCATTGAGCCCTATGGGAGACTTTCCTTGGGCCGGGTTGGAGCTGCAGAGTGCCATTGAGTCCTATGGGAGACTTTCCTTGGGCCGGGTTGGAGCTGCAGAGTGCCATTGAGCCCTATGGGAGACTTTCCTTGGGCCAGGTTGGAGCTGCAGAGTGCCATTGAGCCCTATGGGAGACTTTCCTTGGGCCGGGTTGGATCTGCAGGGTGCCATTAAGTTGGAGCTGCAGAGTGCCATTGAGCCCTATGGGAGACTTTCCTTGGGCCGGGTGGGAGCTGCAGAGTGCCATTGAGCCCTATGGGAGACTTTCCTTGGGCCAGGTTGGAGCTGCAGAGTGCCATTGAGCCCTATGGGAGACTTTCCTTGGGCCGGGTTGGATCTGCAGGGTGCCATTAAGCCCTATGGGAGACTTTCCTTGGGCCAGGTTGGAGCTGCAGAGTGCCATTGAGCCCTATGGGAGACTTTCCTTGGGCCGGGTTGGAGCTGCAGAGTGCCATTGAGCCCTATGGGAGACTTTCCTTGGGCCGGGTTGGAGCTGCAGAGTGCCATTGAGCCCTATGGGAGACTTTCCTTGGGCCGGGTTGGAGCTGCAGAGTGCCATTGAGTCCTATGGGAGACTTTCCTTGGGCCGGGTTGGAGCTGCAGAGTGCCATTGAGCCCTATGGGAGACTTTCCTTGGGCCGGGTTGGAGCTGCAGAGTGCCATTGAGCCCTATGGGAGACTTTCCTTGGGCTGGGTTGGAGCTGCAGAGTGCCATTGAGCCCTATGGGAGACTTTCCTTGGGCCGGGTTGGAGCTGCAGAGTGCCATTGAGCCCTATGGGAGACTTTCCTTGGGCCGGGTTGGAGCTGCAGAGTGCCATTGAGCCCTATGGGAGACTTTCCTTGGGCCGGGTTGGAGCTGCAGAGTGCCATTGAGCCCTATGGGAGACTTTCCTTTGGCCGGGTTGGAGCTGCAGAGTGCCATTGAGCCCTATGGGAGACTTTCCTTGGGCCGGGTTGGAGCTGCAGAGTGCCATTGAGCCCTATGGGAGACTTTCCTTGGGCCGGGTTGGAGCTGCAGAGTGCCATTGAGCCCTATGGGAGACTTTCCTTGGGCCGGGTTGGAGCTGCAGAGTGCCATTGAGTCCTATGGGAGACTTCCCTTGGGCCGGGTTGGAGCTGCAGAGTGCCATTGAGCCCTATGGGAGACTTTCCTTGGGCCAGGTTGGAGCTGCAGGGTGCCATTGAGCCCTATGGGAGTCTTTCCTTGGGCCAGGTTGGAGCTGCAGAGTGCCATTGAGCCCTATGGGAGACTTTCCTTGGGCCGGGTTGGAGCTGCAGAGTGCCATTGAGCCCTATGGGAGGCTTCCAAAATCATGCTAAGTCTGAAAGTTTCGGCCGCCGCTTACGATGCGCTCAATACGAAAAAGTCGCGACAAGATACGAGCGAATCGTAATGGCTATGAAAAACTTGAGTTTTTTCGCGAAAATCGTATTGGTAATGAAAAAGTCGCGACAATTTCCGAAAAGTCGTAAAGGTGCCGAAAAAATCGCAAAAAATACGGAAAAAGTCGCAAAATGTTCGTTTTCCAATCTGAATTTTTCCAATTCGGATTCGAATTCGTGTCTTAGTAAATCAGCCCCAAACAGTGATAGTGTTATTCTAAAGCAGGGGTCGGGAACCTTTTTGGCTGAGAGAGCCATAAACACCACATATTTTAAAATGTAATTCTGTGAGAGCCATACAATATGTTTGGCCACGGATGCTGCGGAGCAAGGTAGGGTGGGTCCCAAGCATGCCGGATGCGGGTGCGATGCAGAGGAGGGTGTGGCCTGCGCTCGGTGGATAGAAGACGTGTTCTAAGGCTTAGAACACGTCTTCTATCCGCCGAGCGCAGGCCACGCCCCCCGTTATTTTTTTTATTAAAAATAGGTTCCCTACCCCTGTTCTAAAGTATACCTAAAGAGCCCAAGGCAATATACATCCTATAACACAATAACCAATATAAAATGAATGACCCTGGACTATGTATGATGAGACGTAAAAATATGCTAATACCCAAAGTGAGAAAATAAATAATCATAATTAAATCAGGAGGGGCTAATATTTATCCCATATACTGTATGTGGGCCACTACAATAACCTTAAATTGTAAACCTAAAATATATGACTGAAAATATATGAATGAAAAGGTTAGAGCGCTCTAAATAGTAAATTCATTTTAAAAAAAAGTAAAATACTAGACTATGAAAACTCCTTCATCCAAAAATCGAATCCTATCCATAAATACACTATAATCCATCATAAAAGAGCTGTCTCCATTTTATGTCCAAACAAATTGTCAGCAATATCTTATATCAAAAGAATAAATGACGCACAGTGTCCCTTAATAAAGTGATAAAAATCTGTTCATGGCCAAAAATTGGTCTCTAATGAACCAAGGAAAAATGGCCTTTAACTCAGTGTGATCCATATATGTTCTGGACTCCCCCCCCCCCAGGTCTATAAGTTTGTATATTTGGTCCCACTGATAAATCTATATGTATTTGTATATGTATACGTATGGCTGATGTACACTCCTGTTGTAAATAGATATCATACAGAGCCCCCATACTTAGCTCTGAAGGGACTCTTGTCTTCTAAAAATCAGCTCTAGGTTCAAATTCCTGCCATGTTTCTTATATAAGATGTTGCACTGATAAATCCATTTACCTTATATACTCGAGTATAAGCCGATCCGAATATAAGCCGAGGTACCTAATTTTACCTAAGAAAACTGGAAAAACTTATTGACTCAAGTATAAGCCTAGGGTGGGAAATGCAGCAGCTACTGCCAAGTTTTAACAATCAAAAGAAATACCAATAAAATTACATAAATTGAGGCATCAGTGGGGTATATGTTTTTCAATATTTATTTTAAAGAAAAACAGTAAACTAGCTCTGTAAGCGGAGAAGAGGGTCAACAAAAACAATATGAGTACTACCCCACGCTCATTGCACATTTGCAGACCGGCAGCAGACCCAGTCCCAGAGGAGATGTAAGGGGAAATAAGTATTGCTAGTGGGAGCCTAGGCCAGGGCACTGGAGGGTCTGGTTGCAGGTGGCCTAATTCGCACACAAAGGAGAGAGGGTGCTAGTCTAGAGGGACCCATGGCACCCGACTCGAGTATAAGCCGAGGGTGACTTTTTCGGCACATTTTGGGTGCTGAAAAACTAGGCTTATACTCGAGTATATACAGTATTTACTGATCTATCCAGGCCCGGGCTGGCAATCTGTGTATTCTGGCAAATGCCAGGGAGGGGGGGCTGTAAGGTGCCATAGACAGTCACTATTTATTGGGCTGATGGGGGCCGTTTAAGCCTCTGTTTAATTGAAAAGCCAGGGTCTTTTTGAATATCAGTCCAGGCCTGGTTCTTACTGGGTTCTGTATGCTTACAGGGAAGTAACATAACCTATTAACTGTGCAGACCGCAATACATTCAGATAAACCTTTTATATTTATACATATCTGAAAATATGAGACACTGTATGAAGTTTTTTTTTTTTGTAATACATCACTAAAAATAGTAAGGCTCTCAAAAAAATATCCAAGACAATTTTTTTTTAATATAACAATATTATTTTCATTAAGTCAACATCATGCAAAGCTGCATCTCTCTGTATTGTACACATTTAGATATTGATGTTTTCTGATATTTGCACATGGTTTCAAAGATATGAAATATTATTTTAGCTGTCATTCCCGGAAACCATGGCACTAAAGAAAGAGCATATTACATAAAACAACACAGAAAATGAAAGAAATAAACAATAAGGCAGAAAAGATAGCCTCTTGTCCTTCCAGTTATGTATCTCTGGGAGAGCACAATTGATTTGTTATTGCACCAATGTATAGGTGTCTACAAAAATACTGGAGGCACTCGGGTAATTTAGGGAAAGGATATTATTTGAAAACAGTAAGTAAAAATGACTGAGTCTAAATACATAAAAAATACTACAGGTATGGGACCTATTATAAAAAATGCTCAGGACCTGGGGTTTTCTGGATAAGAGATCTTTTCATAATTTAGCTCACTATACTTTAAGTTTATAAAAAAATTATTGAAACATTAAATAACCCCAATATGATTGTTTTGGCTCCAATAAGGATTAATAGTATCTTAGGTAGGCTCAAGTAAAGATACTGTTTTATTATTGCAGAGAAAAGGGAATCATTTAACCATTAAATAAACCCAATAGGGCTGTTCTGCCCCAATAAGGGGTAATTATATCTTAGTTGGGATCAAGTACAGGTACTGTTTTATTATTACAGAGAAAAGGGAATCATTTAACCATTAAATAAACCCAATAGGACTGTTCTGCCCCAATAAGGGGTAATTATATCTTAGTTGGGATCAAGTACAGGTACTGTTTTATTATTACAGAGAAAAGGGAATCATTTAACCATTAAATAAACCCAATAGGGCTGTTCTGCCCCCAATAAGGATTAATAATATCTTAAGTAGGCTCAAGTACAAGGTACTGTTTTATCATTAATGTGAAAAAGAAAATCATTTGAATATGAGTCTGTGTAGTCCATGGAAGATGGCCTTCCCATAATTCAGATCTTTCTGGATAACAGGTTTCTGGATAATGGATCCAATACTTGTACTACCAATACAGATTGCACTGTATGTATCTCAATGTCTCCTCGGCATACTAGAGATGCTGTCAACTCCAAGGGACATTAATGCATTCCTTCTGCCCTGGGCTATGTGCGTACTGGGACAGGATATTGGGGAAACTAACAACCTTGACGGGGACAATTATACTGAAGGACCCTAAGCTATGGCCATTAAATATAATGCCATGCCTGCAGATCCCTCCGGATAAAGTTAATTTTCTCTCCGTAACCCTCCTACTAGCTCGTAGGCACTTACTCTGAAGTGGAATCAATCCTCACCCCCATATATGTAGCCTGGTGTGCAAATATGGACAGCTAGTGCTCATTAGAGAGATACAGTATATGTATAATTAAATGGGTAGACAGTCTTGGCACAACTTTATGTGGAAATTTGGGTCACCCACAAATACTTGCGAGTATCATTGTTCTGAACCCATTGTTTACTTTGTATCGTTTATCCTGTACAGTACATCTGTGCCTTTGTTGATTGTAACTGCAAACCACTGATACACTTCTTGTTATGCTACATGTCTCAATAAAATATTTCCTGAATTAAAAAAATAACAGGGTTCCTAAGTGATCCAATCAATACAATCCCACTATATAAAAATGATAGATTGTAAGCTAAAATCTGATCCTAATAATGCAAGTGCTGGTTTGCAATTACCTGTGATACATCTACATTTCAGAAGGGATAGCTGTCTAGGTGGTTTTGACATGTACAGTAAGTCTGAAAGAAAGATGTCATTGCTTAGGGGCAAGTAAAGAAAAAAAAACTTAATCAAATATCCAGGTATTATGATATGTAACCTGCTGTGTCTGGCTTGCAATTTAAAGCTCAGTATACATTTTGCCTGTTTGAGAGGTCTTTGCAATGATGAAATTGTATGAAATGTTTAGGGAGTGCTTTGGAATATCCAAGGATTACTTGTAATTAACTGAATCTAAATCACAATGTCTTCCAAACGTTACATAGAAATCTTTCTGTTTAAATAGTTCAGAATGTCATGTATCATATTTTGATCACAGAATTATTTGGATATTGTCATTGCCTCCGAGCTTCTAATCAAACTAAATATTTCAGTAGAAATTAGATCCCGAAAAATAAAATACAGCTTATAGTATATTGGGCTGGTATAATAACTGCTTCTCATAGTTAACAGTCATTCCTTGCGCTTTTGAAATATCGCCAAACTTAAAATTAATATTACAAATTAGTGATAAGCGAATCTGTCCCATTTAGCTGCCGAATCCTGCCCGAATACCGAACCAAATCCTGGATTCAGTGCATCCCTAGTATAGAGCGTAACATAGTTACATAGTTTAGTTACATAGTTACATAGGGTTGAAAAAAGACCATTGTCCATCAAGTTCAACCCATCCGAGTAAACCCAGCACACACAACCCACACCTACCAATCTATACACTCACATACATAAACTATATATATAACCAGTAATACTAACTGTAGATATTAGTATCACAATAGCCTTGGATAGTGCCAAAGAAAATATCATATCTCGAAAAATAGGAATGCAATGTTCTATCTCCTCTAAAGGGCCAGGTTTACTAAAACTTAATAAACTTAAATAAGTTTAGTCGAATTTTAATATTATTTCTTAAGGTCCCCATACACGGGCCGACTATAGCTGCCGATATCGGTCCCTTGGACCGATTCGGCAGCTAATCGGCCTGTGTATGGGGAGAGCAGAGCGGCCTGGCCGACCGATATCTGGCCTGAAATTGGCCAGATCTCGATCGGCCAGGTTAGAAAATCTGGTCGGAACGGGGACCGCATCGGCTCGTTGATGCGGTCCCCGATCCGACTGCCCCATTGCCGCCCACATAATCCGATCGTTTGGCCCCAGGGCCAAACGATCGGATTATTATTTTTTTTACCTAAATGCTCCCCGATATCGCCCACCCGTAGGTGGGGATATCGGGTGAAGATCCGCTCGCTTGGCAACACGAGTGGATCTGCTCGTGTATGGCCACCTTTAGAATGTCTGACACTTACTAAAAGTTGTTCAGAATTATATTTTCTTTCGCCATTATAGAAAAACAGTGATTTGATATTTTTTATATTGTTTTTATGATGCATTTAATATGTTCCTTTATGATTTCAAACACAAAGGATGAGTTTGATTTTTTTTTCCCACAATGCAAGTTTTTTTTGCACTAAAAAAAACTCGAATTTGAATTATGTTTCAAAAACTCGAATGCCTGTTATTTATTAAGTGCAAAACCCCCTAAAACTTGAATGTAAAAAATCACCAAGTAAAAGTTGGCAAGTTTCTACAAAAGTCAACGGGCCATATTTTCAAACTTAGTTTGTAAACTCAAAAAATTCGAGATATTAGAGTTTTTTATTTGAACAAGTGTTCCTTATTAATAAATAAGTGAGCATTCAATATGTGAGTTTATTCGATTTAGAAAAAAAAACTTGGATTCACAAACATGAAAATGGATAAATAAGTCAAAAAGTGACTGCTACTCCAGCAACAATTTGGAAATTTGCCATTAATGACTCGTCAACTTCTTCACTGCGCCTGATCAATCATGAAACTTGCTGGGAGGAAATGTGCCAATCAATGATAGAGAAAAAATAACAAATGATTGATTCTTACTCCATGTAATTAAGTTAGGACTGAGGATACATTTATTATACTTATTATAAGTGTAAATAACAAATTATAGCACATTTGACCAGGGCCACAATGGTAATTATTTAGCATTCTTGAATATTTACAAGTACCTAGTATGTTGATTACAGGCATGGAACCTGTTATCCAGAATGCTCGGAACCTGGGGTTTTCTGGATAAGGGATCTTTCTGTAATTTGGATCTCCATATCTTAAATCTGCTAAAAAATCATTTAAATAGTAAATAAACCCAATATTATTGTTTTGCCACCAATAAGGATTAATTATATCTTAGTTGGGATCAAGAACAGGTACTGTTTTATTATTACAGAGAAAAGGGAATCATTTAACCATTAAATAAACCCAATAGGGCTGTTCTGCCCCCAATAAGGATTAATTATATCTTAGTTGGGATCAAGTACAGGTACTGTTTTATTATTACAGAGAAAAGGGAATCATTTAACCATTAAATAAACCCAATAGGGCTGTTCTGCCCCCAATAAGGATTAATTATATCTTAGTTGGGATCAAGTACAGGTACTGTTTTATTATTACAGAGAAAAGGGAATCATTTAACCATTAAATAAACCCAATAGGGCTGTTCTGCCCCCAATAAGGGGTAATTATATCTTAGTTGGGATCAAGTACAGGTACTGTTTTATTATTACAGAGAAAAGGGAATCATTTAACCATTAAATAAACCCAATAGGACTGTTCTGCCCCCAATAAGGGGTAATTATATCTTAGTTGGGATCAAGTACAGGTACTGTTTTATTATTACAGAGAAAAGGGAATCATTTAACCATTAAATAAACCCAATAGGGCTGTTCTGCCCCCAATAAGGGGTAATTATATCTTAGTTGGGATCAAGTACAGGTACTGTTTTATTATTACAGAGAAAAGGGAATCATTTAACCATTAAATAAACCCAATAGGGCTGTTCTGCCCCCAATAAGGGGTAATTATATCTTGAGATGAGATCAAAAACAAGGTACTGTTTTAAAATTTCTGGATAACTGATTTCACGGATAATGGGTCCCATACATGTATATATTAAAAGAGCTGACATGGAAGAAAAATCCCATAAACAATTCTGAGAGATATTAGTAGAAATTAGATGGTAAATTGTGCCCGAAGCTTTAATGAGTTCCTGCTTTTAATGCTGATTACCTTTAAATAAGTCTTTCTTTAGAAATCATCAGGTTTTTACTAGTGATTAGCGAATTCTTTCAGCAGGCATGGATTTGCAGCGTATTTCCGTATTTTGCCATTGGTGAATTGTTTCACGAAACTTCCATGAAACATTGGCGCAGAAAAATTTGTTGTGTATCAAAAGTTGCGGTCACATCAAATTGGGCATGGTTGCGTCAAATTGGGTGTGGGTGCATAAAAAAAAGCAGTGAAAAAAAGACACACACGTAGAAAAAAAAAGACAGGTGATAAAACAAAGACGCTTGTGACATCAAACGCGTTTCGCAGATTTTTTGCTGTTTCGCGAATTATCCTATCGTTTTGCAAATTTTTCAGAAAAGCCAAATGGGACAGATTTTCTCATCACTAGTTTTTACATTTGTTAGGCTTCTGTCCCCTTTGTTTCATTTAAAAAAGTAGGAAATAAAATAACCTTTTGGATCTTTTAATGTTCTTTAAAGTTCCAAAAAGTACTTCCGGAAAGTAAAATTGAAAATATTTGGCCTTTTTTTTACTCTCAAGTGGCTTATTAGCAATTGGTCCCACCCTAAAACGCCAAAGTATTTTGTAAAACCATTGCGAAAATGTAGAATTCTATATTCAGAAACATGATATTTCCAGTGGTTTTTGGAAAGTAATTTTTTACTCAAATCTATATAAAGCAAATCAGCTCAGAACATCAAATTATTGTAATGTGTGTATGAAAGTGTATACATAAACTATATATTATATTTGGATTTGATGTGAAGTTTCATGTGGATTATGTACAGCAATAGATGACTACTGATTACTTGTGTGATCATTAAAATTGAATAATTATAGGAATTAATATTGTTACAATCTTACCTTAGGATACATAAATGAAACCAGTGAAAAGAAACAGTGGGAAACGCCTGCAAAAACTTGGCAGAACATAATTTCCATTTCATTTTTCTACATCTCAGCCCATTTCGCAGTGGAAAGAAACTCTTGGTTAGATGGAATTCATCAAAAAGTTGTTTTCTATTTTTAGATGTGTTTCACTTGGTTAAGTACCTGCTGGGATCTCTTTGGGATACGTGTGTGCATGTAACCAATTAGAGCATTGGCAAATATCCAAGTGAAATATTAACAACTAAGTGCAGTATGAACAGCAGCCACATTTATATAAGAAAAACACATAAAATGTTAACAAACGTAGTGCTTGTATTTCAGAGACAGGGAAGGCTAATGAGCTGGCAATGCCAAGAACTGATGGTATTTTACAGATGTTTTTCCAACTTAAGAATTGCCATACCATAAGTAAAAAAGACATGTTTGAATTTCTGTTATTTGGGGTAGTGATGGGCGAAAGGTTTCGCCAGGCATGGATTCGCGGCGAATTTCCGCGTTTCACCATTGGTGGATTGTTTCGCGAAACAGATGAAAAAATTTGCAGCGGAAAAATTCGCCGCACATCCAAAAATTTTCGCCGGCATAAAAAAAGAATAGTCGTGGGCGGCTAAATAATAGCCACGCGACCAAATAATAGCCACGGGCGACAAAAGAATAGCTGCGGGCGACAAAAGAATAGCCGCGGGCGACAATTTTTTTTGCCGCATGACATTTTCGCCGTTTCGCGGATCTTTTGAAAGATTCGCGAATTTTTCGGCAAAGCGAAACGCAACAGATTCGCTCATCACTAATTTGGGGCTCTCTTTGGGGACTCTTTTGAAGAATTTACTTAAAAGTCCATATAGTTTGAAACTATCCTTCAGCTCTTGCAACTAGCATTGTGAGTCACGCACTAGTCATGAGCAAATTTTTTCTCCAGACATGGATTTGCAGCGAATTTCCGCATTTTGCCATTGGCAAAATTGATTTGCGAAACTTCGGCATGGAAAAATTTGTCACACATCAAAAAGTCACAGTCGAGGAAAATTGGGCGCAGTCATGTAAAAAAGACGTGCATGACAAAAAAGACGCAGGTGATAAAAAAAGACGCGCAACAAATGGGTTTCGCTTATTTTTTGCTGTTTTTGTGAATTTTCCTGTTTCACAAATTTTTCGGCAAAGCAAAACGGGAAAGATTCGCTCATCACTACTATGCACCTGTATTGATGATGCAAAACTGTGCAAGGAAATTGAATCTATTCCAGATGTATATTTTTCTTGTAGAAATGCCTGGATAATCTGGGTGGCTAGGTGATAAGTGAGATTGAGAAGTCATGTTATGCAACTGGAATTTAAAAATATAAAGGATATTTATACATTTAACAAAGTTATATTAGGAAAGTCCTTCATGGATATGGCCCTTGGGCTTGTATTGTATTATGTATAATACACTTATCTTTAGTAATTAAATCAGCGGAAGAAATGTATTTTACTGCATTTCTTGCATTCTTGTGAGAAGAGTATGTATGTATGTATATCTTTATTTATAAAGCGCTACTTATGTACGCAGCACTGTACAGTAGAATACATTAATACAAACAGGGGGTTAAAGATAATGGATAAATACAAAGTACACCAATACAAATAAATACAAGGTACAGTTACAATAAGAGTCAGAAGGTCCCTGCCCCGTAGAGCTTACAATCTATATGGGAGGGGTAACTAACAGACAGAAATGGGCAAATATAAGTGCTGTAGGTCACAGTGGGTGACATTACAGTATAAGTGCCAGTTTCCAGATCAGGTGCTGGGTGAGTGCTCCAAAGAGAGTTATTCTTCCTGGGTACAAAGCTCTGATAAGGCACCATCTAGACCAGGGGTCCCCAATCTTTTTTAGCTCTGAGCAACATTTAAATATTGAAACAGTTGAGGAACAATGCAATCATAAAAAAAGTGGGGATGACCAATAAGGGCTGTGCTTGGTTATCTGGTAGCCCAATGTTGACTGTCAGACTACAGATGGTTCTGTTTGGCAGTACACATGGCCTTTATGCCTCCAATGCTTGCATCCAAGTCAGAAATGTAAAAGTGGGCATCTGCTTTGAGGCCACTGAGAGCAACAGCAAAGAGTTTGGTGAGCAACATGTTGCCCCCGAGCCACTGGTTGGGGATCACTGATCTAGACTATGCAGTGGTCCTCATTGATCTAAAAGGGAAATTCCAGAGCAAGTAAAATGTGTATGGGGGTAGCAGTTAAGTAGAATGGTGGGCTTGTTTACACTGGAGAATATATTAACTGTATATAAATATATAGGGACCATACAGGGTATAATGAACTATCAAAAATAGTTCCTTCAAAAGGACACAAATGCATCCATTAAGATTTTAAGAAAAGGCTTCCATCTTAAGGTGTGAAAGAGGTTTTTTTGTGAGAGCTGGGAAGATATGAAATTTTCTTTCTAAAGTGGTTGTCTCTGGAGAAAATGCACTTGCAAAGGGACATGATTACTTTTTACAAGTACATTAGAGGAAAAAACAGACAGATAGCAGGGGCTTCATTTTCACATAGAGAAGAACAAGAGGCCACCCCTTTAAAATTAAGGAACTGATCTTTCACTTGAAGCAGGCCAAATGCAGTGAGGTTATGGGATACCCTGCTGGGAGATATTCTCACAGATTCCATTAATGCTTTTAAGAAGGGCTTGGATGACTTCATGAACATGAACAAACTCCAGGGCTTCAGCAAACTCAAAATCTTTAACATATGTCTATGTATAGGTTTGTGTGTGTGTGTGTGTGTATCTATGATTATGTTCTGCAAAATCTATTGTTTGTTTCAATCATTTCTTCACTGTTCTTGCAGAGGAATGCAATAGAAGAGTTTTCAGGGCTCATTTGTGATGCCCTATGCAATGTGCCACAGTTGCCCATTTTGCCCAAGTGCAGAGACTTGTGGAAGATGCTTTGAATTGAATGAATTAATTGCTCCAATCAATGGAGGTGGGCGGGGAGGCACATAAGTGTCCACCCTCCTGCCCCCTACTCGCCCCATACCTTATGCATCATTCAGACGTGCATGGAAAGGAGTTCCAGGAGGTGTAGGCCACATTGGGGCCCTGTCCTTACCTACTGCTCTGAGACAGGACTGGGGTGCTTCTCTTGATGCTGCTCTTTGCCTGGAGAGCCGGTTTTCTTTTGATCCAGTGTTCTGTGCTAGCAAATGTGGTGAGCAAATCTGTTTCGCTGCGCCGAAAATTTAGCGAATCTTTCAAAAGACTCGTGAAATGGTGATAAATTTGCAGAATAGCAAAAATGTTGCGCGCCCAAAACAATTTGTCGCGTGCATCATTTATTTTGAAGAGCACAACTATTTTTGGAGACATAAAACTTTTTTTTTTTTTACATGTGACATTTTTTTTGATGTGGGCGACACTTTTTTGTCGCGCTGCGAATTTTCTGCTGTTTAGTGAAACAATACGCCAATGGCGAAATGTGGAAATTCACCGCAAATCCATGCCTGCCGAATAATTTCACCCATTACTAAATGGGTACTAAGGGGGGCAAGAGCTGCCCCATAGTGATCCTACACTTGCACCTCCTGGGGTTACAAATAAGGCCTCTTGTGCATAATTTGTAAGTACAGGTATAGGACCCATTATCCAGAATGCTCGGGACCAAGGGTATTCTGGATAAGGGGTCTTTCCGTAATTTGGATCTCAATACCTTAAGTCTACTAAAAAATCAATAAAACATTAATTAAACCCAATAGGATTGTTTTGCATCCAATAAGGATTAATTATATCTTAGTTGGAATCAATTACAAGGTTTTGTTTTATTTCTACATAGAAAAAGGAAATCAGTTTTAAAATTTTGAATTATTTGATTAAAATGGAGTCTATGGGAGACGGGCATTCCATAATTCAGAGCTTTCTGGATAACGGGTTTCCGGATAAGGGGTCCAATACCTGTACTGTAAAGCTCTTTATGCTTAGTAATAATACTGCTTGTTTGTCCCATAAATGCTCTATGGTATGTGTAAGCATGTTCAGTATGGGGCCTGTTTATTATGCTGTGTAAAATGAAATTCAATGAAAAATGGTGAATAAAGCTGTGTAAAATAAATGGCAAAATTAACCATCCAAACGCCAGATTTTATGCTGTTTTATTTTATTTTATTTTACGTTCCGGCAGAAGAAAAACTGTTTAAAAAAATGACACCATTTTTTTATGTGGCATGCCTGCCGATATGTGCCAAACTTTGACGCGTATTGTTACACAGCATAATGTATTTCCAATATACTTGTTTTTACTGCTTGAACGTATACATTTTTTAATCTGTAGTTTGCTTGTACATTACATTTGAGCTCATCTGTATCCCTCCTTCCTATAGTATTTCTCACTGTTTGACAATACATTATATTGGTAGCAATGATGTTTGTATATTTTACTCCAGCGGTGGCATATATAATTCAGTAGGTTTGATTTAAAGGTTTTCTCTTTCTAAAGCTTGATATGTAACCGGCTGTGTCTGGCTTGCAATTTAAAGTTCAATATACATTTTGCCTCATTGAGAGATCTTTGCCAGTGATGAATTTCTACGAAATGTTCAGGGAGTGCTTTGGAATATCCAGGGAGTGCTTGGGGATTATCTAAATCTACCTACATTCATCAACATGTCTACTGTGTTCCAAATGTTCCATAGAATTAAACTTTCGATCTGTTTAAATATCAGTCCAGACTGTGATTATTATTCGTTCAGCCTGCAGTTTAAAGCAAAATATTTACTGAACATAATTGCTTTGACAAAATGATATGCTAAGCACAGAATTATTTGGATATTTTCATTGCATCTGAGCTTTTAATCAAACAAAAAAGTTTCAGTAGAAATTAAATCCTGAAAAAGAAAGAACTGTTCTTAGCAGTAGTGATTAACGAATCTGTCCCGTTTAGCTTCACCCAAAAATTTGCAATACGACAGGAAAATTCGTGGAACGGCAAAAAATCCACAAAACGTGTTTGTCACAAGACTTTTTTGTTGCGTCAAAAAATCCACAAAACACGTTTGCCGCGCAACTTTTTCGTTGCATAAACATGGGTGTGATCATGTAAAATTGGGCGTGGACACATAAAAATAGGACGCGACCATGCCCATTTTGATGTGCCCACTACTTTTTTTGGTGCGCAACGGATTTTTTCGCTGCGAATTTCCTTGGAAGTTTCGCAAAACAATTTGCCAATGGCAAAATTCAAAAATTTGCTGCAAATGCATGCCTGGTGAAAAAATTCACTCATCGCTACTTAGCAGTTAAAAGACAATACTGCTGCTTGGGTACCACTGCTTGGGTAACACTGCTTGAGTAACACTGCTTGAGTAACACTGCTTGGGTAACACTGCTTAGGTACCACTCCTTGGGTAACACTGACTGGGTAACACTGCTTGAGTAACACTGCTTGGGTAACACTGCTTAGGTACCACTCCTTGGGTAACACTGCTTGAGTAACACTGCTTGGGTAACACTGCTTAGGTACCACTCCTTGGGTAACACTGACTGGGTAACACTGCTTGAGTAACACTGCTTGAGTAACACTGCTTGGGTACCACTGCTTAGGTACCACTCCTTGGGTAACACTGACTGGGTAACACTGCTTGAGTAACACTGCTTGAGTAACACTGCTTGGGTACCACTGCTTAGGTACCACTCCTTGGGTAACACTGCTTGAGTAACACTGCTTGAGTAACACTGCTTGGGTAACACTGCTTAGGTACCACTCCTTGGGTAACACTGACTGGGTTTTTATCATTTGCAAGTTTGGGGGTTTTGTGTTATTTTCCTTTTTGTCTGGCATTTTAATTTGTTTGTGCTGTCAATTAGGATCCTTTAATAAAAGAAAAGACATTTGTGGTTTTAGTGGAAATAAGTTCATTTGTGGTTTCAAAAAAACACTACTAAAATCTTAATGTTGATAAATCTGTTTTTTAATTTATTAAAATTTATGGGTTTAGAGTAATTATTTAAATACGTGATTTTTTGCACTAAAAAGTTTGATTTAAGGAAAAGAAAAAAACCACAAACATTAATAAATCTGCCCCTTAATGTTGTCTACACCAAAATAAAAACCAGTTTGTTTACATTTAGTATGATGTACACATCAATAATTTGAGAAAATTTGCAGTTATTTTTGCTTGTGGTTTTAAAAATATTTACATTGTTTGTTCTCCAACTCTTAGGGGCTGATTTACTAAGACACGAATTCCGACCGAATTGGAAAAATTCCGATTGGAAAACGAGCATTTTGCGACTTTTTCGTATTTTTTGCGATTTTTTTGGCGCCTTTACGACTTTTCGGAAATTATCGCGACTTTTTCGTTACCAATACGATTTGCGCGAAAAAACGCGAGTTTTTCGTAGCCATTCCAAAAGTTGCGATTTTTTCGTAGCGTTAAAACTTAAAAGGCACGACGTTTTGCGCAAGTTTTAACACTACGAAAAAATCGCAACTTTTTGCGCAAGTTTTAACGCTACGAAAAAATCGCAACTTTCGGAATGGCTACGAAAAACTCGCGTTTATCCGCAAAAATTGTATTGGTAACGAAAAAGTCGCGATAATTTTCCGAAAAAATCGCAAAATACCGATCATTACGAAAAAAACGCAATCGGACGCATTCGGCCCGTTCGTGAGTAAGTAAATGGGCCCCTTAGGTTTGGAGTTTTCAACCCCCCCTAAACCCCATAGCATTAGATAGAATTTTACATGAAATGTTAATATACAGATGATAGATGCAAAACGGGAACTTTGCTCCTCAAAATGGGTATGATCCACTTTAGACAGTACTGCATAGGTGCAGGATTAAACTGATTAAATCAGCAGGAAGTCTAGAACTCAAGTCTAGACCTAAAAAACAGGTTTACTACCTTGTATTTCTTTATTATTTATACATAATGATGAGCGAATTTGTCTTATTTTGCTTCACCGAAAAATTTGTTACACTGCTGAAACTTTTGTGAAACATTTGCTAAGAGTGGTTACCATGTGACTTTTTTGACCCTCCTAACTTTTTTTCATGCAACCCCTATTTTTCGACGCAATCACAGCTTTTTTTCTCACTCTGCGAATTTTTTCATAGCAAATTCTTGTGGAGGTTTCATGAAAATATTTGACAATGGCAAAATGCAGAATTTGCGTATAAATTTTACTCATTACTATTTATATATCACTGAGACACTTGCACAACAACATAGAGAGATTGCAACACATTAAGGGGTTATTTATCAATTTTATATTTTAATTTTTTTCAGGATTCGTATTTATGTACTAAAAAGCCTGAATTTAAATTATGGATGAAAAACTTGAATTTTCAAAATTTATTAATAGTGATGAGCGAATCTGTCCCATTTTGCTTCGCCGAAAAATTTGTGAAACGGCGAAAAATCCGCAAATCCCATTTGTCACGTGATTTTTTTGTCATACACGTCTTTTTTGCCGCAACCATTTTGTTACAACCTCAGCTTTTTTTTATACGACTTTTTTTGACGTGCAACAATTTTTTCTGTGGCAGATTTCCGCTGATGTTTAGCAAGACAATTCACCAATGGTGAAATGCGGAAATTCGCTGCGACTCCATGGATGGCGAAAAAAAATTGCTTATTAATAAAAAAAAAAGCAAAAGACTCCAATGTAAAACTTACGCATCTGAATGCTTGTAGGGTCATGTAGAAGTCAATGGGAACTGTCTTAGGTAAAGTTAAACTATTTATTCAATTCAAAGTGGAAAAACTACCAAAATTACACAAATACAAATTTAATTTGTAAATTTTAAAAAACAACCCTAAAAAACCCTTTAAAACCCAACAACACAATTTCAATACTTCTGGTTATGGTTGGTCTACATTTTTCTTAACAGTCACACATTTATTATTAAGTAACAATGGATATGTACAGTAGTCTTCGTATGAGCCACCCACCGCCATTTTGCACCGGGCTCAAGTCTGCGGTGATAATCATAAAATAACATGAAGAAAAATACCAAGTATATATGATTTTTTTTTTATAAAATGACTGTTGATGGCTTAGCGTTACCTTCCTGGAAAAAAGAAACAGCGACAATAAGTAGGTTGAATACATTCATAAGAAAAGAAATTCAGTTGCAAACTATTGTGCTCCCACTCACACATCAATCCTAGTTTTAATATTTTATTTTGAAACAGGTCATTATTACTGGTCTTAAAATACAATTTCCAGCACAATTGAGTTACTTTCCACATTTGAAATGTGTATCACATTATTTTGACTGTTGAAAGAAACTCAGATCTGCCTAGAGGTATTCTTATTCAGAAATGATTTTGGATATGGGATATAGTACTGTAACAATAAAACTGGGTTACCTGATAAGTCATTTTTGTTTTAAAAACAATGTAAAATTCTCATTCGTTTTAAATCTTGATGGTCAGGCTACAGGTTTTCCAATTTACTTTTCAAGACAGAAAGACACCTTTTTAGTAAAGGAAAACTACAGACTAGGGATGAGCGAAGCTGTCCCGTTTCGCCCAAAAATTTGCAAATCTTTAAAAAATTTAGCGAACGCCAGTTTCTTTTTGATGCTTGACATTTTTGCTATTTCACAAATCTTTTGAACAGTTCGCAACAATTTCAAAAAAGTCAAATGTATGTGTGTCAAAAAAGCAATGCATGCATTAATTTTTTTTGACACGTCATTTGTTTTTATGTGCGTGACAATTTTTTTTTACACTGGTGAAACAATCCGCCAAAGGTGGAACGCACAAATTCGCCCCCGAATTTGGAGAATTACTACTAATCACCACTACAGACCCATAAAGGAAAGTTGTGGCGCTACTGTATTAGCGCTGAGGCTGCCTGACAAGGGTTCCGAATGAGCCAGATTACACTGGTTTTTGTTTAGAGATTGGCAGAATCAGATGTAGGCAGGAGAAAGCTGAGCTGGGGATGAAGTAAAAGAGGGATGTGATGTCAGGAAAAGAAGGACTCACTTCCTTATCTTCTGAGAAGGTAGAAATATCCCATCCACCCCCCCCCTTTTTTGCATATTTTGCAAAAATGTCAGGAATTTACTTCTTTATATTTTTACATTATCTATTAATAACTGAATGTGGATGTTTTCCTTAATGCACTGTTATATTGTGCTTTCTGTATCTGTATATAGTATAAACTTGAGAGTCAGCATTGTATTAATTCATGTTAACTACGATTGCTTGATCCAGGGAATGTTTCCAATCGCCATGGGAGTCAGAAAGGAATTTTTTCCCTCCTCAGGCATAATTGACATTGGCTTCAGGTTGGGTTTTTTGCCTCCCACTGGATCAAAACAGTGGATATATGATAATGTTTTATACATTTTATTTGTCACAGCAGCGTTAGGTCCCTGCCAGAGTTCTGCAGAGGTAATTTTAGCAGAGGGAGAAAGGAGGTTCTCTCCTGTGACTGCACAGCGGGTTGATAGATACAGATGCTATTACTGCTTGTGCTAGGTAAAAGCCTGCTTGGATTTCCTATCATCGAGACACTGCTGATTTAGGACTGGTAGCAGGGCTGCAGAACTTCTCTCATGGTTGGTAATGCAGCTCCTGCTGGTAGCAGCGTTTGGGGCCATCCTCTCTGTAGGTAGAGGCAGCCTAATACCCAGTGGTGGATATAATGAGAATAGTGCTGAAAATGGCAACTATGGAAATAAAATTCAAGTCTTCAGCAAGGAACAGCAGAGCATAGTAGCGATCTGTTATGGAATTCTGGCATTAGAATATTGCATTGGGGTAGGCTGGCAAGGTCCTATTTATTTGATAAATATGTAAATAAATGTTGTGGCCATTTTACCCCATCTGTCTCCTGGTGTTTCATTAGGTAGGTAACAATGGGGGTTCAGTGGGGTTCCTCAAGGCGAAGGGTCAATTGTCCTCAATTGACCCTTTGCTTTGAGGCACCCAAGAATACTTGTACTTATAAAGAATAAATATTGCCCCTTTACATCTTTTCCCTTGAGCCACCATTTGTGGCCAAAATCCCCCCCCCCAAAAAAAAATATATATTTGGGGAATCTCTAAAATGAATGTGTCAAAAACTGATCACAGTATGCACTTATGTCATTCACCTATCAGTTTATTTTTGTTATGGTTTATAAGTTATTAATCATACAAAAAAATAAGCAATTGGAAATGTACATCTTGCAGTGTAGATGACAAGAACTTACAATGCATAATTTAGTTTGCAAGCTCGGTATCTGAGAGTGATAATCATTCAGTGTCTTATCTCTCAGTTCAGCTGAAGAAGTTTTAGCTAAATGAATTTATTTTTATAAAATAAATCGCTTTCTGAGAAAATAATTCAGCACTTGGTAAAAGTTCTTCTTTTTCAT